>NC_044254.1:0-342254 GCF_003957555.1 Calypte anna | reverse complement strand
GGCAGAGATTTGAGAACAATTGTAAACCTGAAAATTAAGTGAGATCTCATATAGAAAACTCAACAATTTTTCTATATTTTTTTAGCATCCTGTTTGGGTTAAACATCCCATCCCTGTTAGACCTACTCTTCCACTTCAAGGACCAGTACCTTCCATGTCCAAGGGTCAAGGCACCTCCCACAAAACTGATGTTGTACGAGTAATAAAAATGTAAAAGAGAAATGATCTGTTCAGTGAAGCAGCCTTACCTGAATACCTCAAGGGGGGCAAACACAGTGGAAATTATGTCCCCAGCATATGGGAAGATTTGCATGGAGGTGAGGGAGATCTGGATGGTCCATGCAAAACGCAGGATCACGTCTTCTACAATGGCACAGTAGTAGTATGCCTGAAGGGAAAGACAAACAGGACAGGTTATTGTACACACTGCACAGAAGGACAGACCTCTTCAGGAAGACACAGAACTTCCTGCTCAACCGCTAGAAGAGCGAACAGCTTCAAATAACCTCTTTGAAACCAATAAAGACCACTGTGTGGCTAGAAAATCCAGTCCATTCCTGAATTCAGGAAGCACCAGTGGCCAACTGCAACGTGCTCTAAACCCAGCAAGTTTTGTTAAAATACTGAGAAGCCTTCCCCAAGGTAAGAGCAGGCTGCATACGTACTTTCTGTGGGTAGACAATTCCTTCTCGAAGAAAGGTATTTTCACCAGCATTCTTGTCAAAGAGACCCCAGTCCATCTTCAGGTCCCAAATAAGGGTGTAGCAAGAGCTGATGAAGTAGAAGATAATCCACAGGTAGAAGAACACTTGGGTGTCACTGTGGTTTTTAGCTGGAAAAGAGAAGAACAGCATATTTCTGTACAGCTTAAAGCAGGTTGCTTCTTAAAACAGCTACAAACTGGTTGATCTGACCCATGGAAACAACACCCCTCTTACCCACATTCTGGAAAATTCGGGTAGCTATTCCCAACCAAACCAAAAGCCTTACCAGGGCAAGCTGTATATTGCTATTTAAATTCCACTCTCAGCTTGCTGAGCGTTCTGCACAGGGACTGAGATCTGCACTGGTGTTTTATTTTCCCGAGCCCCTGGCACACTCGTGGCCATTCGAGCTGTGAACAGCAGGTGGAGGCTGAGGGCCACGTTTCACAGAGGACACGGCTGCAAGGCAGCGCTCAGCCAGGAGGGGTTCGGTTTGCAAGGACACGGGTGTGTTTTAGCTCGGGTCCAGATAAACAACCGTGATTCTGTGCACTGCATGCCCGAAGGAGGACGGGCACTACAGGGATTCCCATGAGTCCTTTTCAGAGGTTGTGGTGGAAAGGGAAAATAAGCAAAAAGCAATCAACACATTAACATGTGTGTATAAATCCTGAAGGAGGCTCAGCATGGAGTTTTAGTTGTCCATAGAGAGCTCCTCTCTGTGAAACTCACAGGACTGTGGCCACGAAGTCTGCTCACCTCATGTATGCTTTTGCAACTCGCTTGTTTCCCATTCCCCCAAAAAAGGTTACCTAGCTCCCTCAATTCAGCTGAATTTCCCTACAGCAGTTGGCTGGGTAAAACCAAACAGATCTGATAACACTGCTTGCTTTTAATTAGCATGGGTCATAAAGCTCAATGAAAATAAAACACGTTACAATGCTTTGCAAACCTGAGATGCTTTGCCTCTCCCTGATGTCAGGAGTCTCTCCTCCTTTCTGTGCATCTCATTCCCTGATTCTCTCTAACAAAGACAATAACACTTCTAGTAAAAAAAAGACAATGTTTGCAGTTCAAACCTGATGCTATGCTAAGCAACACTGCTTCCCATAGAAGTGGGTTTAAAACATCAGAATCCCTGAAGCTGATCACAGAGGGAGCAACAGGACAATTTGCTTGCTCCTTCCCTTTGTGTTTCTAACAATTACAATATAAATGGCATGCAGCAACCCGATAAAACCAATGGAGGTGAAAATGAGAGGCATTGTGTACACGTACATTCCTCCCACTATGCCTTTCAGGCTTCCTGGACGTGATGTGCAGGATATAGGTCAAATACACACTAGTCATTCCCCTTTCAAAACACACCCCCTAAAGCAAACCTATTAAAAGCCACTTCTGCAGCAAAGCTCTGCTGCAGAGCAGATCTACATCGGCAGAGGAAACAGACCCAAGATCTGCAGCAGCTCTCAGGCTGCACTGGTTCCCCTGCTTTGGTGCAAGGTTGGAAGCCTTTGAGCAGCAATCTGCATCCTCCCAAGGCTCAGTGGTACCCAGGGAGAGGTCCCACACTGCAGAGAGCCATGATCCCACCCATCAGCAGGCACAGAAGTCCTGCAGAGAAGGGGCTCTGATGCCCAGGCACACTAATGCTGCTGCTTTGAAACCAAGTCTCCCATGTACTTTTAAACATCTACTTTTAAAGTGCTGCTGCCCACAAACCAGGACCAAGATGAGGATTCTGGAGCTCAGCAATTAGGGCTCTACTGCAAGACTTCACTCTGCCCCCATCAGCTCCTCCAAAGCCTCTGCTGTAATTATGTCAGGAAGAAAAGGCAGATGCTGACATTTGGTGACTCAGAGACTCTAAGCCTGTTCTTTCCAACATTATTTTTAGCTCATTAGATCTCCATGTTTAGTTCCTAGTACCAGATCCTTAATGGTAATTCAAAGGTAGCTGATGGGTTGAGTGCTTTCAAAGAATTAAAAGCTCCAAGCTACCCTGTGAGGCTGCAAGCTTCCTATCAAGCTTAGGTTTGAAGGTTAGGTCACACTGCTTTTTTTTTGTTTTTTTCTTTAAGGACAGAACATGAAAAAAACAAGTCTTACTTCACATCTTCATGGAGCAGACATGAAGAAGGCAGCACAGTACCATCCATCACCATGACTTTGGCCACATCCCTGGTGTGAGCCATGCCCTGCAGGTGCAGGGCTGAGCAGCAGCTAAGGAGCATTGCTGGACACTCCTTTAGAGGTCTCCAACCATAGAGGGGATAGTCCGCCCCAAATTATTATCTCAAACTATGTAAGGGGCTAGCAAAACTGTATCCTAAGTTGGCAATTACCCAGGAAGGTGTTTTCACACTGCTCAAACCTAAACTGCCTCAAAGGTTATTGTGTGCAGTTATGGAACAGAGGAGTACCAGGAAGAAAAAGGCCCATGTAAGAAATCTTGCAGCATTAACATCATCAACCTCAAAAGGATATGCTTGCTTCTAGTTAGTTAGGTTATGATGGCCTCAGCTCCCTCTTCCTGCCCCCATCTTTCTAGCAGTCTTTTCAGTAGCACCTGGGGTGATGCTGGTCACTCCTGCTCACTCCCTCACTTTCTCCTGCTCCATTATGCATCCAGCTCCTGAAAAAAATCCATTAAAAACCCAAACCATTTCCTGGTAAAATGCTCTCATCAGAACTAACCTATTGTCTTCAGCCTTGGCCTCTGAGTCCCTTCCTTTAATCACTTATCCTTTCTTTCCTCCCGCCTGCAATGCTGCTCGATGCCTTCCCTCCTTTAGTCCTCATTGGTATGCAGCTGGTGTACAGAAACATGTTCCTGCTCTAGGCAAGCAATTATATCTCAATCTCTGCTGGCTGGGCCTGGTGGCCCTCTTCACTGCTGCTCAGGGGGGTAGAAAATCAAGGCATTCGTATTCTGCCCAGAGGCTCCATCTACTCCTGGCCTGGCAGTTTTCCAGGAACAATACATAGCTGTGCATGCATATGATGACATCATCAGGGATTATTTAAGCAAGAACTGTTTCATCCTGTGTTGTTTTTTGATTGTTTGTTTAATGATGTGCTAGAAGCCACCAAAAATCATGAGATTCAGTCATGGGAGAAGCAGGAGAATTCAGGATGGGAGAAGCATTCTTGGATACCTGGCAGATCTCAACCTCTCCAAGAGGGAAAAGAAGACTGATTCTTCAGCATCCCATGAACTGCAGCAACCCTGCAGCAAGGGGTAGGTGAAGGACCTTTCTTCTCCACACTCCAAAGGGCACTGTCAGGCAGCAACTTCCTAAGCTACAGTTATGCAAACCAGCACATGCAGGATGAACCACCCCTCTGCAGAGAAATTCACAGGTGCAGCTGTGCCCTCCCTGTTGCATTTTGCAACCTTTACCAGAGAATTTCCATCAGCAGCCTCAGTGTACCCTATAAAAGGCAGTTCCAGCAGATACTATGTACAAATACACCCACAAGCAGCCCCAGAAGGTCAGCTAGATAAATAACAGAAGGCTTCCATCTCTGAATTGAAGCTGTGAATGGCCACAGCCCCAGAAAACAGCCAAAGGCACTTGGAGCAGCAGAATTTACTGCCTACAAAAAATGCTGATGGACAGTATCTTGGATCCCAAAACCAGCCCCAGAGGACACAGTATCTGACTGGCATTTGAAGAGAAACACCCTCGACAGAAATTATAGCCCCTTCTTAACACAGGCAACAGAAAGGTTGCTTTCCATCAAAGACAGGCAGCAAATACTACCCTGAATGCTGCTAATATTGACTTTACTTCCAAAGAATACTATCTGTTTACCCTGCTGAATTATTCCAGGGAATGTAAACACTGTATAGTATTCAACACAGCCAAAATCAATGCCATGTATTATTGAATATCTGGATAAGAGCACAAAGGCCCTTGATAAGCACTCCTGGTGTGTCAGCCCCTGCAGCTGGCTGTGTTTTCTGCTGGTGGGGAAAGCTGTGATAAAAGCTGCAAGAAGTGTGGGATTATCAGGGAACACGGTCAGGTAAGCCCTGCTACAGACAGAGCTCACACAGCCCGAGCAGCAGCAATTAAAAACCAGGCTCCTCTGATGACCAACAACCTTTCAAACACAGAGTTATGCAGGACAAGACCCAAAATATGTGTCTTTTCACAGTGTGCTAGCCAAGCCCAGATAGCAGAGTACTGAGCACTTATTCTCTCTGCCACCCAGTCAGCCTGGGGATGACACCTGCCCATCACCTCCATCCCAGCACACAAGGGGTGTGGGAGGTGTGACAGCCAGAGGTGACTTATTTACACAAGAACTGCAATCAGAATGACATCTCAAAGCACTTCTCTAACACCTTCCTGCTTGAAGCAGTGTTCCTGCTCCCTCAGTAATTATACACTTAATGAGGGGGAAGCAGCAGTGTTGCCCTCCTGCCCAGACAGCTTCTTAGTACAGACCAGTGGCACAGTCATGGTGTGGCTGTGGACTTCCTGCAGTAAAAAAGCAAATAATCCAGAGGAGCACAGGGAGAATTCTCCATTGTGCACTGATGGGCTTTGTCAAACACCAACCATTTTGTCTGAACAACCTTCCCATCAGGTTCTGCAAACCTCTGCTATAGCTTCTGGGCACAATTTACAGCAGAAGAACTGTCAGGAGACAACATCTCCTTTCCTCTTCTAGTAAGATTCTACATTGGTAGAACATAGAAATCCTCAAATCCTGTTTTGACCAAGAAAAATACTCTGCAGGTTTGCATCAGGTTTGTAGGACTATATGACTGTGTCTAATTTCAAGACATGGCAGCAATCTCATTGCTTGCACTCAGCAAAGAAGAATGTGATTTAATTTCAAATGGGAAGAAGCGCATCAGTCATGACTGAGACTTGATCCAATTCTTCTTCTGTTGTCTTCTCTAGCATTTGAGAAAGTGTTCTTGGGGGATGTTTTGCTGCTGCCTGAGGAAGGACAGGTTTCCCAATCTAACTGTTGACCAGCAGTCTCACTCATAAAAATACCTGAATTCACAATCAGAAAGAAACAGCATGGTAAGCAGGGACTTTGCTGGACAACCTAGAGACTGGGACAGTGTCATCTGCTACCTCTATAGTGCTTTGAGATTCAAAACCAGATTACTTCAAAATAGAATGAAAATCAAAATAAAAAAGCCTACTGTCAGATGATTACATCTCCTAGATTTCTGCAGCACCAGAGAACTCCAGATCTGCACTTACTTGACAGGAAACTCACTTGTGATGGAGTCAGTTGGTTCTCTTAAAATGTTCCATTTAAAAAATGCCAGGCTTCCCCCTCTAATTACCCAGGGAACGAGGTATCAGTAGGCCATCCTTTTTACTAATACCTTACTCATTCGTGCTCCTGCTTCTCCAGCCACCTTTACTGCTGAGGTGCATGAAACCACACCAATGGCACTGCCAGTCCACATCCCAGCTACCAACATCCATCTCTTGGCTGCAACCCTGAGCAGTGAATGCAGGAACCCTCAGCAGCAGGGTGCTGAGGCTGCCTCTCCCCCACGGCACACTGAGAACGTCCCACTTGATATTCAAAGCCCTACAAAGCATGGGAAGATTCCCTCCCCTGTGGGATTTCCTGCCTTGTTTGTGCTGATGTTCAGGGTGCAGGGTTAGCTCCCAAACCCCCTCCTGCCAGCACCTCTGCCTGCCCAGGCTGCTCCAGCTCTGCTGAGCTGCTCCTCACCCTTGCCAGCAGCTCAGCCCCAAAGCACCATCCGGGATGGCTGCTGAAGCAATTAGAGGAGCTAAGAAGCCAGGATGGAGGAGCTGGGCTTGCCCAGGGTGCTGAGGAGACCCACGTCAAAGACAGGAGAAGGTCAGAGGCCAGGATGGAAATGTTTGCCCACGGCAATGCCTCCAATTCTTCACTAATGACACTGCTGCTGTGATGGAAAGGATCAGAAAGAATGGCTAATGAACACGACTCATTACTGAAGGCCTCCTGGGCACGGGATGACAGCGTTTCAGACAAAAATTCATCCCAGCTCACAGTAATGTGACAGCCATTGCACGTTTTGGCTCCAAATAATCATCCTGATGGAGTTGCCAGTGTGTCGTGCTAAGACAAGTTGTGTGAAAACTGCAAGTATTAAGAAAGAAGCCAGTTAATCCCATTACAAAGTTTGTTTTACTTCGAGAGGTCAATCCAAGCACTCTATAAGGATCTTCTGACACCTAAATCAAATGATCTGGCTTGCTGCAGCACTGACAACTCTTCCAGCACTGAGAAAGAAGGGGAGAGATGGGAGATCTTGTACTGACACACAAAGGATAAGCTAGAGAACAGGATCTCAGAAAAGCTTCTTGTTTCAGTGTTTCAGAAGATTTGTACCTGAATTCTAGATGTCCATTTATTTTGCTCTGCCTCACTTCCCAGAAATGAAATAACATTTCTCAGATGAGGCACAAGTGTCTGATCTCTGTAAAAGTGATTTTAGTCTCCGTTCTCACATCACCTTGTTTTTGTGTCCTGTAAGAGTTTAGGATCAGGGTTAATTATTGTTCCACCTACCAACCAATTCACCCTGCAGATTCAGACAAGGTGACATGGGCTAAGTGATACAACCCACTATCCAGCACTTGAGCTGCCAGAGAAAAGCAGAGCTAAGGGGTAGTCAGGTATCCTCCTGCAGCTTCCCATGCAACCACTTGATGTTACCACCTTCCTGCCATGCATAATTATCCTTCTCCTGGAAGTCTTCCCTCTCCCCAAGTGAGGGGCGGTGGAATAGAGGGTGGGAGAACCAGTGATCCATTCCAGCAGGAAGGTGGTGACACCACTGGCAATGGCTGAGGGCATCGTGATGAATGAGGAGTGGGGAAGCAGCTACAAGACCTGGGAATCTTTCACTGTGTTGTCAAAAAGCAGCACGTTCCTCATCCATCTTCATCTGGTCAGAGCTTAGTAAGGGATGGTCCAACACCTTCCTGCCAAAGCCCATTAATCCAAGGATGATTCTTTCCTTGAAGCTTCACATCTCTATTCCTTGGCAAAGCAAGGAAGGAAGTTTCACAGTTTTTTCAGGCTTTAAAAAAAGACAAATTGCACATCCCTTCAGCAGGAGAAGCCAGTAGCTGAAGCAGTGGCAGGAACACAGACAGAAGCACTACTCTTTAGAGACAGCCCTATTTAGTTAACTTCTGTATTTTTAATTACTGTCAATTTCCTGGGCTGTTTAATGAGAAAGTGTGTGGCAGTTACATTATCTTGGACCGACCTAAGGCTCTCCAGGGCACTTCCAAGCAGGTGGCAGCCAGTGCTCAGCAGTTTTATTTGGAGTACCTGGAAAAGGCGTGGGAGCAGTGTGGAAGAGGAGATGCTTACTCAAGTTTCTAGGCCATGGGGGATTAACTCTGGAATAATCCAGAGGTTAATAAATAGCTGGATACTACCCAGACCACAAGAATTTAATCAAATAAGTTGTTAAAAACAACCTTACAATGAAAACTTGCACAAACTATCTTTCTTTTCAGTTTATGGATAAAATATCACGTACCCAATTTTTACTCAGAACTTGTGTTTAAACTCGGTTAACATGCTTCTGAAGAACACCAAGGTAAACACACCAGTGCTATGCTGGAAGATTCCACAAAAGAAAAAACTATGGATGGGCACAAAGCACTCGAGAAGCTCAGTTCTTCAGAAACAGAAGCCAAATCTTTACTCTGTTTGAGCTGATGATAGCATGGGAGCACCAAAGAAAGAAAAAAATGACAGACAGCAGCAAAAGAAAGATGTGTCTCATTTCATGAAGGATAAAGCTGGAACATAAACACCAGCATAAACATTGACACCCCCCCTGCAGTGCTGTGTCCATTTCTGGAGTCAACACAAGAAGGACACAGAGCTGCTGGAGCCAGTCCAGAGGAGGCCACAAAGATGCTCAGAGGGCTGCACTATCTCTGCTCTGGAGCCAGGCTGGGAGAGTTGGAGCTGTTGAGCCTGGAGAAGAGAATGCTCCAAGGAGACCCTAGAGCACCTTCCAGTGCCTGAAGGGGCTACAGGAAAGCTGGGAGCAATTTTGTACAAGGGCCTGGAGTGATAGGACAAGGGGAATGCATTCAAACTGGAAGAGGTCCCTTTCATGTTTTAGGGTTCCTTCTAACCCAAAGCAGTCTGGGATCCTGTGGTAATATTCAGCTGTCTTGGAGGGAGCTCAGCCCTGTTAAATCCAGGGCAGAAAGGAGCCAGAGGCTCTGCTCACCATGCTGCAGGCAGCTGACAGCTTGGAGTTACAGCTCAGCCTCATTTGCCTCTGCAAACACCCCCCACAGCACTGGATTTACAGAACGTGGCCTTTGCTTCCCATTCCTCTGAGCAATATAAAAATACTGAGAACTCTTCCTTTGGGAGCTCAGCAACAGTTGCCCTTGGGTTGCTGCTGTCTTCCCTGAGATGCAGTTGTGTTTCTGAGCCATGGCATCAGCATTTGTCCCTGTCACTGCTGCCTGTTCTGCAGGTGGGAGTCCTCAGCATCTCAGAAAGTGGAACAAGCCTTGTGCCTGGCTCATAAACACCTTGTTACAACCCACTCCCTGCCAGCACTGAGGAGCAGACCAGTCATATATGGCAGCCAGGAGAACCAGGGGCAGCTGTCCTGGTGTGGATGCAAGGGGAGGAAAAAGAGAGGTCAAATTCTTCACCAGGACATTTTGACAGATGCTGCTTTTCCTTTTGGTTGCAAAACCTACCCCAACCTTCTCACAGAAGGCTCTGCCAGGCTGTCCACCCCCCAGGGAAGGAGAAGCATTACTCAGCCCCCACAAAGCAGGCACTGTATACAAAAGCTTATAACCAGTGACTGTAGCCAGGCAATAATCTGTATCTGTCTCATCATGGGGTTTGGTGGTGCTGACTAACTGGACTGCAGGGCTGGAACTGAAGAGCTGCAGAATGTCACTGAGCAAACAAGTTAAAAGGGGAACAAGCTCTGGGGCCAGAGCAGTGGGGAGGGGAAGCAGAGGGAGGCTGGGGGCACCACTGATGCTCCCAGCTCAGGTTTGAGCACACGTGTGGACACAGAGTGCCTGACTCCCAACCTTCAGCCATCCTGCACCACTGCACTGCTCTGCCACTAAAGCACAAGGCTGTACAAAACATTACCAGTGTGACTTCAGGCCCAGATACATCACAACAGCCATTTCTTATTAGAAAACTGTAGGTTTCTAATTAGCCTACCACCCTTCCAGAAGCCTAACAAGGAGCATGCCTTGAACACTTCTCCCTGCCTCACCACAATCGTATTTCAGGATAAGTAATTGGTCACAAGCATTTAGTGGCTGCTAACACCTGGAGACACAGAAGGGATGTATTTTCAAATAAAAGAATACGGCTCTTAGGACTTCAGAGCAATGAAAGGCAGGGCGACTGCCTGAAGTGCAGAAACTAAAAGCTTTTTCCCTCAGAACAAGAGAAGAATCAAGTAATTGTCGTTTCCAGGGAGATGGGGAACTTGAGGGATCAGAGCTCAGTCTGCAGTTAAATGGATTGGAAACAACTCCCTACACCAGCTGAAGAAAAAACATGGATAAAAACACACAAGAAAATCCAGTGATTGCATTTTCCTAGCACTGTGCACACCTCCCCACATTCAGGGATGATGGTCTGACTTTATTCAGATTACCCAGGTTAGCTACTCATGAATGCCAAGGGATAAGTAACTTCCTATGTTCTCCTTTTCATCACACATCTCACATTTAGCATCCCTTCACAGCAAAAATTGACAGGGATTCTAGCTTTCTCCTTTTGAGAGCAAAACCTGAAAGTCTCTTTCTCACTCTTCTCAAGCACAGTGCTAAGCAGACCAGGCATGCACAAAATACCTAAAAGAAGATGTTCAGATACTCTTTGCAAGCTAGGCAGGCCTTTGCCTTTCCACTGAGATGCTTCACAGGTGTCAAAAGACAAAAGTTCATGCTTCAACAGGAGCTAAATTGAGCTCCTCCCACATAAGAAGCAAACCCCATGAGTTGCAAAGGGTTTAAAAAAAATAACCAATACCTTTGTGAGTGCTGTAGAGGGCTGCAAATGTCACCACAAAGAAGGTGGTGGAATATTTTCCAGCATTAACCAGATGAAAGGCCCGTTTGTTATCACGGTAGCGGCGCAGGCACTGGATGAATCGCAACCAAGCAGGGATGCACTGGACAACTGCTCTCACTCCGTAGGAGTAGCTGTAACAAATCTGATTATCTGCAAGAGAAAGAAAAAATTCAGGGACAGAGTCAGCAAGCATAAGCACTCCTATTGTCTTCTTTCCTGTAAGCATAATGTCACTTGACACGATTGCAATGCCCCATCCATGTCTCCTCCTCAGGCACACACACATCCAGCACAGCAAGAAGCTCAGGGCTGGAAAGTCACCTGGAGCCCCTGACTGCATCTCAGAGGTACACAGGTCAATGACATCAATAGGACATCAATAACACATCCAGACAGATCACCATCTTACCCTTCCACTGCTCCCAGTATAATTAACGTGCAAGGAGATTGGAAATAATCTATTTTAAAATTTATTTTCTGCTATTGGCAGAGAATAATCAAACTAGAGATGGAACTACAAAAGGCCTTTGACACTGTGTTTTTGTACACAGATAGGAGAGCATTCCCAAACTCTGCAGGACAGCTCAAAAAGGCTACTTTGCCAAGATGTCCTTGACCCATTTTTCTTGTATACTGTAATAGGAAACAACATACTTCAGCATGTGTTTGGGGTTTTCAGCATGCGACTGGGGTGAGAGTCAACTACAACAACATGACACTGTGTCACACCCCTGATATTTGAAAGCTTTTTTTTTTTTTTGAGGAAATAACCAGGAAAATCAGAGCTTTTTCCTAGAACCTTCAGGCACACCATATTCTTACAGTGCCTTGCTTACCACATGTAAACCAAACACCCCACTGGCTAACAAACATTTGTTTCTTATTCACATAAATGAAGACAAGTTTTTAGACAATATTTATGCCAAAGCACTGCACTATCATTCTGCTGTTGGGACTGGAAGAGGACAAGTTGTTACCCACTCGGTTGCTATATTTATTTTATTTTTATTTTAATAAATATTTAGCTATGTGCGACACTGTCTTAAAGCAAAGAGAAAGATCAGACAGATTGGAAGAACAAAGTGAACACTTATGCTTATTGAAGCATACTGCAAATTCTTCCAGCAAGTGTCAAAACCATCAGGCAACACAAATTGCCAGCAGTCACTGCTTGAAATGAAAAGACAACACAGCCTGGTCCAGGAGGAGACAGGTATGATTTTGCCACTGGGAAGGCCAAAGTCAGAATTTATATACCAGCTCTGCAGCTCTTCTGGCTGGAAAGGAGAGGCAGAGCATGCACACCCCTGGTATCACAGCACCAATTCCAAGTGAATAAGGGGTGGCACTGCTGAGCTCTGGGGATGTTTCTCCATCCTCTCCTGCTGCCCTGTACTGTGATGGAGCCTGTAAGAAGCAGGCTGCAGCTCAGACAGCTGTGCTTAACAAGCTCATGCACCTCATTTTCATGCTGAGCAACAGGCTAAAAGCAAATACCTGGACCAACTGCTATGAAATAAAACAACAGTGCCAGGGAAATGGGCATTCTTGAGTCTTGCCAGTCAAGAAGTGCTGTGCCTGAATTCTTTGATGAACACACACATCAGGCCAAATGACTGGATTAGGAAATAAATGTGGATGTGAAATTCCATTCCTCTGGATGGAAGTAAGAAAGGGCAGAATCTCTCTAATGCTGTGTTTACAAGAAACATCAACTATTTCAGTTTCCTATGTCCCTGGTAGCCATCTCCAAAACAGACAGATGACTGTCAGGTTGCCTCACTCAGTGTTTTTCAGATCATTTTGATCGTTTGCATGGGTTGTCAGCATTACTCTACCTGTATTTGCCAGAAGTCCAGCATTGTCCTCCCACTGAACCTCAAAGCTGTAGAAGCAGATCATGTATTCCAGATCCATGAGTATCACGACCAGGCTGTTGAGCTGATCAGCCAGCCAGAAGTCTGCAAACCCTACCTTGTGGAAGGGAGCAGTGAACACTCGAAACTGTCAGGGAAAAAACAAAAGGAATAATTCATGACATAGTGTCAGAGACATCTAAATGCAGGACACCACAGTATTGAACAAATATGGCAATAACAGAAAAGCTTTAAGATTTACTGCTGACCTTTTGCTCCTGATGACAGAAGAGAGAATGCTTTCCTCACTTTTAGTACAAATAACATTCCTGCTTTCTTCTTTCCCTGTGCAACTATTTGTGTTCTCCCCCACACTGTTGATTTTGACTGGCAGAAGAGCCCAGTTTCCTCCAGCCAAGCTCTTTCCCACAAATTCCCCATACCTCTGGGTAAGAGCTCTACACCTCTCTGTTTCTCCCCCTGCTCCTCATTTTGATCAGCACCATCTTTCAACCACTTCTGCCATGTCTACCAACATCTTCCACACTTGCCTTTCTTCACATTTAATGTCAGCATGACCATCAGTCTGATCCTGGCTCAGCTTACTTGATCCCTACTTGTTCTTTGGTGTGAGAAGCTGTAAGAGTGCAGATTGCTACTGCTGGATCTCCCAAAGCCTTGAGCAGGGAAGGGGTTAAAGGAAGGGCAGAGGTAATCCTATTGAATGTCAATCAGACTCCCCCTCAATCCCAGTCCACTTCCCCTCTAAGCCTTAACAGCAGTTTTACTACTTTCAAACCAGACAGTTTTCATGCTCCATTACCCTTGATTACAACTCTCTCTACCCAGTTAGTTATAGTTACTAAGGGCCAGTTTCTCAAAGAGACAGCACCAGCCAGCAGTTCAGAGATTTACGAACCTTTAAATTAATGAAAGCACAGCCTAATACTGCTCTTTCATATTACTCACCTTATTAACCTGAAGGCTACACAGTTACAGGAACCTGGGAAAGGACTGACACTCTCATCAGCTTGTAATGAGAATTTAAGGCTCTGGTCCTACATTTCAAAGCCAAATAGGTGATTGAGACTTAGTGGAATAAACCAGATATGGATCTCAACCCACACTGAGAGCAGAGGTCAGCACCCACAACCTACAACCTCCTTTCAGGGAGGTGTAGAGAGCAATAAGGTCTCCTCTCAGCCTCCTCTTCTCCAAACTAAGCATTCCCAGTTCCCTCAGCCTCTCCTCACAGGATTTGTTCTCCAAACCCTTCCCCAGCTTGGCTGCCCTTCTCTGACCTCCCTCCAGCAGCTCAGTGTCCTTCTTGTAGTGAGGGGCCCAGAACTGAACACTTGAGGTGAGGTCTCACCAGTGCTGAGTACAGGGACACAACCTCTGCCCTTCTGCTGGCCACACTGTTCCTGATACAAGCCAGGATGCTGTTGGCCACCTGGGCACACTGCTGGCTCATATTCAGACAGCTGCTGACCAGCACCCACAGGTCCTTTTCTGCTTGGAGAGAAAGAAGAGCCTGGCAGGGCTAAAGAACTTTTCTGACACAGAGGAAGATCAATTCAAGTGCAACTTGCAGTCCCTCAGGGACAGCAGAAGAGAACCCATTCCTGAGTACCAACAAGGGGATGGGGATGGTCACAGCTGGAGGCAGCAAAGCCTCCCATGTCCATGTGTACTGAAGTACCCTCCTGATGTGGTTCTCAGGAAACTGGAGGTGCCAGTAATGCTCTGCTACTCCTGGTATATATCAGACTTCATTTTGGCTGGAAATGAAACGTGTCAAGCATGCGAAGAAAAAAGCTCACCCAACCAAAATCTGTGTGACAGCCACAGTTCTAAACATTTTGCTTGTTTAAACCTCCTTTCACACAGATAGCTCCTGGCAACTCCAAGGAGAAATAACATGCAGTCACCCAGCCAATTATATATTATAAAAATTGGGAAAACCTAATAGCCGCTCTTCATGTGGTTTATCTGTCCTCTTTTTTCCCTCTACTCCCCCCACATAACACACAGTCAGATGCACTGTGTCATTTCCACCATTAAAGTGGATCTTGCATTTTGAGGAAGCCTTTTTTTTCCCCAGGAGACCTTGGGATGAATGGGCCTGTGCATGCCCAAAGATATGTCTGTACTGCAGGACTGCAGCCTAGCGAGAGCAGGGACAGAGCAGGTGCTGGAAACTGAGAGCTCTGTGAAGACTGAGAATCTCACTCTGTTAAGACATTAAGGTAAATTAGCACAGATATTGCTCACATAGTTCCCCTAGCACCAAGGGACAGCAGTAAGATTAATGAGGCTTGGGACTAAAGGTACATCTATGAGAGATGGCTGAATGCTGGGAGGCAAAAAGTAAGAAAATTTGCAGTAGTAAGCTGCAAATCAAATAAGAGGGAAACACAGACAGGTTAACTCCCTGTGTGCACACCTGCACACACATGCTTTAAGCATGCTGCTGCATTTCATCTTTGCCATGTTCCAGATAAAGTTAATTGCTTTAATTGGCATTAAAATGAGCCTATGAAGAGCACCAGCCAGCCAAACCCTCTTCCACCCAATGCTCTCAGAGCAGATCCAGCAAGAATAAGCTATCAAGGGAACCAATTTGATTGAAGTGAATTTAAAAGGGCATACAGGGTGGGGATGAACGTGTGAAACAGCCATTTGGGAAGAAACTGGTGAGCCAACCAACAAGTCTGTTCCTTGGAGCTCCCATCAATAACTGGCACAGTGAAGCAGAGTCCACACACATTCCATTCAGCAGATTTATCTTGCCCAGGAAATAGGAACTGGGTCAAAAATACTTTGCTTAAGGCCACAGAAAACATTTGCAGAACCCTCCACAAACACACCCAGGAACTTAATTTTATAAGAAGTAAACTTTGCAAATGTTCCCTCCCCCTCCATCAGTGAACTGTCTCAGTGCTGGCACTCCCCCAGTCTGGGCTGAGGAACACCCACACAGCCTTGCCCTGGAGCACCATAACCCTGACCAAACTGTTTGGCTGCATTCAGGAACAAACAAGCAAAGGTACTGGAGTGGTTTTACATGTGCAAAGTCTGTATACAGCTGTCTGTAGGAAGATAAACAAGCAGCTACCTGCAATATGAAGATAATGAGAGACTGGTACCAACAAGCAGAAATTTCTTCCATAAACCTGTGCCCAGCAGCCATCTGCAGTCAGTACCTTACCATGTCTGCTCTAGGAATACACAGGGACATAAGCATCCCCTCTCCTGAGGATTAGTGACATCTGTACATACTTAAATACTACTACTAAACTACAGCTTTTTTTTCTTTTCTTTTTTTTAATTTTTATTTTTAAATCAGACTTACCAATAGTTTGAGCAGCCAAAAACGGGACTTGTAATAAAAGGTTTTGGTAGGGTTGATGAGAAAAAGCAACATGAAGCCATACAGGATAAGTGGATTCACCTGCATAGGGATGTAGGTGAATTTACCATATATACATGCCAGCAGGCTCAGGCACCACAAAACCCCCAGGAAACCAGCAATCTACAGAAAGACAGAAAAAACCACACAGGTACCTTATGAAAATACAGCTCCAAAACCAACAATGAATTCTCATTACAAGAAAAGGGACAGCAGTGCTCAATCGTGTAATCTAATCAGACTTCAGCAACTTCCCCTTCTAATTGTGTTAGAAGTCCTTGCCAGGAAGGGCAGCATTTTTATCCTCCTGACAGCCCACGTGGCTCAGCCACTCCTACAATCACTTCTGTTTACCTCAAAGAGATGTTGATGGGACAAGTTGCTGCGGGGATTGAGTTCAAAGATGAGGACGTGATTGACTCCAGCCTGTCTCCAGCCATAGGTGTTGATACCCAGGAGAAAGAGGAATTCTATCAGGAGAAAGCCACCTCGATAGATTCTCACCAGTGGCCACACATTTGGTCCATCTATAAAAGCCACACCTGGCAAAGACAAACATGAAATGGCTTCAGTGACAGCACAAGTGGTGTCACAAAGCAAAGGTGCTTTATGCTGGCTCTCAAATGCTTGGCTGTACCCCTGGAAACAGGGTATGCTCCTGAGCACCTGTATATACCAGCAAGTGGAGGACTTCTTGTCTAACCTTTGAGGATTTATGGGTTTTCAAGGGAAAAATTCAGCTTCCAGCTGGTATAGCCAGGTGCCCAGACTAAGATCCCAAGTCTCACACTACAAGCATGAGAGACAGCACAAGAATAAATCCTTACTGCATGCACCTAAAGGTTTTGGTTTGATGGAGATAAAATCCCACCAGGCATCTGCCACACAAATGCTTCAGCTCCCCACAGAACCAAGCACACCATTTACTGTATTTAAAACAAAGCTCAGTTGTGCTGAATCCCTGAACTCATCACAACTGCAGTCCACAGCCCTAACCAGCCACACCCACAGAGAAAGCCCAACATAAGGCAGATGTCCTGGAAAGCCTGGCACTTCTTCTGCTCAATCTTCAGAGTTTTGGAAACAAATTTGCTTGATTTTTAACAACAAGCAGCTTTCTCTAGCACAAGCCCCTCTGTAAAATACTACCTCCCAGTTGCCCAGCACAGGTTTTTTTTTTGAGAAAAACACAAACAAAAGCCAGGTATTTCAATCCTGTCTCAGTTTCATTGAGTGTTTTCTTACCCACATACTGTTTTTGAGAGAAGAAAAAACAGTACAGTTTTAGAGAAACAATGCTGAGAATTTATTCCCAAAACCTTGCTAAGTTACAGCCCTGAGTTGTACAAACTTTTTCTCAGAGAAAGCATATCTATAAAAAGTTTCATGTGTTCAGCATCATACTTTATACTACATAAAATTACAGAGTAAAATTGTGCAAGGAGTAATGACTCAAGAACTGTTGTTTTAAATTTAAAACTTGGAGACAATTGCATTCAGGCAAAATAGAGTCAAATTTTGAACAGAAGAAGCTGAAAATATAGAATTGCAATATAAGCATTCCAAATTTTTATCTGTAGTGCCTGTAAACAAAACCAAGGGAGGTGCTTCCAAACAGGACAGAGTGGCCCCAAAAATACTGCATGGGGAGCCAGAGCAGGACAAGAACACCCAGACCAAGGTTTATCCTGAGGTGCACACGTTTACTATAGCAGCACAGCATGCAACTTCCATAGCTAATGTCTGCTAATCTTATTTCTGGACTCAGGGTGGTAGAGGACCATAATTGTGTTGTGGAACAGCAGCTGCTCTGGAGAAAAAGCAGATACTGAACAGTACAACAAGCAGCTAGGAGTAATTCTATTCTCCTCTGATACCAAACCCTATCTAGCTTAACTTCTGCAGTACAAAGCCTACATGTGGTTCCCCTCCACACTTCCTAACCAAACCATTTTCATCACTAGAGCTGAGCAGTTTGTCTGAACCCCCAAGGACTCTGCTTGCAGGGAAGTGCTCAGCACTTGTACTTTTAAAATGGGTCAAGACATTGGCTTACTAACAGAAGCCACGTTTCAGTGCTGCTTCACAGGTTCTACATATACAGTGGTAAAATCCTATCTTATTCAATGAAATCACAAAAACTACTTGGCTAAAGCAGCAGACAGGTTAGCCAAGTACTATCCAATTTAAAGAGAACACCTTGCAGTTAGAATAGTTTTTGCCCAGTATCTGAGGTAACACAGAGATATCAGCCCGTGCCTGCTGATACAAACGTGTCTGTAATTCACACTGGTTTAATAACATCTGCTTTAGAGAGATGATAATTTTTATGAATTCATTCTCACATCTGTGCCACTTTTTCATTCTTAATACCGAGAGATAATGCAAACACAAATGGCTTCAATCGTATTTGCATCTCACACAGAGATCAAACATGTTAAGTTACAGGGGAAAAAAGATACAATGAATAAAGAGCAGTTTCTACACATTAAACAGACCCTTCCCACAGAGGAGTTGAGTCTCTGCCTCAGCCACTGCAAGACCAAATGGCAAGCCTTGCAAACAGCTTCTCAAACAGAGAAATTTTATCCCAAGAGATGACTGGATCCAATTACAGAAACATCTGATTAAAAATTCTTTTAAGTCAAAAACACAGACAGGGGCTTTCCCTAACGCAAGAGCTCATATGTTGATTTATTAACCTTTTCCTTTGCACTGCTTAAGCAACTTACAACACTACTGAAATCACACACACAATTAGCAAAGCTGCTTGTGATTAAGCACAGGCCCTGAATCTACAGCACTAACGTGGCTTTCATGCTAATCTGAGTCCAAACTCAGAAGACTCAGAAGGTGCAAAGCAGGATAAAATGAAGGCCTGAGAGAAGCAAAAATTTACTGTAGCTTTTAAAAAGTATTATCAAAATTTTGCCAAGAGGAAAAATTCAATTAATAGGCACCAGACACTAAAAACCTAGAGAAGTTTGCATGAAAATTTCCTGCGTGGCATGGTGCTCACATGGCTCTGTGTCTGCCCTCCTTCTCTGCAGGGAGGCAGTTCCATGTAAAACAAGTTTTATGGGCACCCTTTTCAAGGTGGGTGAGAACTGTGTGTTCACAGAACAATAAGAGTAATCTGTCTCTGT
The DNA here is from genome assembly GCF_003957555.1 of Calypte anna. Lineage (NCBI taxonomy): Eukaryota > Metazoa > Chordata > Aves > Apodiformes > Trochilidae > Calypte > Calypte anna. Next base: position 323,056 of record NC_044254.1, on the reverse strand, counting down.
ACATGGATGTTGTACCTCTGGAATATCACTCCAAAAGTAAGGAGGAATCCAGAAGAACAAACCATAAACCATTCAAAGTCCAAAATCCATGCATATAACATGAGAAAAAACCCACAATCTGATACTGAGCAGAACTAATTATTCACAACAGTGTGATGTGACTGAGGCTAATTTAACCCTGAACACCCTGACCAAGCCAAGTCCAGATCCAGGCCCTCACTGAGGAGAATGCAAACACCAAGGCATAGGAGCCAGCCAGCTCCAGTTACCCACCTGAAAGAATGACAGTGACGTTCAGTGCAATGAACAGCCCACAGAACAATCCAACCCTGAAGGTAGTCCAGGCTGGCACAGGCTGCACACAAAGCAAAGGTGGAATTAAGGTGGAGTAAATAGGTTATCAGTAAAGTCAGATTAATTTGCAGGGTAAATTTGAAACCAGAAATACAATGCTCTGATCTCTGGGTGCACTCTTGTTCTTGTAGCAAGGCTTTTTTCTTTAACTGAAAATGCTGCATAATATTCTTTCCTATGTTGTTGCCATGTTGAAACAGAGCCTGGGCATCTCAGCATCCTTTGGAAAATATTCCAGAACACACAAACACTAAGCATATGTTATTCTTATCACAGATTTCCTTTTACTATTCATCTCACCCTTCCAATACCTCGGCTGCATGCGTTAGGAATAGTAAGCACACTATTTCCAAACCTTCTGGAACTACAACAGATTATGTGACTGTGTACCCCTCACAGCTGGCAGAGCAATTATTTCACCACTTCATTCAAATGCCTAATGTAATTCAGCACCCTGACAAGCTGGAGGAGCAGCTTCACTGTGTAACTCAATCTCTTACCTGAGCAGCTCCTAAGGGTGGAACACGCAAACGTTTCATAGCCTTCTGTCTGTCTCCATCTTCTAACTCACTGGTCACCACTTCCTAAGAGGAGAAAGAAACATCACAGAAGCTCATTCAAATAATAATAACGTGGTACTGCATTAAACAAACAAACAGAAGCAGTTGATTTCCAAGTTACATTTGAGCCCTGGCCTGATACTCTTCTAACACACAGTAACAAAGATATGAAAAGCTCACCAGGATGCAGCAAGCTGTTAAGACAATACAAGTTAACCCCAAGTGAGCTTTTCTGAGAGAGAAGTCACCTGTTGAAAACTACAAGCCCAAATGTATGCAAATAGTGTCAGAAATCAGTTGCATTTCAAAATCAATTAACAGTTGTCTTGGGACTAAACCCAAGCTGTAGAGAGGGCAAAGCAACACAGGAATCAGCAGTGAACAAGGAAACTGTGTTTTTCAAGTGAAAAGGGGAGCAGTGCCCAGGCTAGCACCCTCACCTCTGTTTCAGAGATGAGCTGGTTGATCTTCTTGCAGGTGTAGAAGGGTGCCACCTCCACCTCGGCCACACGCCACTCCGCCCCCCGCGCTGTCTCCAGGTTCTTGTCATGCTTCTTCAGGATCTTACGGAAGCCAGTGAAGTTCAGGTTCTGCAGACAAGAGCAAACAGTACTGCCTTTTAGCCTCAGGCAACTCCCAAGAAAGCTAAAAAGATTTTGCTAGCAAGGAAATAGTTAAGAAGAAGAACAAAAATGACTGCATCCATTGGCAGGAGGCTTTTGATTTATTACTTTTATAGAAGCTATACATCTCCTTTACAAATAACAGGGAAGTGTGGGAGTCAGAGGCAAAAAAAGAGGTAACTTAACTCACAAGGAACTGCCTAAGGTTCACATTCCCTCAAAAGCAAAATCATCCTTAACAAAGGAAGTGACAACATTCCTGGTGAACCCTCAGTGGAGACAAATAGCCTTTGAATATGGTCAAAACTTGGATGTCTGAAGTTCTTTTCAGGGATGCTCCCTCTGCCTGGGTACATCTCACTGCATATGTGCCAGGGACAGCAACTCAGTGCCTGGTCTCAGGGTTAGCAGTAGCTGTGAGGAGCTGTGAGCAAACACAGAAAGCTGCAGAGATGATGCTTTGTCCCAGCTCCCACAGACACTGCCAGTCTTTCAAGGGGTTTTCCCTCCCACAGCTAGGCTGCTGATTCCCAGTTTCTTTAACCTTTCCATTGGTTTCAAATCAGTTTCCTCGGATAAGTGTGTTACAGAAGGGAAATCCTTGTAGGAAAGTTTTAAATGCTGCAGACTAAACCCAAACAAGCCCATGCCCACAGCAGCATCCTCTTTTCCACAGAGTGCACTGACTGCAAAACTAGTTTAGCCTTGCAGATGTGGGAGACGTAACTCTAGTCTAATTAAGGCAACCACGTGATGCTGCATTAAAACAAAAAATAACAGCCAATTTCCAAAGAGCCCTGACCCAACACCCCTTTAATGCACAGTAACTAAGACAGGCAAAGCTCACTAGACTGCATCGTGCAGGCAATTGCTGTGACAAGGATTTGAAATTCTGCATTTCATTACACGGGAAATGCCACTCGAAAGGCTCAGCATTTCCTTCAAGAAACAGCAGGAACACAGATAGACCATGGCAAGATTTACTCCTGGGAAAGCTTAGACAGTAGCTTGAAAAGAAAATCAGAGAAAACAGCAAAATCCAATGCCCTGGGGAGAGGCGCCAACTACTCAGTGAAATTATTTTCAATCTGATTAGCTCAGAGTGATTTAATACCAGACCCTGACCATATAGGTGGGGAAATGAGGCTACAGAGACAGGAGCAGGAAGCCAACATATTAATGATCTGCATTACTGCAGACAAGAGACTTTAATTACTTTCTATTAGAAATGCCAGCATTCCACCCCAGGGAGAGTAGAACTGTATTTCATTTATTTGAAATGAAAAAGATGAAGCAAAATGATGATTTTGGTCAGAGGTTTCTCTGCAGCCTGAACTAGCATCACTTTATCTGCCACGTGTGTAATCACAGCCCAACTCTGGTGTGCCTTGGCTGCTTGGGTCCTGGTTACACCAGACACCAGGAAACCCCTCCAGTGGCATTTGGTACCCTGGCTGCAAACATTCTACAATCCCAAAGTACAGAAAAAAAATGTTTGAAAAAAAACCAATACAAAGTGACCAAACACACTGTTGGGTACAGTGATCCTCCTCAGAAGAAATGTGCAGTGATGGATCTGGGAAGCAGAACAAACTCCACTAATGCAGACAAATGTTTTGCCATTACTGCTATTCATAATTGCTTCTCTTTGGCAAAGAGCTTTCTCCAAGCCTCACTTCCATTTCTGCTGGGTACTAATCAAGTCTATCCCAGTGAATCAATTAATGGCATGGTTTGTCATTAAAAACAGAAATAAACCCAAACAGTGCAACTTACACAATAATGTTATGGAAGTTCAAGTAGAAACAAACAGTGGACTCCAAAATCTTTGCTCATGTACAAGTGTATGAAGAAATACAGCAGTGAGACAAATGCACAGCAGCTTAATAAGACTGATTCAGCCTCCATTATTTGCCTCAGTGTACTGTATCATAAATTGTATGTCAGTATAGATTATGCACTTAATTTCCCAAGTTTTTTTTTTCTAAAACATATTATTCCCCAGAAATACATTTATCTATATATATAGACAATCTAGATTTTTATGTTACTGTTGATAATAAATATTAATTTTATTGAGAGTATAACCAATGATAAGTGAAACAAGTAGCAGCCACCCTGGAGACAAGTTCTGTTTTCACCTGAGGTTTGGTTTCTGTACCCTGGGAATGGACGTGTGCACCTGCAGCTCTCACTTCAGTCCTAAGAAACTGAAGAATTTGCTTCACATGGATTTTCCTTTTTTGTTAACCCAATTCAAGGCTTCAGCATTTCATCAGAGCCCTGTTTTCATATTTGTAATGCTGACACCTGCACTGATATTTGATACTGACCTATGATGTGATATTTGAAATTGATAGGTGTGATATTTGATATTTATATGGACTTCACTTTGCTTCCTACGTCAACCCCTCAGCTGTGTCATCTTCCCATCAGGTTACTGGCTTTCCTCTACAAAACTGCAAGAGACTGATTATTCCTGGTTCTTATATCTTAAGTTCAAAACTGATTAAGGGTAATATTCTGGGATTTGGTTTTATGTTTGTTTTTGTATTCCTTGTCCTCAACTTCGAAGCCAATTTGAATTAATTTTTCTCATTTATTCTTTGAAAATATATTGTAGAAAGCAGCTCTGCTTCTTTTGGAAACTGGGAAAGCTACCAAATCCAGATGGGGTTTCACAGCAATATTTAGTACACATACAAGGGATTAGGACTCATGGTAGCAAAAATTTAAGTGTTCAAGATGCCCTTCCTCACTGATGCAGAGTAGGAAAAGACTTTCAATGCCATAACCTATGTCATCCCCTATTTAAATTTCTCATCAAACCTCAGAAATTATTTTCTGCAACCAAAAGTAAGAAGAGTTGTTTGGTAGTGGTGGTTTTGCTTGTGGGTTGTTTTGGTTTGTTTTTTGGTTTTTTTTTGTTTTTTGTTTTTTAAGGAAAAAAAAATCACAACAGGTAATACTGCTTTGCTCCACTTTGAAGAGCTGTGGATACTCTGCCTCTCCCAGAATTTTGAACAATAAATTATCTCTAAAGGGCATCACTGAGAAACCCATGGTTTCTGGATATGTGCTGAAAGATATAACAGTCTACAAGAGGTACAAATACTCAGAATTTTGTCCATACTGGAGAGTGGTGTTAAATTAAGTGGTCAATTAATTCTCATGGTAAATTGTGTTTACTAAAATTCTCCAGTACAACACTGGTAAAGATCTAAATACAGATGCAGTGACTTTAAGCTAAAACATTTCTATTTAACAAGCTAAAACCCCTCATAGTAAGACATTTAAAACGGCAAAGTTTAAAAAAAAAACAACAAAAGAGCTAGCCTAGGAAAAAAAAATCATAACAGTTTCAGATTTTTATTTCAAGATTTTTGGAATGAAATCAGTGTTTGCAATATTTACCATGCTCTTTTGTGCCAGAAATCCAAGTACAACCAAAGATTTGTCTTTCATACTTCAAGGTAAATGAGCCTGTATCCTACAGAACTAATAACACTTTTTAAAACTGATGTTTTAACAAGAAATTCTGATACAGCAAGGTCACAGTCACTACCATGGTAACACTAAGAGGAAAACAGTACATTACAGTATTTCAAGTTTCATTACAAATAAAAGACAAAAGATCTTCCCCTGCCTGCCAGCTCCATTTCTGATCAGAACAACACAGTACAGAAGAAAGAGACCTCGAAGCGACTTTGTGTCCTGACCATGCCTGGGCCAGGGATGCTGAGGTCAGCCAGCCCAGGAAAGGAAGAAGAAAGATCCTTCTGCAGGTCAGCTCAGTATTTCTAGCTTAACACAAAGCAACCAGATGTCTGCTGCCAGGCACCTTTATAAACATCTAGGGACCCCAAATAAAAAACCAAAACGCCTGGAAAGAGGCAACTCAAGGCTACACAAAGCACAGAGACACCCCTTCTTCCTGCAGGTACCTGATAGTTCTGCAGTAAGATGAGGCTGAGGTAGAGCTCACTGAAGGCCAGTTTCAGATCTCTGATGTTCCTGTGCTGGACACGTTCCTCGTGGGACAGGTGGAAGACGGGCTTGCGGCGCCGCTGCAGCGTGGGGGCCCCGCTGGCCTCTTTCTGTGCATCCAGAGTCGACTGCAGCTCCGTCCGCAGGGTCGTAAACTTGCGCTGAGCTTCTGCAAGCTTTTCTGTCAGCAAGGAAAGGGAAAAGCCAGGTCAGAGGATGGCAGCTTGCCTACCCAGCCTGCAAAAAGCACTATACCTTTTCTCTTCAAACGATGTGTCCGTCGCTAACACCACTGCCACGTGGAGCTAAACCCAACAAGGCGGCGTTTCCCTGCTCTGAACCCCTTCTGGTTAAAGGTTATGATACACACCTCTGTGAAACACACACTCCCACAACACAAAGCTCTTTAAATCAGACAGGTCCTTAATAATGTTGTAAAAATCAAGGGGCTGCCCCTCAGCACAGAGTAAGGCAATATTAAAAGTGGCCTCAGAGCTCGACATCCACCCCAGACCTGATTTCAGAGTGATTTGGGTTGGAAGGGACCTTCAAGATCCCCTGGTTCCAAACGCCTTCGTGGGCAGGGACACCTCCCACAGCCCAGGATGCTCCAAGCCCCATCCAACCTGGGCTGAGACACTGCCAGGGATGGGGCAGCCACAGCTTCCTTGGGCAACCTGGGACAGGGGCTCAGCACCCTCAGACAGGAGAGTTTCTTCCTAATGTCCAACCTGAATCTTCCCTCTTCCAGCTTAAAGCTATGAGCCCTTGGCCTACAAGGAAGATGGTGAGTGGGAAGGATTTTTACCTAAACTTCCTCTCTTTCAGACAGAAGTCATTGTCCCCAGCTCTCCTGCAGCCCTTCAGGTACTGAATTTTTGGAGGATGCTCGTTCCAGGACCACCAGAAGCAGCCCCACCTGCAGAGCTGCCTCCTGCACCTTGGGGCTATCAGGGACGCAGGGTTCAGCCAGCCTGTGCTGGCAGAGCTGGAGGCAGCCAGGCAGATAGGGTCTCATCTGAATACCAAAGCTCTGAGCACACGTCTAACTCTGTAGGCAAAGGAAAGCTGCTCACTTTCCTCCAGTACAGCCAGAGCACCAAACACGTTACAGACCCTGTCAGTCAGCACTGGGGAACTCAGCAGAGAGCAGGCAAGGAACGTTTTGTATCTGTGCACCCACCATCAACTACATGTTTACTGTCTTTCTGTACAACAGTGAGGAAATCAAAGGAAAAAAGCTCATTTCAAATGTGACTCTGAATTGCAGAGCTCAGAGACCAAGGCAACCCTTTGCCAGGCTCCCAGTGACAGACAAACACAGCTCCTGCTTTGATCAGGAGTTACAACACTACCAGCTGCTGCTCCTGATCTGCTGCAAGGATTTATCCTTCCTTCCCTCCGTTTAGGCTCACGCAGGTTAGAAGCATTGTCTTGTCATTTAGTGATTAAAGGGAAAGTCAACTTGAATTAAACATCATTTTGATGTGTTTTCGGAACAAGTCAGGCTCTCTTCCTCACATCTCAAGTATGGAAAAGGTGTTCCTTTAAGCATGCTGCTTTGTGTAGCTTCAGAAAATAATCTTTCTGGATAAATACCAATCTTTTCATGCTAAAAACAGCACAACTGACACCATAATATCTCTCTTTGTTCTGTACAACTAGTTCCTTCCTTGTTTCCCTCCCTGTGGCTTCAGTCACAGCTTTGGCATCTTGTTGATAAGAACCATCACAGGCCACAGGCACTGGCCAGGAAGATGCAGAGAAGGCTCACAGTGTGGGAGCCACCTCCACACAAGAGGTCACACACCAATCACTCTCCACACCAGAAACCACAACTCAAAGCTCTTCCCAAGAGTCTTCTGGCTGCCCATTTAATTCTCTTCATTACTATTTTGTACATCAACTTAATGCCGATTCTCAGTTGCTCCCCGCAAGAAAGATTTCCTCTTATGGGGGAGACTCTGACCTTTTCCTCAGTTTTAATCAGTTCTGCTTAATTTCAAGCACAAAATATCTCTGTAAATAATTTTATAGTGTTCAGTATATTTCCCAAGAGAAGAATGCCTTTCTGAACAGAGAATGGGGATTAATACAGAAAAATCAAGTACAGAAGTACCTGAGGCACTCAAACTTTATTGATTAGTAATTTTATTTAAGTAAGACACTTTTAGAAGGCAGGAAAGGACAACTCTGCTCCAACAACTTCTACATCTGCACAGCCCACAGTTAGAAGTGTCTGCCCACAGTCCACAACCACAGAATATTTAACACATCCAAGGTCAGACTGCAAAAACAGTAATCTCTCCCCACACTAAGAGCTCTCTCAGAAAGAAGTAACAGATATCTGTTAAAATTAAAAGCCTTCATATAAATAAAACAAGTTCATCCTGTATGTTCAAAACCATCTGGTGATTCACAGATGTTCCTTTTTGAATATAAAATTATTAAATATGGAAGAGTTGACATTTTTGAAAGCACTGTTCCATTCTCCCTATGTCCAGAAAAATCTTACAATCCATAATTGTAAGAGCACAGTATTTAAAAAAAAAAACAAACCTTCAAAACAGTTCTAAAACTGCTGCTGCACTTTTCTGTTTGCAAACCAACACCCACTAAAAATCATCATTCCCAAATACAAACATTCTTATTTATGCACTGCTGAAAAGCCATGTGCTTTTCCATCCATAGGGAAGGGTGACATTCCACTGAGGATGAGGCTTTAAAGGTAACCAGAACCGTCCAGTAATGACCTGTCACTCCTGAGAGACACCAGCTCTGCTGCTTTCTTCTTCCTGCCCACCCTCTTGTGCTGACTCCAGCTATACAGCCCACAAACCATTTTATCACATTATGGTATGATTTTATCAACAAGATCCATTCAGAGGCAAAACAAGGCAAAAATGTGTGTTGCAGATCTTAAAACAGCCTAGGGAACTGGCAAAGCAGACCAGAAATTAATTTCTCAGTTTGCAATATACTCCAAAACATTTGAAAAGACACATCACTGTCACTAATTAACCACTCTTAAAAGTGACTTTAAAAAAATATCCTGTTCAAAAGAGTTGGAAAAAAAAAGCAGCACGCATGCAGAGTCTGGAAGCACTCCTCTGCTGCAGGATTTTACATGACCTGATCTTCCCTGAGTCCTCAGCTCAAGTGGAATCTCACGGCAAAAACTAAGGAGAAATCTAAACCCAAGAGAGGCTGACAACAAAAATGCTTCCAATAAAGAAAGTTTGCCAAAAAACATCCTTCTAGATCCTAAAAAACCACAATCACATCAATTATGGAATGCCAATCTGGTTTTGAGCCTGTTTTCCATGTTTAAAGAAAAGTTAGCACGTAAGGATCATTCTTAAAAAAACCCCATCACACCAAGTACCTGGTAAGATGTTCCCCTGGGCTGCAATTTGCATGGTCATGGTTGTGATCAAAACCTGTTCCAGCAGCCAGGAGATGACTGAAGGGCTCCTACCTGCCTGCAGCTCCCCAGCTCAGGGCTCTGGGCATTTCAGGCTCTTTTAGCAGCCCTTGAACACACCCTCAGCAACTTGCTTACCATGTAAAAGCCATGTAAAAATAATACAGACAGCTCCTGTACTGACCACAAAACCACTGCTAGCCACACAGTAGCCCAAGCAGTTGCTGATGATGCTAATGCACATATAACAAACCTCCCCTCTGGAAAACAGAAGAGGAAAACCAGAACTTGCCAATATAGGAGGAGCACTAGAACAGGCATTCCTCTGCTGAGGCCAGCTGGACATTCTATTGCTGGTCTTTTTTCTATCACTTGAGAATAGATTTTCTTGAGCATAGACCAAATAATCACAAACTGTTTACCAAATCAGATTTAGATAATGGCAGTTTTCCTTCCTACTGAGCTGGGATAATGGTCTGGGGAATTGAATTAAGGCTGTGTTTGATGAGAGGCAACAACCTGAGCACACAGCAAAAGGCAAAGGCACTTTGCAGCAGGTTCTCCAAACCTGAGCCCAGGAGCAGCCCATCCCGAGAGGATGAGGTTGTCCATGCTGTGGCAGTCCCCAGCGAGTCTCCTGGAGGATCCCTCAGTGCAGGGGAAGATGACAGGGAAATGGAGATCAACAGGAAGCTTCACTTTGTTGAAAATACATAATATTTTTGTCAGAAACACAAGTGTGTGATGTCATATAATAAGTCTACAATAAATAGGAGGTACCAGGTCATAATCCAAACCAACACATGCCTGGAGTTACAGAAGAGTCCAGTGTGACCTATTTCTGACATGATCAAGAAGAGGAACCCCTGACAGAACACTTCTTGATGCAGTTTAACGTTAATAACCCTAATAAAGGGTTTCTGTACTATTAAAGTCATGTCAGTCTTCTGCAAAGAAAAGACTTATTCTATTCTTATCACAAGAGATTTTCACATCACATGTATTCTCCTGTATAGCTTTCTGAAATGACAGCAGTTTGAAAAAAAAACACCCTTCCCTATATTATTAATGTCATTTTAAACAAGGCAGGGATTGGTGTGTAGATGTGGTCCTTGCTAGGGAAAATTATAACCTGTGCTGTGCTTCTGCAGTGACAGAACTTTCTCCACAGAGTCTGGCTTGCTGTACATCTCTAAGTAGAACAGTAAGACAAGTTTTTGAGCAAAAAAGCCTTATGGTTACACCTGGGAAACATCTCACAGGGAAACACTGCTGAGAACAAGTGTTCTGCAGTAGGTACACGTGAATTGGATGTAGGAAAATGCCTGTGAGGTGTGAAATCCAGCTGGCCTCAGACAACACCTTGCTCCTGCCTACAAACTGTGCCTGGTCCTTGCCTGGTGGGAGCCAGCAGAGCAGGCACAGCCAGCTCAGTTACTGCACCTCAGGTACCTTCAGCAATTCTTATGTTCACAACCCAGATTCTGCTAGCAATAAAATAGCTACCAACAAAGTCATCACCTGATGGTTATTACGATATTTTGCACTATTTAACTTTGTTACCAGATTAAGGTCAGAAGTAGAAAATGCTACCACATTGAGGTATCACATCTGTGAAGCAAAAGCCTGCTTCCAGCACCAGGCAAGTGTAGAGGAAATCAGTGCATCATTGCATTCATGTTCAAAGGCTTTCCTAGTTGAAAATCCACTTTAAACCTCACCAAAAGGGACAGAAAGCCAACTGGATAGAACCGGAGCACAATCTAGCAATACTACAGGGTGAATTTCTGATTATCCCATTCTAAAGTTTGTTTACAAAACCCATCTTGGGAAGCAAACTTTCTCAGGGAAACAGTAACACTGACATCCAGTAGGAATCCCTGCTCTTACCACTATGGCATTTCAATTCCTTTTTCTAACAGGATCTTATACAAAACCAACAACAAATTGCTGCTGTCTGATCTACTCCAGCAAGGTGCAAGAGTTTAAGGAAGAGTTCAGTGCCTAACAACTTGCTGGACACAGGAAGATGGCCCATAACAGCTGCTCCTGCAGAAACCCTGGAAACACCAGGTAGGGAGCCCAGCACACCTCAAACATACACAAGGAGGCTCTCACCATGGCTAAACAGAAATTGTGCCCTGTGTGTAAGCTGCCACTTAAATTTAAGAGCATCTTCACAGAGCTCAGCAGGATGCTATTGCACAGGAGGGAAATCACCTGCCCTTCATGCCCCCTCCTTTCAAATACCATGCTTTAGCTCCACATCTGTGATTAAACCAGAGCAGTTTCCCACATAAACCTAAACCTGCCCTATACTTAAGTGGTGGTTGATCTACACAACCACTGTGGCTATTCTCAAAGTCTGGGAGCATCAGACTCTTCTTATGCTGCTCTATTTCCCATAAATATACACAAATAAGCAGCTTACCTGAATAGAAAATGTTGATTTTGGCAAGTTCTTTTTCACAGGTCTGGAAGAAATTCTCTTCAAACTTGGCAAAACATCTTTTCACTGTGTCCTCATCTGTGTCTATAAAACAAAACAGAAAAAAACCACACTGTAACAGAAGAACATAGGAACAATTTTCTATATGGCTGCCATGGAAATCTCTCTTCAGAGCAGATTTGCCTTTGCTTTCATTCAGGGAAAGAAAAAACAATTAAGTCCAGAGGGCTGCAGGGCAACACAGGGCTACAGAAGGAGCAGCACTAAGACAGAGAGGGGAAAAGCCACAGAGGCAGAACTAAACCTTCACTACAGCTCCCAACAACTCTTCTGATCCTTCAAGTGCTACTGCAGATTTCACACTTCATTTCCACTCCCTAACCCACCTGTGTGACTTCACCTGGAAGGACATCCTGGATCCAGACTGCTCCTTACACCTACAGAAATCTTTTTTAAAAGGTGCCTCACCTACCAGCACAAAGTCACCCACCCTAAAGCTCTGCACCAATGGAAGGAGGACCCCATGCCCCATCCCCACCTGCCCACTCTGCTGTCCCCAGCACACATCCCTAAGCCACTGCAGGGCTGCTCCCCCTTGTGCATCCCACATCACTTCTGCAATCACTTCCCCACCAGATGAGGGGAAAATCACAGAACCCCAGACTGGTTTGGGTTGGAAGGGACCTTAAAGCTCCAGTCCCAACCCCTGCATGGTCAGGAACACCTCCCACAGCCCAGGGTGCTCCAAGCCCCATCCAACCTGGGCTGAGACACTGCCAGGGATGGGACATGGACAACTTTCCTGGGCAGCCTGGGACAGGGTCTCTCAGCCTGGCTTCAGAGCTGAGGTGCTCCAGGCTCCCACCCATCTTCGTGGCCTCCTCTGGACTAACTCCAGCAGCTCCATGTCCTTCTTATGAGCTCAATACAGACCTTCCAAGCAAAACAAATGCAGACTAAGTAGCAGCATATCCAGTCTTTGCACACCACCACCCCTCTATGCCAGGGTTGAATTCTTGCATTTATTTCCCCAGAACAAGACTGTTCTGCTCTCCAGTCCTGGGCACTGTCAGGTTCTCCAACAGAAACTTCAGTGACAGCAAACCTTTTTAACAAAGACTGGGCTCTATGTTGGGGGGGGTTTGATTTTTCTTCCCTGGGTTGACCATGGCAGAAAGCCAAGAGCCCTCAGTGCTGCAGGTTCATGCTGTGTCCCTTCCAACTCATCAGTCCTCCAGAAGCTCCTCCATCACTGCAGTCTGCTTTGTGCTGGCACCAGTGCACAGGTTCTCAGCCCACCACGGGCACTGGTCTTGCTCTTGAATAACAAAGCTGGTCACAAAAATTATTCATCCCATCTTAGCAAACAATTATATTCAGAAGGAAAGTGCCAAGTATTTAACTGAAGGCTTCGTTTGACCTTCCAGGAGGACTCCCTGTCTCCAGCCATCATTCTCACCTCCTCATCACTATAATTCTCCAAACACAAATGTAGCACCACAGCGAACTAAAATCTGCCCAGCAAATAAATAGGAAACTGTGTGGAAAGTACCTTCCTCCTTCCCAGAAAAGCAAACACCTCTCTCATAAGCAAAGTTTAAAGAAGAGGCCTAACCGTGATCAGATCCACACCTCTCCCCCACAGACTCTTAAACCTTCAGGAGTAACTAAGGGCAATTCTGTAATTTAAGTCAAATTTTGCAATTAAAACAGCAATTCAGTCACTTTGCTATTATGAGGAATCCAGCAGAGTGTCTACAGAAGTGCAGAATCTCAAAGACAGAACAAATCTCCTAATAATTAAGAAATGCAATTAATGAGTAAAAATTAAAAAGTCCACACTATAATTACAAGTTTCAGCACCATCAATCATCTGTCCCAAATGCTCCTAATGCTGAAACAAAGCAGACTCTTCACAGCCCCCACAGTTTGAAGTTTCTGAATTCTCTCAGAGCCTTATGACCAAAAAAAAGTTAGGATTACCACAAAGAGGAGAAATGAAGATTTTATTAGGGTCCTCAAAAGGTCAAGAAGTAGCTTTTGAAACATACGTTACTAAACAGAGATGACAAGTATCTACAGAAAGGCTTCACTCAGGAGCAAATAAATAATCTGCACTGTGATAGTAAAAAAGCCAACTTTTAGCATTTGATTTTGTAGGTAGAAGCATCCTCGAAGTAGTATTACTACATATTAAACATAAAACTTTTAACATTTAGAGTTTCCTGATTGTTATGTTTATGGCACTGATATTAAACACCATAAACCTACAGACACTATATCAGTGTTTTGGGAGGTTTGTATAGAAAGAGAAAACAACAGAAGCCAGCAGGAGCAATGTTGGAAGAAACTTGTTTTCTTTTAGAATTTGAAAATGCTTCAAAGAGTAGAAGAAAGAAAAAACCCAACCATCCCTGCACAGAAGAACACTGGTGTTTACAACTCCACCAGCCCTTCAGAAGGCCTCCAGAGGCTGTTCCAGAACTCCAAGTTTTGGCTCCCAGGTCCCTTTTCACCCAACAATTACACATGCACATCCGTGGCTACTCCCAAGGGTGAGGAGAGCTCCCTCCTGTGCAAACAAAACAGCCCTGAAATGCTGGGGCTCTGGGTCCTCTTGGCTGAGGTGAAGCCCCAGCAGCCCTGCTGGAGGTGACTGTCCCAAGGCAGAACCTTTCAGAACCACAGAGGTTCTGCTCCTGCTCAGCTTGCAGCCTCCCCACAGATCCCTCCCTGCCTGGAACGCTTGAGGGGCAGAAGCAAACTCTGCTTTGGGGCTGGGAATTTCTCACAGCATTTCCAACATCTCAACCTGGGGCATCTACAGTACCAAGGCCAAGATGAACTTGTCTGCAAAAGCCCCAACCCTTCACCCAACAGCTGCTGCTGTGGGCAGAAAAACCACAAACAACAACAGAAATTACTATGAAATACTTAATACACAGAGACTTTATTCACCATCTGCTTGAAACCTTTCAGTTAACAGTAATCAGGCAGTATCAAAACAGAGCCAACTCCTAAGAACCCAAAGGGCAAATTCTTCATCCCAAAGAGTTTACACATCCCTAGCAAAAGAGCTTAGCTACTGATGCTTTCTTAAATGGGGTCATCACCCTTTCCTGGCTTTAAAAACAAATCATGTAGAAATAAAAGCACAGAGGTTCACTGCTTTCCTGCTTCAGAAACAGCAAGCAACTTTTACTGCCACTTGTTTCTAGGTTGCGTTGAGTTTACAAAGCAAAAGTAAAATCAAGCAAAAGTTTAAACTTGAGTTTCTGAAACTATTCAAGAACGACAATGATGAAAAAATTTCATCAGGAAGAAGAGTGTCCTTAAAGCTCAGCAAAGCAATGCAGTGTCAAAGTAACATGTCAGTCAAACAAATAAATAACTTGTTTTGTATGCTACTGACCACTTCAGAAAATGGTGTGTTAAATTCTTTGACTATAGCTGAAATTCCGAAGAGGAAAACAGGCTGTAAAACACAAACAAATCACTATTGGAAGACCTTCCAAAAACCTTGAGATTAGGAATTCAGGTCTCTATTTCAACCTCAAAACTCCTCTGACTCAGAGAAATGCCAGTTCTATATAAACTATCCAAAATCCCTCTCCAAATGTCAAACGCCTTCTTACAGAAGATATTTTGCAGACCATGGTGGATTGCCAGCTTTGAAAATGAGGATTGTCTGAGTCTTGTGTTCCCTTTGCAGTTCAGTTATTTAGCTGCAATAATAGACAAGTGCTGCCAAGGCTATTGCCTTTATTTATTTATTTCCCCCAAGGCTAGGACAGGACTAGGTTTTTTGCCATGAGAAAACAACAGTGCCAGAAACCGTCCTTGGATGTAGGAGCTCCATGACAACAGAAGTCAGTTTCAAAAGGCATCCAGCTACTGCTGCCAAGAAGGGCCAGCAGTAACCTTCCTTTTGTTCTGTTTCTATAGCCCTTATTCCCCATCTGCCCTGAGCTCTGCCAGCGGGACAGTCTGATCAATACTGCAGCTTCCCAACCTCACCTTCCTGTGCAGTCACCTGCGGTGCACAAAACCCCACAGTAACCCCCAGAGCCTCTTGCAGAGAGCCCTGGTAGAACAGCAGCAATCTGGATCTCCTCCCTTCCCACCACCTGCAGAGGGTTCAGATACTGGCACACCTGAAACAGGATCTAAAATTGAAAAATTAACATACAAGTGACATTCCTGCACTGTCCCTGCACTCTGTTCTCAATCTGTCAACTCTTCGTGTAATTTCTCATTTTCTGCACCTATGGTACAGGAACAAATGGCCAGCACCCCAAGCAGCTCTGCTTTATCAGCTCCATACAAAAAAACAGACACTGATGTTTTGGTAAGCTGGTGTTCTCTAAAAATAATCATTAAAAAATAATCTTTCAGATTTTATCATGCAAAATTTTAAGGGCATTTAATTTATAAGAGTAATTAGCAAACTATGAGATCAGCACAGGTGTAACTCTCTGAATCACTTTCTGTTTGCCACAAAACTTTTCTCTGAGTCAGGTTATTTCAGCACTTCAACTAGAGAGGAGATAATGCTATTTATTAGCAGGCCTCTGACATCTGTTAATTAAAAATAAAGTCAAGTAAGCACATCAAATCATACTGAGTAGGTGACCACAAGTTTAACACCAGCACTGTTTCAAAAGGCACTGAACTTTTAACATTTTCCACACCCTGCCTTGGCCTCCTGCTCACTGAAGTCCCTGCACAGAGGGCTCTGACAGACCTGCAGCGCTGGAAATGTTTTAACAAGGCTTAAGAGACAGTTTTCTAGTTCCCAGTTCTATGAGGACAGCAACTGCTTGTACTTCCACACTTGGTGGAACACTAGGAAAAAACCCCTAAAATTCTAAAGAAGTGGGTCACTATAATGAAAAGGTCTCTGTCTCCAAATCCCCCACACCAGCTCTGTCTGCTCAACCATCACAATTTCCTCATACCCTGAGTTCTACAGCACCAAACTTGTTCAGCTTCCCAACCTTTTACACAGTGAAAAAAATTAACAGCGAGAAATCAAAGTGTACAGCCCATAAATGCCAGGAGAAAGATTCCCTTTACAGCTCTAGAGCATCACCCTCATGTTTATTGGGGTGTTTTTCCACAGGGAAGGTTCTTCCAGGAGGTTGCTCCCTCCCTCACCACAGAAAACTCCACTTGGGGCAGCTGCAAATCCTCTTACTCACTGAAATTTTCCAATAAACTCATTAGTCACCAGGCATTTTCATGCCCAACCTTGTGCAAATAAAATTCTGCAAGAGAAAAACTTTAAGTCCTTAAAGGTCAGATGTAGGAATGTCTTCCTAGTCTTGCTACAGGAGAAGGAAGGAAGGCAGCTCTGCTTGCAAGAAAGGATGGTGAAAATGTGGATGCAAATAAGGAATATTTGTATTCATGTTATTTCACCTTAACTTCCAAGTTGCAAAGCACACATATGCATGTAACAGTGTGAACCTCCTGCATTTTATGCCATCAACCAAAAAGTGGACCTCAAATTAAAATACTATAAAATCAGAAAGAAAAGCTTCATGCACCAGTAACACACACACACACATGTACGTATATATTATATATATAAAGCTCTAAGAAAACTCATAGCAGGCTATGCCTACTTTTCTAAACTACCAGAGATGAGCCATC
Source organism: Calypte anna (assembly GCF_003957555.1). Lineage (NCBI taxonomy): Eukaryota > Metazoa > Chordata > Aves > Apodiformes > Trochilidae > Calypte > Calypte anna. The sequence goes on along the minus strand of NC_044254.1, from coordinate 306,004 downwards.
CACTTAATGAATGCTTTAGGCCAAATTAGATTTCATTATTAAATTATTTCCCTAAATCTAGTAATTAAAAATGACCACTCAGGTAGCAAATGAGGTTGGTATTGCCTGCACACACATTCTTTACGTGTGGGTAGGACAAGGGGGAAGGAACTTCTGCAGGTCACCAAGACAAGTTCCATCTGGTTTCCATTCACCATTTTGTTGTTTTTAACAGAGTGAATAGAATCAATTCCAAAACTCCTTTAGAAATCATGATTTTCAGGTTAGCAATAATTCCGTTTCCTAATTTTTTGATTGTGTCAGTGAAATCTTACAAGGAAACCAGCCAGATTCTTGTAGATGGTTTATTTAGCTGGAAATTAAAAACAACCTCTAAAACATGCCCACAAGCTAGATACCCAGCCAAGTGTCAGCTATATATTATTTATATTTGTGACTTTATAAACATAGATTCTAAAGCAATTGCAGCATCCTGTTATGAACTTCAGGTGCTGAAAAAGCCAGGCAGGGCAGCAGCCAGATGTGAGAAGACAGCAGCTGCCCACAGGGGAGCTGCTCTGCAGGTTCACTCCTTGAACATCCCCTGGCACCCACACGAAGTCCTTTCAGAAATGAAGACACCAGCGGGAAGGCAAGAGCCATCACCCCCTCCTCTAAGTCGCCAGCATACTGAAAATCCTTAGGGAAATGGTGTAATTAGGAGTATTATAAGTTTTTAAAAATACAGGGAGTAGCAGAAAGTGCCTTCTGATGTGAATGCTCCTGGGACATGGCACATTTTTGAGGGGGAAAGCCCCTGCACAGGAGGGCCCTGCTTGCTTGTGTTTGTCTGGGGGGAGGCAGAAAAGGGAACTGCAGCTAATTGAAAACATTTTGCATAATTGGAGCTGAGAAGAGACCTATACCCATCACTCCAGGAAGCTATCTGCATCCTTATAACAATTACAGCACATAAAATATTCAGAAGTTAAGTAAAGAAATAGAAACATTAATACTGGAAACAATGAAAGCCATGTGAATAACTGGACCACCAACAACTAAAAAAAATTTAAAATACTACTTCTAAACATCTTTTCAGACCCATGAGAGCATTTTTGATGAGGAGGTGGGGGGAGAAGGGACAAAAGGAAGATTAACAAGACTGTCTTGGGAAAGACTTCAACTAATATTAAGAGGAACCAGAAAGACAAAACGAATGATACAGAACAAACTCCCCATCTGGAGGACAGCAAAGGCACAGTATAAGGAGAAGTCTGCTTGAAACATGCTGTCCATGGCTTAATTTCCCCCAAGGGAGTCAACACTACTCAAATTCTTTTTTTTTTTTTTTTCTTTATTTTACCAGCTATCAAAAGCAAACAGTTAGCAAGAAGAGAATAAGCAAGCCATTATCAGATGAAGAAAAACATGTTTCCAAGGTATCTCAGTGAGATGTCACGGGGCTGGAGAGTGGGACAGACAAAAGGAGAAAACATAACTTTATAATTCTAGTCAGTGTCTTCCTAAACATTTTGCACAATTTAAATCAACGTTTTTAATTTACACATGTCAAGCTTAAACATCAGTGAATGAGCATTAAGGTAGCTGCTTATCTACTCAGGGCAGCAATTCTTCTGTTTTAATTCTTACATTATAATAGCAACAGATGTTGTAAAACAAGGTTATATTCCCCCTTGCTCACACACAAGTACAGCCACCCAGCTGAGCCCACACTGCCTCTCATTAAAAAATAAGTATTAAAGTATGCCCAGAGACTCTGCAGTAAATTCAAGATAAGCAGAACTTCTCTGGGGCTGGTGTCCAAAAGTTCAGAGTTGGTTTCCTTCAAAGCCACTTCCAAGTAGCACCCCTTGCCTTCCCTTCTCCTCAATCCAGCTCAAGCAGAAATAGAACCCCTGGGATGCCACTGTGCAATCAGGAGTTTTGCTGTGACTTGAGCACATGGAAGGAATGAGCTACAGGCCAAATGTCCTTCAAGGGGTGAGCAGGTGATCTTTCAAAGGGATTCATTTGAAAGCCTATCCTGACTTCAATTCTTCAGCAGAGCTACTGTGTTCAAGGGGTAATTTCAGTTTAAGATTAAAATGCATCAGAGACCAGGACTGCACTTGTTTGTTTGTCTGTCTTCCAACCTAATTCCTTTCTTTTTGTACAGCCCAAGTCCCAAGCCAGAAACTTCAAGGCCTGAGTATCTCCTCTTGGAGCATCTCTGCCAGACTGGAACTGGAATCCCTTTCAAAAGGATGTTTACACCCCAAATGAGAAGAAAGATTTAAAGGCATGTGATTCCCCTTCACATTTCCCCTAGGCTCAATGCACAACACTGCTGGCACTTGGTAAATAACAAGGGAAGAGGAACCATTCAGTAATTTCTATTGCTTACAGAACAAATCCTGGTGGGAAGGGAATACACAGACTGCAAAAGTAACTGCCAGGCAAAAGGTTTGGCAGCCAAACACAAATTGTGAGCATGCTGAGGGTAAAAAAAAGAATGGCCCAACTTCCTAAGTCACCTCTTATTTCCATTTCAAAGAACTCACTACAGAGCCACCATAATTAAATCTCTTTTACCTCTCTTTGGCACAGTGGCAAAAAGCCTTAATTTGAAGTATCAGCTGTGCAAATGGACAAAAACAGTATTTTCAAGAAACTGGAATAAATACTCTATGGACAAAAACAAGTAAATGACAATGTTTTAGTGTGTTGCTGCCCTAGATTACAACTCTTGCTTTTAGAGACACCAGGGAGGAGGGAAGAGCGACAGAGTACATTTCAGATACCAGGAAACCATTTCCCTTTTCCATCCTACCTCCACATTTGCAGTCTTTAAACAAACCTGCATCACCTTACCCACCAGAACTCCTCTGTTCAGGGTAAGTGGAATTAAAATGCTTTGCTGTAAAACACCACCTGCCAGTCTGTCTTCTGCCCCTGCTGTACACACCAAATCCATAAAGCAGCAGTTAATAAGATATTGCTCACTTTGAAGCTACGGTTGTTCCTGGCAAAACTCATTAAATAAAGACTGTTCCTTATTTAAAGTATGGCTGATACAACTGAAAAGGGAGGCAAGCACTCAGAACAGCAGCAAGCAGGGAGGAACTTGGAGCTTTGTCCAGCAAGTGCCTAGAAGCTTTTGCTGTCCTGCAGGAAATCTGGACCCAAGGATGCACGATGAAGTCAAACCATCCATGAGGCACTCTCCTAACCACAGCAAAATCCAAAAATGTTCTTCTCACTCCCCTAACCATACTTATAGCTTTGTGACCGTGTCCTTACAGAAGAATTGTAACTCAACAGATGACCATGGGGCCCAGAACCACTGCTGGTGTATCTGGGATGCTGGTAACCAACAGCCAGAGCAGAGGGAATGCAAACCTCCTGGCAAGGAGGGATCAGGAGGCTGTCACCACCCTGCTCTGGAAACCTGCATCAGCTATCACCAATTAGGAGTCACATTCAGACAGAATTGTGGTGAAAGGCAACATGTCAAGGTGCTTACAGGGAGATCAATCTACTTCACTAATAAGAAATAAATTTGAAAAAAGCAAAAAACCAACCCAAACACACCACGATGGATTGCAAGGTCATACTTACTGCTGTATCTGTCAGCAATGCATCAGCACAAATTATTGTCCTGATTTTTATTTCCTGCAAGGCTTTAGGCAAATTAATCCATTAACCACAGTGTGGATGGCCTTAAAGGAAACATCGAACCAGACAAGAAGGGGGGGTTGGCAAATATTTCAGGGGCTGGGGTCAGCTTCTCTTTAACAGCAGACAGGAGGAGTGGAAAAAGCAGTCCCCAAAAGTCACATGAAAATTAACTTTTGTTACAGCCATGCTGGTTTATATCAGCAAGCCATGAAGAACCAACTTCAGCAGCTTTGGAGATTTCTTTCATGCATATTCACACACAAGAAGCATTGAAACGGCCCCAGTTCATTCACTCAATTGATTCACCAGCTGTTCTGACACACAAATAAATATGTAAGTGGCTACTCTGCTCTAAATTAGTGACATTCAGTGAATCTAACCAGAGAGCCTGGACCTCCAGCCCCTGCATTTAGCTCTCAGTGCTCTCCCTTGGGAACTGAATAGCAATCAGGTATGTAATGCAGGGATGGTTGCTTTTTTCTTCCTTTCTATTTAAGGTGGAAAATGAGGGAGGTGGGGCAGGGAGATAGGAAAGAAAAAAAGAATTATACCCTTAAACCCAAGCAAATAGTCTAAACGTGGTTAAAGAACTGCTTTAAGCAAAAATAAAAATAAATTAAAAAGATTGAAAACAGGGAGACAGAAAAAAGGAAATATAAAACTGACTGTGAGTGCAGAAAACATGAAGCAGATGATTTATTTCCTATGTTATAGCTTAAACAAGTCCCAAGGCACACCTCCTAAGGCCATCAAACATCAGATTTACATAAAATCATTAATTCATTAGTCACAAAAGAAAAGAGGCACGGGTTAGGAGGGCAGGATGGAATGAATGAAGTGAATATTTAAGCCAGAGACACAAGCAAAACATCCATACTCTTGCACACAGAGCTTCCTGAATGAGACACACAGCTAACCTCAGATTTCTCAATTTGAAAATCCTTGGTTTGCCACAGACAGGTTTGCCATGCCTTGAATCTACAGGAACACCACTGGAGTGCTCATCCTCTGCAGCAACACAGGGGCAGCTGCTGGTGCTGAGACAGGGGCTGTTTGCTCCTGGTTTGGTTGCCATCCAAACCCAAACTACCCCAGATCAAAACCAGCCTCTGCTCCTGATGAAGCTGCCTGAGGTCTGCTGGGGCTCAGGCACCTCCTTTGACCCACTGGAGTCAACTCAGGTTTTCATGGGGTTTCTTGTTGTAGCCCTGAAATAACAGTAACTTTTAAGAAAAAAAAAAAAAAAAAAGGCACACGAAAGATTAAAACCCTCCTGTATGTAACATATGCATTAATTTTGAGGTTTGTGTGCTGTTTTATCACTTGATTCACACGCACAGCCCAAAACTGCAATTCTGAAGCTCTCAATCTGCCTGCAGACAGCATTGCCCCAGCAATCCCCAGCACAACACAACTGGTCCCACAGACGGCTGCACTATTTTTAAAGTGGAACAGGGAAGTATTTTCCTCTCTTTTGCCAAGCAAGTATATGAAATGTGCCACATGGCAGGTAGCATGCAGATGACAAAACAGTCAGAATTCAGCAGAAATACAAGATGGGGTTGCCAGAGGGATGCCAACAACTCTTTGTCAAAAAGAAAAAATAAAAAAAATACTCTGGTATCTGCTGCAAGAAGAGCTTTGTTTTATCTTTGCTCTCCAGAGCTGCTGCCTCTCTTCCACAACTGTTGTAATCTTTAATTCAATTGGTAAAGAAGAAATGAGTTTATGACCACGGGAGTGTCCTGGGTCTCGGATAGAAACTCACCCAGTTATTTGCTGAAGTGCCTGCCCTAACCTCCCTGGCAGAGAAAGAAGTCACCCTGAATCTTGAGACTATTTCAAAAGGAAGTGCTGACACAAAGGAAACAGCCTGCCCTGGAGGCAAGGGTGGAAAGTTCTCTGCAACACAGACTCGGGCAGCTCATTTTGGGGAAAGAGTCCAACTTTGGAGCTTCCCTCAGAAGCATTTATGGGCAGTAACACCTAACAATGAACAGCACAAGAGAGTCTGAAAAACCCTCTGGAACACAGCTGAAGTTTTCTTACAGACAAAGGGTCTAAGTAATACTTCAAAATTGCAGACAGGACTCAGCTGAGCATATCTACAATCACCCTGTCATCTAAAAGGTCCATTTGGTGGTAATACACTCAACAGCCAAAAAGCAGAGATATTCACAAGATCTACAGGCTCTGCATTACCTGACTGCAGGAGACCACAACAAGAACACAAGGTACCAAAGAGACAGTGAGGACAAAAGGTACACAATCAAATGTAAATACATTTAGAGGGAGGTGTAATGATTTATTGGAAAAAAAACAAAAAAACCCCAGCCTTCTCTTTCTAAGAGCTGCATGGGAGCCTGTCCTGAAGCTGAGATAAACTGCACCCAACCCAGAAGCTGAGCCCCACGTTGGCAGCATCTGAGCAAGCAGCTCAGCTGACAGCATCCATCACACAGGGACAGAGCACCCAGGAGGCACAAAATACAGGCAGCCTCTACACAAGGAGTCACTGATCATTAAATCAATCTTCCTTTTTAAGAATGAGCTTGAAGAGACCAATCTGAGTGGCTGCTGCCACTAATGGCTATCTCTGCTTTTGTGTTTCTTATAAAAGGACAAATCTAGGAAACTTATAGCAAGTGATATTTTTATGAGAAATATCTTTGAAGTTAATTGTAGGAAAGTTTATCATTTTAATTTCAAAATGCAAAAGCAAACACAAAGATCCATTAACCCACGATGGAGCATGTGTTCCTGGCATGTTCTTTAACACTACTTAATAAAAGATCTGTGAATTGTTCTTTGTATACCCACTTTGTATCCATGGAAGATAAACTCCCTCCCTACAAACCAAGTATAAATGCGTGGCACCCCTACAACAACTGGCAACAAAGATTTAACAGCAGCACTCCACATACAGGTCTCTAAAATACAACCTAAGGTTTCATGTAGGCAAGTTTGACAAAGATTAAATGGTGCTGTGTAGTAGGGATGGTGTATTCAGGAGAGCTTTACACTGTCTGGAATGCTGCCAGAACTGAAAACAGGCTTGTAACATTGTGGGGGTTTTGTTTTGTTTTGTTTTTAAAAAAGACATTTTTATCATTTTACATAGTTACATATCTGCTCTTTATTTTGAGGGGTTAAATATTCGCCAGAACAACTGCTTCTTATGAGCTGGAGCCTACTGCCCTAGATTCCTCCCTGAAAATTGTCATTATTTTGTTACAGTACAATAGTTACATCATTCTGCAGAGCCTGAAACTGTAACACTGGCAAAAGGCACAAATGGATGGAGGATGCAGTGCCATCAGCTCTGGAGTCTGAGTGGCTCCAGCAAGTCAGAAACAGAGTCCCAGTGCAACCAGGGCTCCATCACACCCTGGATGAAAGCACAGAGCAGCAGCCAAAGGGGAAGCGTCTGTGCCTCGTCTCTTTGCTGCTCCCCACAATCACACTGGTGACCCAAAGCTCCCCAAATTCACAATACTGATTTCATCAGAGGTCAGGGAAACAGCGAGCAGCACAGGAGTACATCTGAACCCACATCAGGCTTGAACCCCAAATACTGCTTGTGAGGCTGAGGAGGAGGCAAAGCTCCTGGATGGAGGAAAAGACCTTTCCCCAAGGGGTGTGAGGGAGTTTATGGAGAGGGATCTTTACACGAGTTTAAACATGAGTTTAAAATAATTTTCCCCAGAGAAAAAGGCTTCTAAAGGATCAGAAACAGTCTCACTTTCCAACAGCAGGAAAAGAGGCTCCTGCAGACTCTCCTGATTTTTTTTTTTTTGCACATGCATAATTATTAATGGATTCTCCATCTGCACTCACACTGACAATTGCTCTCAACATTTGCACAGGCCAAAACAAAGATGTTCTCCGTGAGCTGCAGTCCTCTCCTGGCAGCTTGCAGAAAGGAAATGCCAAATCAGTCTGGTGCCATCTCTGACCCCTGACAACACTGCAGGTTCTTGGAAGGAAATTCCTGGATGAAATCGATGCAGTGCCCTGTCAGTTTTGCTATGGCTCAAAAGAAAGCCTGGATCAGCAAGACAAAAGCAACAGAAAATTCAGTCCCAGGATACGAGAAGGTATGGGAAAGGATGGACTATTGCAGCTGCTTGAGCAGCAGTGGCTGCAGCACAACCCCCAAGGAACCTGTACCTACAGGGTACAATGTGTACATTCCAGGAGCAAGCCTTGCTCCCAGGTATCCTGAATTCCCACAGTTGGGAAATGGTCAAAGAGCTTTCTTTTGGAAAAGAAACATGACAGTGTAATATATAAATAAATCCATCATTTCAAGGATCTCTCTCCTCTTTTACCTGCTTGTGGCAAAGTTCTCACACATCCTGCCATGGATAATAGCAAATTCTCTTTTAAACAAATGGGACAAATTCTCTTTTAAACAAATGGGACACACAAATGGGGATCATAAACGCACAAGACTTTCCAAAGAACACTCTCCCATCCCAGTGGAATGGGGATGTCTCTCTACCACTTCCATCAAAACAACATTCTCAATGCTACAATCTTTCAGTGTTTAACTCATGCAAAGGTGTTCTGTCTGCCCAGCATCCACATGAGAAGGAGCAGCATGCAGCTAAAGAGCAATGACAGAGAAATTTACCCTCTTTCACCTTTCAGTGTTATTCCCAACTCCTGTCAGCTTGGGAAAGCCCCTCACACTTCGCAAGAGATGGTTTTTGGAGGGCTACAGACATCCCCCCCAAGCTACCAGCACCATGATGCATTCACAGTTCCCTAATGCTGGCTATTGTCTCTGCTCCCACTTGTTTAAAATTCCTAGGGGACACTGCCATGTTTCAGTGGTGCTTTAGTAATAGCCTAATAATTGTTCCAGATAATAACTCACATTGTATTGGGAACTCGCCTGTGGGGAGTGGGTGGGTGGGAGGAGTTGCCTTGGTAACAATGAAAAAAATCATATGGCAAATAGACAGAGGCATGAAAGGACACGAGCTGATCTGTTTGCTCCTTGCTTGGAAATCCATGGGAAACAGTGACACTGGCACAAAAGTAAGGTTCTTCTGGGCAGAATGTGTAAATAGCACTAAAAACCTGCTTATCTAGAGGTTCAGTTAAGGCTCGGATAAAGATGTCATTATGATTTATGCAGCAAGGGCTAAAGGCAGCAGGCACTACACATTTAGTGTGCTATTGAGCCACTCCTCAGCCTCTCTAAGATTAAAGTTTGTTGTCTGAACAGCTCAATTTTAAAGTGCTGGAGAGAAGGTAATGAGGTCAGTAAACTCAAATGCTCCAAGCTTGTCTTCTCTTTGCTCTACTTTGATCAAGTTGGCAGCTTTCTCTGAGAGACATCAATATTGTAATATATACCAGCTCAGACTCGGCTTTTAAAACATGGCAAGGATTGCTACTGCCTGGCTGAAAATAAACACACACAGACTATACATTCTTGAATTTGTCCTACAGAGCAGGAAAAAATACCTCCTGCAAGAGCAAGCAACCTAGCTAATGCTTCCATGTTGTTTCTGTCCTCCAGAAAAACTGGCTGCTCAGCAGGAAAAAGCAGTCAACAAGAGGAGCATGGCTCTCACTGACAGCATGGCTTGTAGGTTTGTCCTCCTCAGAGCTGGAGAGAAGAGCAGCCTGGCAGCCAGCAGCTTTTCCATCCAAGCAGAAACCCTGTTAATGGGTATGTGTAACAGCCAGCAAAGCCACACCTGGACAGGCTCCCCCTGCCACTTTCTCACTAGTGATTCTCCAATTAAATGCATTTTCCAAAATGCAAGAACAATGATAATTAACACTGTTGCAGTCCCACAATGCCATTTTACATCCACCTGCTTCCCAGAAACTCTCCATGGCTGGACACACTCACCTGTGCCATAAAAGTCTACAGGGGAAGCCCTGAATTCCTGAAGCTCCATCTGGTGATCACACATTGATTGTTGGTGAGAACTGGGGCTGACAAAAAACCAGGGACACAGTTTCTCTGGTTGTGATGAGGGCTGGTGCACGATTAGGCCAAGGTGATCCAACCCTGGGGAGGAGGAGGCCCTGAGAAGAGCTCTGGAAGTGGAACAAGGAGGATGGGGAGTGGGCAGGAGTCAGAAGCACTCCCGGGTACCAGAGGGAGTGCTGATGGCTGCTCTCACCTGTGCACAAAGGCCACCTCAGCCCTGCAGGAGCAAGGCAGCTCAAAGAGGGAAACAACAGCCACAAAAATCACTCCTAAGAGAGGCAGGAGGCTTCCAGAAAGGCAAAGGACACAGACCTCCTTTTCAAAGGAAAATGGCACAAGCTGATGAGATGGATTCCTTCCAGCACACACTTTCTTCCCAGCAGATAAGTGAAGGGGTTGGGCTTTCTTAGGATTGCCTTTGGAAACAGCATTGGAATATGGGTATTTAAAAGCATGTTCTGGCATAGACCCAGATCCCTTGCCAGCAAGATTTCTAACCTCTAACACTGAGCAAAATCCTACTAATTGCAGAATTGTTCTGTCTTCAAAGAGTCATTTCCACAAAGCCTTACAGAACTCAAGATGTCAGATGAGGCCAGTACCATTTATTTATTCTGCAAAACACATAATGGCAGAAATGTAAACCTACAGGGATGAGAAAAGAAAACAAGATTCAGCACTAACTCCACAGACCTCATTGGATTTTGAATTTCACATTTCAAGCTGCCTGCAGAAAGCTGAAAGAGATGTTAGCATTCACCATAAGCTGGAAATGCACCAACAGAGGAGAAAAGGAAAACAGGGATAGGGAGAGGCCTGGAAAGGTGAAAATCTCCTGTAACATCTCAATTATGTTTTGCTGCATATCACAGGGCACCAGACCACCTCAAAACTGGAAGTGACAGTCTCATCTGCTATCAGCAGCATTTATCCAATGTGTTCTCAAACCCGGGAAGGAAGCAGACTGATGATACTGCAATTGAGTTCAGTCATACAAATTGAATAACCAAATCTATAGATAGGCCTAAAAGGTCTGGTTTATCTACAGTAACTGTGTGCAGATTTATTTCTTCCAGACAACTGGGGGAAAAAAACCACAAAGGTCTTGTTATCTGTGCTTCCAGATAAGTACTTAAGGCAGTCATCTCTACCTTTGACACCTGTACTCTTAAATTATAGATGAAAGAGCAAGTGTCCCGTAAGAAATAGGCTTTTCAATTATATACACTTTATTTCCAAATAAGCCAAATCATCTTTCCAATACCATTATATACTCTTTTGGTATCTGAATAAAAAAAAAATGTATGAGGAATAAAAGATTACTTAGACTAAATTCCTAAAGATGGACAGATATGCATACAGACACATAACACCTTTTCTTGTTTTAAACCAAAACCTCTGCGAATAGTTTATACCAAGGAAGGGAATAGATGAGAGATACCAGGACTACAAGAAACTACTAGGGACACACAAAAAAAAAAGGAAGTACTGCTCTAATAATGAATTGAATGTGGTCATCATTGTTGTTTTCAAAGTTAAATTGCATTTGCTTGACTTCAAAGTGTCTTACCCAAACAAGGGAATATGTCAGAAGGAGGAAAACAGGATCATTAGGCTCAAAACTTGCAGCTCAGAAATCTAAGCCAGAGGTTTGAAGTCATAACCAGGCTACTGATTAAGAATGTTTATCTACATTGTAAAGAAAAAAGCAGGCACAAGGCTCGAAGCAAACAAACCCCCCTTGGATGGAACTGTTCTGTCCATGGGCAGTGCCACCAGAGCACTTCACCATGGTACTGATACTGGCAGGGATGAATTCTCACCACCTGCAGATCTCCAGGGCAGAAAAATTCACAGTAGCACCAAAGTAACACATGGGGTACTGAGAGGAGTGTGTGAGGAACCAGACAGGCTTCACCAGATTGTCTACAAGGCTGTGCAGAAAGTCACAACTGAACTGCGTTAATTTACAGAAATAACCCCCCCCTATATTTTAAAGTAATTATCTAGATGAATGACTTTGAAATACATTATTATCCTTAAGACTACGTTTATAGTGCTCAGTCTTAAAACAGTACCTGTGGCAATCCTGGCTACATCCATCTCTCCGAACCTACAATTACAGCCCTGTCCCTGCCCAGGGCTGCACCACAGCTGAGAGTGAACCCCTGGATCCACATAAACCTATTGTACAGAGAGCAGCTCAGACCCAGCTCAGCACATCACATCCGTCTCCATCTGAAACCTCCTCTTCCAAGTTATTTTCCTGTTACAGCACTGGTTTGATTAGGAGCAATCTGTTTTGTTAATGGATATTCTAGCACAAGCCCCACCAAGAACAGGGACTGTGTCTCACCCTTAGCACAGGGAGGACATGTCTCAGAAATATAAGCCTTTGACTTGCATAGAAAATGGAGAAGAGGCCAATTCACATCTTAGAAGAAGGCAAAGCCACCTCCTCAGCAGGATGACAGAGCTCTGCTTTGAAGCAGGGTGTCAGAAGTGTTTCAGCCCAGGTTTATTTCACTGGCATCTAACTTCCAGCTCCACATGGGAGGTGTTTAGTTACCACTGAGGGGGATACAGACTTTATAAAAGCTACTAAGTCACTGGTGGAAGCCAGCAAAGGCAGCAAATTTAGTCCCTGAACTCCCTTTCATTTTTACAAAAAAAACAAGTCCAAGTAGCTCCTTTCTATCAGCAAACTTAAGGCTCTTCTGGAATAAATCCTTGCATCTTCAACCAATTGGGAAGTCTTTGGGTGTTTTGGGAAAAAAAAGGGCATCCATTAGCATGAAGATGAGGTAGAAGAAGAGGAGTTGAGCTGAGGGCCTCACTGGCAGTGAAGGAGACAACTCCACAGACCACTGGTGGAAAAATAATACACCACCAACCAGTATTAAAGCCAGTGTTATGTTATAGTCTTGTGAATTTGTAAAACAAGAATTATTTATCCCTTCTGGTTCTAACAAGGGACAACAAGGCTACAGAAACTGAATATAACCCCCCAACATTTTAATGTGTGAGAGGAGCAGCAGTAAAGGCCTGGACTGCAAGCAGAGGAAACTCTGCCAAGAATTCATGTGCCATATGAAGACTGTAGCATCAAGAGCCCCTAAAACCAAAAAGGAAGATGGGAAGGAGAAGGCTTAGCCAAAGCACTGCACTTTAAAGCTGTCATCTTATTATCACAATGTCATGAGTTGGAACCATCTATGTGTTTGAGGCATACTGGAAACTATGGGCTTAAGTAAATATGTTACAGAGAATGCTTCTGATGCTATTAGTATTTTTTATGGTCCTGAAGCTGCAGCAAAATGGGAAGTGGTATCCCCATCAGAGACTGCATCCCACACACAAACACAGATTTGGGTATTTGTGTGCGTTTGAACAGCAAGATGACTCAAGCTAAGAGTCAAAATAGAAGAAAGAATTCAAATTAATCTGTAATGTAGAGAGAGGGAAGCAGGAAAGACAAAAAAACCCCTCCACTTAGGTACAAAGATCAAGGTAAGGGCTAGGTCACCACCACCTCCTCCTCCTCCTGCCATTGGCTTGGCCTTCAACATCTTCACTCAAACTTGTGACAGTTTCATTAAGCATTGCTGCTCTTTTAACCTCCAAAGAAGGGCTGGCATGCAGGACAGGAGGCACGAGTGTGCATGAACAGAGAGACCTTTCCTCCAGAATCCAGCATGACTCCAGAATGAATCATGGAGCAACACATGCAGGGTCTCTTCCCAGCCAACCCTTCGGATACAGCACGTGCTGTACGTGTATGGATGAAGCAAAGACTACAAGACTGGGGGTGCCTTGAAAATTTAAGTTAGCCACCCACCTAAGCTATCACCTAAGTGATAAAGGAAAAGTTCATCAGTTAAAATATCAATTCTCACATCCAAAAGGTACAACCAAAAAAAAAAACCAAAAGCACAAAATAAACGGGTACCAGAGGTTATTCCACAATTAATTACATATTGAGAGAGAGCAAAACATCTTGTTTCACATCTTGCTACTAAAATATATTATGCAAACCAGGTCCTAGTTATCCAGGTAGAAAGGATTAAACCCTAGATACCCCATAGATTACAAACACTCGTATGGGTGTGAAGTGGAAATGCCACAGAATCACAGATACTACACTGGTCCTAGCCAAAAGGTCAAGAAGCAATATACCTAAGATGGCGTGGCAATTTTCTAAAAAAACAAAAGTAACCTAAGCATGACATTGGCATGAGATGCCTCTACAGCATGTGTGGACTTCACCAACACCAGAAATGGGAAAGAGCTCCAATATTTGAGAAACCTAGAGGAAAGATTCAGAGTAGCCCAAGAGATATGCTTATTTGTGACACTCAGGAGAGGAAGCTGTTGGAATACTCATCATCATCACCACCACCATTTAGGTACAGCTGCATCCTGAAAAATAAAATACCAAAGGCTTTACTTCTTCTCTTTTCCAAGGTGAGCATCCAGCTGTCAGAGTGAGGTGTGTTTGATTACAACTCCCATGTTGAGTCAATACCACAAAACCAACACATCAGCTGAGATTCTCAGCTGTCAAGCCACAACTTTCTGTTAAATTTCCTTTTCTTGAAAACCAAGGTTAATGCTGAACTTCAGTCAAGAAAGAGGAAACCAGTCAGAAAATGCTTCTTTTATAGGAAAAAGACATAGTTTTCAAGCAGAGGTAAGGTATGTGCTGTCGCATGCACTGCATGTGGGAAAACATACATAGCAATTGCAGCTTTGAGGTTCAGACCATAGTTTTGATGTTCAGACCGTAGTTTCCCACTGCCTCTTAACCCAATCTTTGCACATTTTTCTCTTTTATTGGATTTGTTTCAAGGTAAGAAAGTTATAACCAAGAAACGGTGCAAACAATCTGACTCCTTCAAAAGCCTGTAGCAGCTCAGAGTCTGACTTCTTTCCACACATAAAAAGTCTTTATTTGGACCACATTTAATTCACGTTTTTTGTGTAGGTGTGTACAACTCAGGGGGAAAAAGGCAAGCAAAACTCTGACAGTGGCTGGAAGTATCACCAGTTTAATGTTGTATTAGAAATTTAAAGCTAAATAAACATTGAGGTCTACTATATTACCTAAATAACAGTCTACTGAGAACTGTTAAAGGGAAGATGAACAAGTGCATGAAAGCAAGGAAGCACAAATGGGTATCAGTAGCAAAGAGCTACACAGTAACAAAGAAAAAACCATATACATTAAGATTTCAAAATCTCCCCTGGGCTTAGCTAATTGCTATGATCAATTCTTGTTTGTTCACAAAAGCCTGGACAGCAAGCCAGAGGGGAGTAAGAAAAGAACTAAGGAGGGGAGATGCAACATTAATGAGCTTTTAAACAGCTAAGACAGCATCCCCATCCACACACAGGTGCTCTGCAGCCCCAGAGTCCATTCCCACCTGGCAAGCAGCTGCAAAGGGCATGAGCAGGCATTCATCTCTGTGCCAGCCCTGCTGAATTACAACTAACTCATTCATGTAAGTCAGCACCAAGAAAAGTGCTCCCGAAGCCAGCACTGCTGCCCTGACTGCAGCCAGCCTCTTCCCCAGTGCCTGATGAGACAGGACAGAAGCACCCAGGCTTACAGCTTTCAAATAAAGAGGAGTAACAGCTGTGAGGGACAAAGAGGGGAATATTGTGAATATTTAAAGCCAGGCAAGCCATCTCACCTACAGCTTCTGTATTGTCAGATTTTATGTAACCATAGCAGACCAAGACTATCAGCAGACCCTCAGTGTTTAATGTCCCACCAAGGATGTCACACACAGGGCTGGGCAGTCAGAGCTGCTCTGGGGATGGAGAGGGGCTGAGGAGCAGGTTGGGACCACAGCACTGCTTCAAACAACAGACTATGTCTCACTTATCAGATCTTCTCATAAAATAATAATTCGCTGTGCTCCAGAAGCAAAGACCTTCTGATAGCACTTATTAAACAGCTCCCAAAGTACCGGGAGTTATTTGATTCCTGAGAAGTATTTACAAGAATCAGGAAAAAACAAAACACAGGGACATACTCCTTTCATCTTTTTAATCACATAGGTCTCTATCAGATCTCTTATTCACAGCTGAACAGCGCTAATGAACAGAATCACACACAAGACATTCCACACCTGTATTATTTATCTTCACCACCCTCCTTTGTACCTTCTGCAGCTTTGCTGTCAGTCTTTTGAAGCAGGATATGCAGGTGAAGAAAAACAGCAACACCAGAGCTGCACCATTTTCACCCAGCAGCCTTGTTTCCACATAATAAAGTTTTACCAACACTCATTTTTCCAACCTTTCTACCATCTTTTTCTACTTGCCTGACCAGGCATACTTGTGTATTTCCACCCTTCATTAAACTGACACACTTCATGCACACAACCCACAATGCCCAATATAAAACACACAGCAGCTTCATACAAAATACTGACAGCCAAAAAACCCCAAAGTCTGTAGATAAGCCAAGGGACTTATTTAGTATCAATCTTCTTCATGTAGTGTCAATTTCTAGGGGTCTCATTCAACCATTTGAGTGAGCTGTCCTTGATAAAACATCAGCTAAAACTGTGAAAACAATATGCAACCAAGTTGATATCATTTCTTGATCTTGATTTCCACAGTTGGATAGCTATTGTAGCACCATTTTGTGCTTTGTGGGGATGCGAGAGACAACTTGCATAAAATTCAGCTTAATAATCAAAGCAATGAATCAACATAAAGCAAGCAGACAGAACGCTGAACCCACTCTGAATCCTCACATTAAGTAAATCAAAGCAAAATGAAACATGCAGATTTTGTTCATTGCTCACAGAGTCCCCGTACATTCACACCTTGAACATCCAGCACATCAGTACCAAGTGGTTATACATTACAAACCATTACAAATCATCCTCCCAAACCATTACACTTCCAGGTGGAGTTCTTGTCTTTTCTGAAACCCCTTTGTCTGGCATATAAAAAGAACAACATGAACAGTTTTGAAGAAAAATAGGTGTATAAATAACCAGTGCAGCAGAACATTAAATGCCCCCACCACACACATGTGTCTTTGGGTCTCCAAGCCTGAATCTTTCAGTGAGGTGTTGTCTGTACACCCAGGAGAGCAAGGAGAATTCAAGGACACGGCAGACAGAGACAAGCTCTTGCATGGGTGGGAGGCAATGCAGAGCTCTGCAATCACTTGGCTGTAAAGCTCAAAGTAAAAGTTTAAAAATTATGATCTCAGAGAGCTGAAAAAAAAATAAAATAAATGCAGCATCAAGCTGGCGCTTGATGAGAGCAGTGATAAGGCTGAGTGGCTCTGAGGGGGAAGGCAGATAAGGGGACATCCTGTTGGGTGTCTGCTATAGACCCAAGCAGGGTGAGGGAGCAGAGGAGGCTGCCAGAGGCTGGGAAAGGTCTCACAATCACCAGCCCTTGTTCTGGGGATGTCTGCTGGAAGTACCATGTAGCAGAGAGGAGGCAGAGCAGGGGGCTCCTGCAGTGCATGGCAGGCAAGTTCCTGACACAGTTGGTGAGGAGGAGCCTCACTAGATCTCCTGTTCACAAACTGGGAAGGACTGGTGGGGGATGTAGTGGGGCTTGGTGACCATAAATGATCATATTTTCAATCCCAGGTAAAGGGAGGAGAGGGTCAGCAAAACCTCTACCATGGACTCCCAAAGGGCAGAGTTCAGCCTGTTCAGGACATTGGTTGAGAGAGCACCTTGGGAGGCAGTCCTGAAGGACAAAGGGGTCCAGGAAGCCTGGACATTGTTCAAGAAGGAAATCTTAAAAGCACAGGAGAGAGCTGTCCACATGGTCCATAAGACAAAATGGCAGGGAAGGCACCCAGCCTGGCTGAACAGGGACCTTCTGCTGGGACGGAGGAGAAAAAAAAAAGGAGAGTTTACCTCCTTTGGAAGAAGGGGCAGGCATCTCAGGATAAGTGCAAAGACCCAGTCAGGTCATATAGAGAAAAAATTAGGACATCAAAAGCTCAGGTGGAGCTCAACCTCATTGCTGCCATAAAGGACAACAAAAAGTTTTTACAAATACATCAATAACAAAAAGAGGGCCATACATCAGCCAAAGCAGGAGAAACCACAAAAGTGGTGTTCTGAAGTTAAAAAAAACAAAAAAAGTGCCTTACAGCAAAAGGGGAAGATCCCTACTTTTTCTAAGGGCAAGGAAGATACTTACCTGCATTAGATTCCATCTCCAGCACCACTCCATTCTGGGTTTCTTGGAGTTTGCTGAGATAATGGAAGTTCAGCATAATACTACTAAAACTGGTTTCAAAGCAAAAAAGACTACCAAATTTTGAGGACTGCCTTTCATGCCCTCAAGAGCTCAGCAGGAAACAGTCTTTTTACTTCAAGAGATTAGGCCTCAGCCTTGACAAAATTAAAGATTCTCAAAGCCAACACTTCACTGCCTCCCCATCAGCCCAGGCCATCAGGCAGCAACCTGCCAGGGGAATCGCCCCTGCTGTAATGCTGGAGTCATAAACATGAAATTTTGAAATGCTGCAAACTCTGAAGGGTCTCCCTGCACCCATGTCCTCCACATCTTCACACCACACAGCTTCACGTAACCCACAAACAATGACACAATGGTACAAACAGCAGAGCATGGCAGAGCTGTTTGTCTCAGTAAATTCCACAGTGAATAAGGCTGAGTGACTCAAGGCTAAACAGCACTTGATTCAATAGTCATGGGGAATGTTTAAAACAAGAAGTGAGACATTGTTTTTCCATCCATCCCTAAAAGCTGTATCCCTCTCATCTGTCCATAAAGGACAGCTGAAGGACAGCAAGGAAGCTCAGCACCACTGCCAGAGCCTTGTTACAGCCAAATCCCTTGCAGAGTTGTTTATCTGCCTCTCCACCCCTCCAGCCTTACAGATTCAATAAACCCAGACTGAAGGGGTTCCTTTTTTGCAGCTGTATTTTCTTGTTGCTGAACCAGAGATCTAAAAGCTTTAGGGATATCTTTTCCACACACAGTGTTAAGATGTGCTTCAAGGACACAGCTATTCCTAGCTTACCATGAAGGGAAAAAAAAGAAATTAAAAAAACATAAGAATTGCTATCTCCTCGGGGAGCTGTACCCATGACCACTGCAATGATGTGCAAAAGAACCAACAAAGTTCCCACTAGAGCCACAATCCACCTCCACACCAGTAGTTAATGATTGAATATTTTCCATTTCCACTTTTCTTTTAGTAGAGCACCAAACATTGGCATTACTGAATCCCTAGATCACAGGATAAGCACAAACAACCTAAAACAGTAAGACACACTATTACCACAACATCTCAAATATAAATTTCAAACTGTATTATAAACACAAGCATTGTTAACTTCTGATCCATTTCTGTGCTGAATGCTATAATTTACCTTCATTTTGGTTATGGAGGTCAGCCAGCCAGCCACAAGAGCATTATAAAATTATACAAGTAGCCAAAGCCAGTAGCAGTAATAGCTGTGTACAAGTGGAGTGCTACAAGACAAACAGCCTGCCTGGAGCCCTCCACATCCAGTGTCTCATCCTCCCACCTGCCACACGCTCTTATTTTCAGGTGGAACTTGGGAATATTATCCTTTCAGTTACTACCTGAAAGAGTAACTCAGGGTAATGGAGAAGCAATGCCTACCTGGCATGCTGTGGTAGCACTTCTGAAGACAAGCTGACACACTGAACAAAGGCACAGGGATGACAGAAAAATACCCCAGAACAAGGATGTAAATGGCACCAATTATTGAATCAACTGTGAAAGTACACAGCGTGTACAGGTAGAGCAACAAACTGTATCTGTCAGCAAAGAAACCTTGAGGAACAGAAATTAACACAGGAAAACTCTTCACAAGGGTTATTAAACTCCTGTTCACAGGGTCTCCGCAACACTGCTGGCTTGATGGTTCAGGAGCTAAAGATGGTTTTAAGAACTAAAGACTTTCCTGTGTCATAAACACCAAGGGCTTAAGACACAAAGATGATAATGCTGAGGAGGTAAGCTTCAAGAACAGAACTGCTTGGTTAAAGTACACAGATCTGGGATCAAAAAAATGGTCCATAACCAAATCTCATGAGCAGCTTTCACAGCTGCTATAAACAGCCCCATCTCACTCCCATGAAAACCACATCATGCTGCCAGTGCAAGGCAACACCTTGGTTCCTGGTCCCAGCAGTAATGCAGGTGCAGATGTCAGAAGACTTCATTCAACTTCTCAGCTGAGAAGGAGAACAAGGACAGAAGAATATGAAGCTCACTGTGATGAGCTTTGTAACATATGAAGCACTGCAGTATTTTATTTCTGACAAAATTTACTATAATTAAAGTAAAAAGAAGTAAAATATAGAGAACTCTTACTCTGTTCTACCAATTAAGTGAAGCAAAATTACTAGGTGGGAGACTTAGGGGGACAAACTGGGCAACTACAGTTTTGAAGCTGGCACCAGAAACAAGACAACAACATTACAGGGCCAGAGATGCTAAAGACCACACTAGCCCAGAGAAACAACTTTGCAATAAATACACCAGCAGTGATGTCTGCTCTCTGTTCACTCTGACTGGAATTTTACCAGCTGCTTCTCAGACACCAGCACACAGATTTTCTAAAGTGGTGCAGCTTGCACACCATCCTAAGTTAAAAGAAAATTACATTCTTCTTTTCCAGTTCTATTTCATAAAGATTCAAGAAAATCCTCTTAAATTACAGTATGAAAATATCAAGAAGGGACATTTAAATCCTGACCAACAAGCAGCTCTTGGTTGGAATACTATATTTATTATTATTTGTGATAACCCACTACCTGGAGGCTCCCAAGAAAAAACAGCAGTGTGTGTGTATCACAACACAAGCATAGAAGGACACCACCTCCTAAGGGGTAACAATTACAAAACTCATTAGAATTTTTCAGCATCAAGTTGGACATCCTCAGGCAGTAAGAACAAAACTTCACTAAGCCAGGAGAGACTGCTCCACACCACAGCTTTCTAACAGTGTATGGGCAGATGGCATCAGCTCAGAGACACCATGGTCCAGTCATGAAGAAACCTCTAAAAGACTGGGGAGAAAAAAGCTAAAAGTTTTCTGCAAATGCTGCATTGCCACACTAATCATATTACAATGTGTTACACTATGCACAATTACACAATTAAATAAAAAAATTGAGTTTGTCATGAATCTCCACCACAGTGACCCTTGCATCTTGTTGCTTTGTCTTGTTGCACAGCTCATCCAACACAACTGTTGAGACCACTACCTCAGATACACAAGTCTGAGTAAGTGGGAATTTTAGCTCATCATGATGTCAGGCAGATTCACAACTAGCCTCAAGTACATGTCTGGCTTGAGAGGAGGTTACTACTCAAAGGAGTTATGCCAGAATTAAAAGCCAGTGCTTGAAAAAGGGCAAAACGCCTACAAAACGTTCAACTAATCTGCTTAAACAAAGCATCCAGAATTTCTTTGTTCTTTAATTTCCTCCTACACAATCTGTTCTTAAATCCTGGCTGCTATAACTACTTAATGTCTACATGCAGCATTTAAAGAAAGCCACAACCTCATACCCAAATCTCATTTCAACCTCCAAGGCATGCCAGCTCCCTGGAGAATGTGCTACTGCCTCAGACTTTACTGTTTATTTTTTTAGAACCATGGGTGGCTGGTGTGAGGTCAGGCTCCAGTGACCCATCAGGAGAGGACATGAAAGAGGGAGACAAATCTGGATGATGCTCACTCACCTGTGCCAGCTCTTTAAAGAAAGAATTTTCCTTGTAAAACACAGGTACTACTTATTCTGTGAGAGCATTTGTAAGATTGGAACAAGAAAAATCAAGAATTTAAAGAAATTTAAAGACAATTTAAAGAAAACCTTTCGATCTGAGCTTGCACTTAATCACAACTTGAGAAACACAGGGTAGAAAAAAAGGCCTCTTTTCCAGAGCTCAGGAAGCAGCTGCTCCTGAAACAAGTACCTTTTTTTTTTCAGACTTGTGTAATAATCTATCAATATTTAGAAATCAGAGAATAATGGCTATGTAGTCAAACACACATGATCCATTTTGACAGACACTGAATGAAAGGCCACCCATATCCTGCTGAGACAGCAACACTTGAAGCACAAGTGTGTCACACAATTCAGTATTGCCAGCCAAACCAGTCAGTGGTGTTAGCTAATAAAAGATAGAGGGTGATCTGAGTCCAGGGAAAAAAGCATAAGACACCATACTCCAAGGCAGAGGCAAGTACAAATAATTATTCATGACCAGCCAACATATCTGAGAGCCAAGAGGCAGGTAGGCTTCCATGGCAGATTAAGGCTATCAGATAGCAGGGGGGGTGACCAAGCTAGTATTCTAAAATAAGGCACCAAGGCTTCAAAACAGCTTTCAGCTCCTCACCTCTTAGGCACCTGAGAAACATGAAATGCTGAACTTCCAGCAAAAGAAACCAAAACTTCCTTCCAAGTCTGACCCAAGGAGTGCCAAGAGTTTAGAGAAGTTCTTGTCTATTCCTATTCAGCTACATTGGTTCTTACTGCCAAAGAACCTGAAAAATGCAAGAGACAAGACTTGACAGATTTCCAGACCACAGCACAGGTTTTCTCCTCTTCCCCTTCCTTTCACTCTACAGTTAGCATCAATATGTCCCACCTAGAGTAGCTATTTCATCTACAAGTAGGACAGCTATGACAAAGACACAGGTACTCCAGGAGTATTTAGCACAACTGCTTCCTGCTGAAGAAGGCGTTCTTCTCATCACCAAGATAACTCAAGAATCAGAACTGTTCAGACACTGTAGGTTAGAAAAGACAAATTTCCAAATAATCCTTCTTGATAGAAAGAGGTACACATTTCCAATTATCTTGTGTTATCCATCCACTCCAAATGATCAACCACGTAGAAAGGTTTAAAGAGTCAGCAGACTCGAGTATTTTGTGCAATATTCAATATATGCTAAAAAACCATCACTACAGATGTTGTGAGAGAGGACACATTCTCATTATTTCAGCAGCTTGTCAAGGCTCAGATGGCCACAGTGATTAACTGGAGATCATGTCAGCAGGTTTCCTTAACTTGAAGACAGATAGATACAGCTGATTGCTTAGAGACATGGACCTGAAACAAATTACCAGCTGTAAAAATAGAATAAAAGTTGGTTCAATTCCTTTAATTTTTGAATACACCGATGTTTTTCTTTCACTATTCTAAGTTAAGCAATTCCAGTTTCTGATGTCTAAAAAACCCCACCAAACAATACACATTAGAGTTAAAAAATACATCCTATTTAATTATGAAGTTGTGGCAGAATGAGCTTCAAAACAGAAAGAGGAGTGACCTTGTGAAATGTTCATCTAAAATAAGATAAAAGTTGTCATAAGAATGCATTTCAATTTCAAAAGATGTCTGATTTCTATGTAGGAATCAAATTAGATTTAAAAGCCCTTGTGTTTGAATCTATGCTAAATAATCAGTCCTGCACTCTCAGGCTACAAACAGCCTATGGATCACCAAACCTATGACCATATATTCATGTTCCAACATGCAATTGGCAACCCTGAACAACTCGCATATCCCAGAAAAAAAAATTCTATACAGGACTTCACAGAGGTAATTAATCTCCAGCTAGATTAGCCTGATGATGCTCAGGAAGCTTTCTAGTTTTATGGACAACCACCAGGAAAATCACAGAGGAATTCAACTTTCCAGTGGCATTTTCAGAATGCCCATAGTTAAGCAATGTTTCAGAAGCAAGTAAGTGGAAAAGTAGGGAAAAGTAGGGAAAAGTAGGGAAAAGTAGGGAAAAGTAGGGAAAAGTAGGGAAAAGTAGGGAAAAGTAGGGAAAAGTAGGGAAAAGTAGGGAAAAGTACTAATGGATGTAGGCTCCTCATGGATATCTGTTACCTGCCTCCAGCACCATAACACAACAAAACAAACTTGTCCTCCAGAACTACCACGGGTTACTTCTACTTTCTCAGGAGGGTCCAGCTATCAGCAATGCAGAAACCAACCCCAGTCTCTCAACCATCTCTTTCTGCAGAACAGATGCAGGAACTTAGGAACACAGGGACCTTCCACTCTTCTATGGAAACCAGATCATATGCTAAAAACCTGAGGAAGAGGGAATACAACACGAGCCTCACAGCCAAGGAAGCAGGCAATGAACCCCTGCTCAAAGCAGTGTTGTTTCATTTGTAGATAATCAGCCTCACCCTCATTTCGTAGAGACAGTAGCACATATGGTCCAAGTTCTTACTTTAACCTCAATTCTAAGTTTAAATGCTGGCATTAAGACACCAAAATAGTGTATAGTGTGCTCTTCAATATATTCTTTATTTTTCCCCTGCAAGCTATAAAAAAACCCATAACCTAGCAATAAGAGTAGCTTACTAAAATATCAGTCAGCCTATTGGAAGTGTTGTTCATTTCAGGGTTTTTTTAAAGTCATCTTTTGGAGAAAAATGACCCAATTGTTTTTACACTTTTACTGGTTTATCACAGAAAATTATCACAGGACCCAAACTTCCAGCAAGTTAGAGATTCCTATGCTCTGTTGCTAACACAAGCCATGTTTTCATAGTACGAACAAGATTTCTTCAGTTGTAGTTCTAGAGAGTGGAGAAAAAAATCCACATTTTTCTAGACAAACAGTTTAGAATACAGTCAAATAATACTTTACAAAAGCCAACTCATTTTTATAACTTCACACAAAACCTTTCAGGCTGCCATCTAGTCCACTTGTTGCCTTCCTCTCAAGTTACAAGACAAGTGAAGAGTCCGAGTTGCTTGCAAATGCAGGACAGAAGTTTAGACACTCCCAAGTGCTTTGGAGGACTTCTGCCAGAAGCTGCCCATAACACTAACAGAAACTTGAATTATTTCATGCTGATCTGAAAATATCCTAAGTTTAAAGGTCTGACATCATCATCCCAGGGGTAACATGCTCCCCACTCAACTCCATTTTTAATCAGATTGCCTAAAATCCAATTAAAAGGTACAGAACCCAGCAATTTGAGAAAAGGGAACCCTGGAATCATTTCCACACTTACAATATTAAACATTCTAAAAGTTCTGAACAAACACCTGTGATGGATCTAGTGAAGAATTAAGCCTGTGTATAAGGTTAAAACAGTTTAATGCATCAGGAATCTGGTACAAGCAACGCTGGTGCTCACCACAGACAGCACAAGTTACAAACTAAAATCACTCCTGTGTAACAGCAGCGAGGGACTTTCATGCCAGTTTTAGCCAGCTGCAGGTGGCTAAATTCTGAATTAGAAACCAAAACCAAAACAACACCCTAAGCAAAAATACAATTGCAGCAGATATTCAGACAATGCAGCACCATGTTCTGGGGGTCCCACCAGGGAGTTTTTCTCCCAGGATTATTCTTTACTGTACACATGTACAGTTGCAGCTGAGAAACAGCACAGGGTGAAATTTTGGCTGCATAACCCTCACCACTGCTGCAGGGGTCCAAAGAACAAAACCATCAGGTTTGCTTATAGCTTTTATCACCAGCACAAGTACTATCTCTTACAACCAGACCCAACTGGCATAAGGGTGCCATCACTTGTGGCAGCACAAAGATCCACTGCCATGATTCAACCTGTAGAAATTAATACAGTTTAAAGCCATTTTATTATACAAATGAAGATTAATGGAAGAAACACAAAAGTGACCAATAACTGAGGTAAGACTACTTCCTGCCTCCAAACCTCTCCCTTCTAAATCCCAAAAAAATGCATGTGAATGTTCAAACCTGGTTTGCAGAGATAAGAAACTTGGGCGAATGGATGAACTTCACAAAATTAACTTGTTTGAAGATGGTAAAGCAAAAAAATGCACCACTGAGGGGAACTTCTCCTTTGAATGTTAGTAACCAAAGGCTGACAAAACAGATAACAGATGGCTCGTACTGGACAAATAATATTCAATATCCATTGAAGCTGGAGAGATCTGAAGAAGTTTCAAAAGTTTTCAGAAATTTAGAGACACCAAAAGCACCCAAAGAAATGTCAGACAAATTCAGAAGGATTACATCACTCTGCCATGGCAAGAGCAGCTCACTCCTCACGCATGCCCAGCAACACGATGCAGGCAGAGCACACACAGCGACAAATAAACTTCAGGGAGAGACTCACCGAGTCCTAAAGTCACTCAGGGCTTTGCTGTTACCCTAAGAAGAATTCACCACTACCACACAGTGCTTCCCTTATTAAAGGATTTTAAAATTGATCTGCAATTCATACCCTTTTGCCTAAAACAGACATGTTAAAAAAGACATTTGGGGGTTGGTGGGTGGTTTTTTGTTTGCTTGGTTTAGGTTTTTAATCCAAATTATGAGATCATATGGATTTCTTGTAAGAGGAGGTCAACCTCTTTCAACTGACTCAAATGAAAACACATCAAGATTATGAGTAAACTGTAGCCATAAATCTTTCTCCTCAGCTTCTACAATCAGCTGAAGAGCATCAAAAATACCCTGCAGATTTAAACAAAAACCCACCCATTTACAAGGTGTAAATAATCACTTTTGAGACAACTGGGAACATGAAGATAATCACATAGCTGTGTAAACATAGCTGCATGGGATTTTACACATCATTCTGGAAATAGGCACAGCCTTCCATCAATGTTTTAGGCACTGTAATCATCTTAACCTTCCATCTTATTCTTCCTGAAGTTCAGGTACTCTCTGTATTTTTAGGCACATCATATTTTTACTTCAAATAGGTATTCACATTACTACTGTAAGATATTAAATAAATTAAAAAAAAACGTTTCTGTAACATTTCTTTGCACATAGCTCTCAGTAGCATTTTGACCAGGTTGTGAAAGTCTGCCTAAAGTTAACAAGTCTAGTTGGGCACTGATTTCCATTGCACTGAAGTCACTCAAATCACAGTCCCATGAAACCCATGATGTATCCTAAACCTCAACTGTACTCACTTTTCCCTCATCCTCTTTTTCCAAAGCCATTGAACTGTAGGATCAAAAGTTTAAATAAACAAGTTTTAAATGAGTTCTCTTATGGATCAAACTGACATCGGGCCAAAGTTCTACATGATGATGCACCAGTTTTTTCCCTTCTCATTATCATGTCTTCCTCACTCCTATTTAATACCATTAATGACATTTTCTATTTCAGTCATTTAACCACTGAAGAGTGGGAGTGCTATCATTATTTTCTCTTTTATCAAATGAAATATTTTCATCAGTGAAGGAGCCCTTCTTGCCCATCTGTAATCTATGTGCATCTACCTCAGCTGTTCAAAGAGGAGCAAGTTGAACAATTAGCACAGGGTCACAGCACACTAATGGATTTTACTGAATGAGATAGATATATATTATATATTGGTGTTCTGAAAGATTAATGGCAGTCAACTGCATTAATCACTTTAATGAGCCTGACTGTTTCTCTAAAAGAAATGCAAGAAAAAACAGTTCTTGCCTGCAGCTGGAGAATGTGTGCTGTCTTCCACATACCTCTCCTTCATTGTTCAAATAACCTGTGGTTACTAAGCCACAACACAAGGCTCACTCCAGGCCCTCACAGCCTCCAACAGCAGCCTTTTTCCTAAGAGCACTTTGCACTTGTGAGAAATGTCACAGGGGACTTCTCTGTTCCAGGGTGGGAAGAGGAAAAAAGCAACAACACACAAGAAAACCCCCAAAACACTGTCATGGCATAGTGATGGTACAGTGCTTGCTCCTCAGATCGTATTTGCAAGTAGAGTTCTGATTTCATAATAATTCCAATGGGAGCAGTTCTGTTATTCCCTGTTGGTGCCATTACAAAATGATCACTTCCAGAGTAACAGAAAGTTACTTCTAGGTTCAATTTTATGCTACTTTTCAGTTTACAGATGTATCAACAACCTACCTTCTGTCTGCTCATTCACATTCAAAGGAAACGACTCAATAAGCATTTTCATAATAAATGATGTTCAATAAGCATCATCTTTGGTACTACACCACACATTACTAACATACACCAGAACTCCATTTTGACAAATCTTAGCAAACTCTGAAGTACCATCATGCCTCTTTCAGCACATGGTGACAAAGCCCAGGTCAAGGCCATTTACCACCCCCATCCAGCAGAACCTTCCTCCACAGCAATGAGCTGCCCAGCTCTGGGATGATCAGCATCCAGACAAACCATCAGGTGCAGCTTTTCTCAAGAAGATGATTTCTCTGCTCCTGACACCATGGCATGCATCACATTACGACCTTCTCTTCTAACAACAGGAAATTAAACTTTTGTTATTCTTGGTTTCAGCTAGTGATATTCTACCCCTCCTGAATAGAAACTGAAGTTAAGATTAGAAGACTCAGGCCTGTGACACTTTCACAAATTACTGCCTTTTGCGACTGCTTCAAGTTACCTACATTAATAAAATTAAAACATTTTAGTTCAGCTTTCTGGCATTAAACACTTTAAGAGACATGCACAACAGCCTTATCTACAAGTCCACCTCAGAGCAGCTACCTGTGACACAGATGTCAGAAGCTGCCTGCAATCGGAATTTCAAAAGCAGCCTTTACCAGCCTGCATCAATCACAGGAAAATACAGATCTGCTTGCTTCACAGAGAAAAAAAAATTGCCTTTGGCAACACCAAGAACATCAACAACCCAAATCCTTCAGTAACCCTTGGGAGAAAGTCCTGTGGCAAGTTTTCAGGCCTTCAAGTAAGCACCTGCCAAATAAAAATGCCCTTGTAGGGTGGCCATGTGTCAGCATCTGACCAAGCATTATATTTGAGGGGGGCTTTTTTGGTAAAATTTTTCACAGTCCCACCAGCTGCTCAGACACATGTAAGGAAAAGCCTTTATTTAGGCCAGGTATCATATATTTGCCATTTTACCTATTTGCCCTGAAGCACGCATGCATGCCCTAGAAGTCACATAATTAGAACAGTTAATGAATCATTTTAATCCTGCAAGCCCTTAAGGATGTTGAAACCTCTACCAGATTTTATCAATTTCCAACTAAGTATGAGGAAGTGATGAAAAAAAAAATCTACATGATTAAAGTTTCTTTCACAGGATAAATTTACTTATTATAATGAAATCAATTCCATGGTTTTCCAGCAAAGTACCAGCTACCAGAAGGTTAAGGCAAACTGGAAGCTCCTACTTGCAAAGCTTTGGCATCATTATGCAGTATTTGAAAAGAATAATTCAAAGCCCACAGTATCAACCACAATCTTGAGGTTCTTATGCCAATTCTCCTCTCTAGAGCAAAGAATCCCTTGTTTATCTGC
This sequence comes from Calypte anna, assembly GCF_003957555.1. Taxonomy (NCBI): domain Eukaryota; kingdom Metazoa; phylum Chordata; class Aves; order Apodiformes; family Trochilidae; genus Calypte; species Calypte anna. Next base: position 277,120 of record NC_044254.1, on the reverse strand, counting down.
TGCTGCACATGGTGTTTGTCCAGCAAAGGTAACAGAAAAATTGCCATGCTGGCTGGGAGCCACAAGGGCAGATGTCCAAAGGATCCGCCTAGGAGAATTCACAAGGCAGGATGAAAATACCCACCCTAGATTCTTTTATCCACTCTAAAAAGTAAAACAGCACACATAGGTGATAATCCCAGGCACTGAACTAGTTACGTACAAAAGGGCACAATGCCACAATTTCTCTTGCACGTTTGAAAGGTAAAAGCTTCCACACATCTTAGAAGATAATTATCATACATGAGACCAGCCACCACGAGCCACTTGTCACAGCTGAACACTTAGTAAGAAAGAAAAAAAAACCATTAGAAAATGAGAACTGTGGCTGAGGATAAGAAGGTGATGGAGCAGAAACATTTCTTCCCCAACTGAGCCCATTATCAGCCATGTACCTCAATAACCATGAAACCATTCCTGAAATGGATGGCAAACCCCTCTGGCATACCCTGCCCACCACAAAAATACCATCCAGTGAAATTCCATCACACATGGGAGAGTGCAGAGTTGCTGCAGTTAAGGTCTGCTGCCTTTGGTTTCAGTATAGCTAGTTACCAGTTTTATTTAAGCTAGGTAGATAGACCAAAGCCTTTATTTAAGCACACTTAAATATGGACATACCAAATGAGAGGACCTGGCACCCTGGCCTCACTTCATCATCAGGGGTGGGGGAAACCCTCTCATCTGGCCAGAGTTCCTGCATCAGCAACTCCTGACTGACAGCTGGGATGTACCAGCCTCCCTCTCCATCCCCAGGGAAATGAATTCTGTGTCTGATGACTAATTCATTACTGGGATTTGTGCTTAGGCAAGCCCAGGCCCAGATCACACACCTTCCAAGCTGGGAAGTGATTTGGTGCATGCTTGCTGCAGACAGCACCCTGCAATCAGCCACAGCCACCCCACTCCATCAGCTGAGACCAAAAGCTGGGATTGAACCTGCAGGAGCTGAAAGCAGGAGAAATTGAAAGAGAAATCATTACAGATTAGTTGTAGCTGAGCTGTACATGGATTTCTAAAACTGGAGGGTCAGGTTTGAAAGCTTTTATCAGCACCTTTGGAGCCTCCAAGACTCGAGCTCAAAATCCTATTGCACACTGACAGTAGCAAAATAATCTGCTGCTGTGAGAAGACATGGGTGCAGGTAACATCAGAGCCAAAGACACCAGCTGGGGAAGAGCAGTATCCACATGTACACAGAAAAGCAAGCCAGAAACCAAAGGCAGCCTGGCAAGATCCACTCTGTACTGCAGCCCCTCCAGGATCCAGGGATGAGCCCCAGCCCAGCTCCTGGCAGGGTACAAGCAGCCAGATGAACCTGTCTGCCTCTTCACTTTCCTTGGTCCTTCACTTTCAGAGGCTTCACCATGAAGGAGACATCTGCTGAAGAGAGCTGTATTAAAGCTGTGGCAGGCTCCCCACTGCTGATATATTGCTTAAACTCACACCTGATACAGGATCTGAGGTGCTCACCAGAAAGAGCAGCCACTTTCCAGACAGGATCATCACAGCAGATGGAGCCCATCAGGTGTGACAAACCTTACTAGCTCAGAATCTTGTCTTCAACCTCTCTGTCTCCAACTGCTCCAAATTTCATTCACAATCCATATTTTACCAGCTGACCTTGTGAGACAGAGTTTTAATAAACAAGTCTTACCAACATCCTACTAATTAAAACTATACCATAAGTTAAGATTGTGTGCTGAGAGCATCACTACAGCATCTGAAACCCACAAATGCAGCTCATATGTACACAGTTACCAGTTGTGAGCACTGATGTCCAGTTTGATCACAGAAACACAAAAGGCATTCTAACTTCTCATTTCCTTTACCTGTTCTGAGAAGCCTTCTTGTCTCTAGGCAGTTCAGTGAACCGTAACCTCTTAAAGGCTTCAAAGGGACATAAATCTTCTAAAAAATGTTGTCCTGCCCCTGTGTTCACCAAGGTCCAAGCAGAACCAAGCCTTCTAATAGAGAAGCATGTTCTCCTATGGCTAGGCATGGAAGAAACTGAACCTTTCCTTTGGGAGGCTGCAGAGCTGGAGGACCATTTGGCATATATGAAAGACTGTGAAATAACACAGAATGCAGTATCAGGTGCTCAGATTATTTATTTCCTTCTTTTCTAACTGCTGCTTCTCATCAGGGAAGGTAGATCCACATCAAAAACACTGAAGAAGAAGCCAAATTCCATTAACTCCTTTAAAGAATTTACCTTATAGGTACATCAGCCAATCCTTTTCATTATTACCCCATTTTATTGCATTGCTTCCAACTCATGCCTACAGCTCACAGGGGAGCTGCCTTCAGAAAGCATACCCCGGGCTCACAGATCAGCAACCACACAGTCCACGTGGCTGCCACGTGGCATGAAGAACACAAAGATCTCCCCAGTGAACTCACAGGAAGGACCAAGCAGCTAGAATAGGCAAGGATGAGAACAAAGAATGGTGTTAGACCAACAGAGCCATTTTTTCCCTATAGCTGTCACATTACGGGACTGTGATAGGACAGTGGGTACTGAACTGCTCCATCTCCACAGCAGCCAGGAGTTCCTTGTAGCTGTCTTGGAAACCTAAGGGGGGGACAGGGCACCAGGAAAGGCAGCACAGGAATAACACACACCTTGGCCACACACCAGACCCAGAATGCCACTGCAGGACACCACAGACCCCAGGCTAACAGCTCACTCACACCCATCTTTTCAGCTTCTCTGTGCTTTGCCCCACAAATAGATCAGGAGTGTTTGTAAAAGCATGCAAGGCAATTATAGGAAAAATAAAACCAAGTTATAAACACAGCCTGGATGCCAAATTTGCCTCTCTTTGCTATTTAGAGCTCGCATTTCAGCACGCAAAGAACTCACACACAAACCCCCAAACTGTGTGCCTGGAGCTATAGAGCACATGCAAAATAAATTGCATTCATATTGGTATGTTATGGTATGCAATTTCCTCCTTCCCAATCACACTGCCTGCCTCTCTTGTTAAGTCAAATAGCCTGTCAGCTTCGCATCAGGAAGCAGAAATTGGTTTTCCATCTCCTAGGAGATAAACAAGGCTTCCCCCTCTGCAGAGGGAAGTCGAGCTGCAGAGTGCACAGTGCTGGTGCCCACAAATTGGCTCTGAACAGCCCCAGGGACACTCTGTGCCCTCTCCAATGCCAGTCACCTTCCAGAGTAAGTATTACTTCAAAAAACACAAAAAACAAAACAAAACAAAAAACCAAACCAAACCAAAACAAGAAAACCAAACCAGATTTGTGTATTTTCATGTAGTTTTCTTTGTGATTTCTAGCTGATCACACACAACTCTGATTCAGTGCTGCTGCCTTACAGCTAAAGAGCTTAACATACTCTTTTCATATCATGGGCTAGCAAAATATCCTTTGTACCTCTGTGCAGTTTTCTTGAAGCTACACCCCTTCCCAGATCACAGGGGAACTGAACCATAGGATCAGACTTTTACATTTAGGTTGTACTATGTCAGGGAAAAGGGCCAGCACGCTCAACAAAAGTAGCACAAAACAATCTAAAATATATTAACCAAATGTCTATACAATAAATTTAATAAAATATTTCTGAACTACATTTTTTTTAACGGTGGCTTTGTAACACTAGGATGCTATAATGTTGCAGTAACTAAAGACTGTGTATTTTACAAAGCATACAGCTACATTTTTTAATTAATTCATTATCTACTTTTGCTAAAAAGCAGTCAAGCTGCAAGGCTACAGATATATTGCAAACAGAAGAGGTGAAATACACAACTAGTCTTCATTTTCACTTCAGAAATCAGGAAAAAGACACATGACCATGAGTCCGTTGACTGTTGAACCAAATCCTTGCTAATATTAAAAGTAATCCGGAGACAGACCCCCGGAGGTTCAGAGGCCATGGCTGTGACAGCCACCACGTGCCATGGCCTTGCAGCAGGTTAAGGGAATGCTCAAGGGCTGCTTTAGTAGCAGAGTGCCCTGGGACAGCGTTTGCTCTGCCACTATATCACCTGGAGGCATCAGGACTCCCCAGGGTATCCGCAGGTTGGCCATTTTTCTGAAGCATCTTACAAGAACCTCTGATAGAGAAGAATGAGATTTCCTTCCAGGGACATACTGCTCGTTCCCTTTGCCCACAGCATGCATTTTTAAAGACAGAGAAACCAATCAAATTGAATTCATACTGCATTATTCACTAAGTGGCTACAGTATCATCCAAAATCTTAATTGCCTAATAATTCACATCACCTATTTCAAATACAGCTCCAAAGGAATGACTAGAAACCCAGAGGCTGCCTCCTACACACACTGTTAATCTTGCTGTTAAGATGTCTAACACAGTCTTTTCTTGAAACAAAGCACTAAACATCAGCCTCTTGTACCTACACGTGCAGCTCTTCTTCATGTCTACAGCTGAGAGCACAACGTGCTGCCTGATGTCTGCTGCTGTCTCAGGAATGCCTTGGTGAAGGCACTCTTGTCTGCCAGTCTTCCAGCTTTGCCAATCTTTCCTACTTTCCAACCTTCAGGTTTTGACCACTAACATGAATCCTGGCACATACCAGTGAAATGATGAGTGCTGTTCACTCCTCTAGCCCCTAGAAAGGTAACAGACTGGTATTTTTAAAATTGCTGGAAAGCAAATACAAGCAGGAAAAAGAAAGAAAAAAGTGCAGTTGAGCACTTCTGATGTTGCTGTTCCCCTGCACACACCACCACAGAATGATCTGCAGCTGGGCTGATAAGCAGTGAGCAGCCTCACAAGGATCCTGTCTCCATGTGCCAGCTTTTCTACCAGCTCCAGCTTTCACTGTTACCTCCTCAGCTATACACATCTCTCTGATTATCCTGGGTTTAGTTGCTCTTAGGTGTCAAAAAGAAGGATGCTTAAGCAAAAAAGGGTAGAGAACAAAATTACAAAGCAATTAATTGCCCATCCCTAAGCTCAGAAGCAGCCTTGAACCTACACTCTCTGGTACACATAGGTCTTGAGTTCTTAACTGAGTGTGAATGCCTCAAAGCTCTCTGAGCTGCTGAGGAAATTATCCAGAATACATCAGAAAACAATGGAAAAAAAAAAAAGTTTGCTCAGCAACACCACCAGCTCCCCAGCTTCTGCACACAGATGAAGCATCAGATCAATCCAGGAGGCTGCGAAGCAAACAGAAAGAGTGAGGAGGCTCAGCCCTTCCACCAACTGCCCACAAAAATTTCCTTTAGAAACAGCCATCTGTACAATCCATGCATTAACCCATGTTCCCCCCAGTACCTGAGGGCAGTCACTGCATCACAGCAGAGGTGGGGCTGTGCTACTCTGAAGGGATGCAGGGAGCACAAGGTCAGCCTCAGTGCTACCAGCTGCAAACGCTGTGCTGCTTTGGACAGTAAAAACGAGTTTCACTTGAGAACAAAGTACACTGCGATAATTTTCATATGGCATCTGTGCTCCAAAACCAAGTTTTTCTATCGCTAATCCAACACCTGACATCAGGTCTCCAACTGAGGACTGTCATGGGATTTTTTTTTCTAGTTTACACACAAATCAAAAATCCAGAGGCCTCCAGACTGAATTACAATCTGCACAGACTCAAGGACCAACACCTAGGGTGTAGGACACCAACCTTCAGTCACATGTGTCCTTCAGCAGGACCCAGAACCCCATGTCCCTTATGAGTGTGCACCCAAGTGAAATAAAGACAAAGCACTCATCTGCTTGTGCTGCTTCATGGCAGCTCATGTGAAACACTTCTGTTGAAGACTCCCCCAAGCCTAAGCACACCCATGTAAAAAAACCTCAACCCTCCACAAAGTAAGCTTATGCAATTGGAAATAAATGTTTATTTTGAAATCAAAAGACATCTGTATATATACAGACAAACTAGAAGCCTTTGATCAATCCTACAGTGCTTATCTGATCGTAACAAATTAAACCTGTCAGCTTCAATACTTGCTTTGGAAAAAAAGAATGTGATTTTCCACACTCTGCTTGTTCACTATGATTACTTATCAACCTGAAGAATACCATTTAATTTATTTAGTAAGAGAAATGAAGCCAAACTAAAGATCTGTAGCTGTTAGTGAAAGCAGAAACAAGGGTGTAACCACACAGAACATGCTGCCAGTGCTGGCACTCTCCAAATGTCCCAAACTGGAACCTCCTGCTTTTCTAATCTAGCACAAATAAATAGTGAACACAGAGATCAGAGGTACCAGCAGAGGACCTCCATCACCACTGAAGTTTTCCCCCTACCAATCAGATACCATTTTAACATTTTTGTTTTGGGTCTCCAAGCACCCCTAACTCTCCACCCTGTACTCTTAGATCATTCCAGCCTCTCAGCGAGCAGCGAGGCCAGTTCAAAAGGTGCTGCTGAAATTCAGGATTGGTGTTAAGCAGAATATGTCATCTCCATAGTTAGAGGATACAACAAAATCAAATACTCTCTTACCATCTGATATTACAACATTTGCTTACAGACATATTAGAAGAGAGGCTAAACTTCAACATCTGAAAGACAAATATTCTAGGAAATAATATTTAGAGTAGACCCTGTCCGTTCAAGCAGATAATCAGAATGAATAATTTACAGCCACACTTTCATCTCCACTGCAGCTAAGAAGAGCTGCATCGTAAGGAGCTTGGGGAGATGCAGACACATCTGCTCACCAAGTGGAATAATCGGGAGGACTCCAGGCAACAGTGGTCCAGTAACCTGCTTTACTGAGGTGACAAATGGGACAGGAAGCAGTGGGAGGAACAAAGAATGCCAAAAAAGCAACACGCTCATGGTGAGGTCAGTAGTACATCCTTGTGCAGTGCTGCACATTCTGCCTCAGAGAAAGCAAGCACCACACTGGGTTTTCACATCTAAATTCTTACAGCTTGTTCCTAAAAGCAGCTCAGGAGGGGTACCTGCTCACACCAACCAAGCAAGTTCCATCATATGTCTGGGAATCAAGCATCAGGTGACACTTTCCAGTGATGTCTATGAGGCTGAATTAACAGACTAAACATTTAGTTTGTACAGATGCTGTTCAGGTGGAAGGATGGTGAGGTTTCATCAAGCAAAAGCCTTGTAAAAAGATGATGAGCATCTGGAGGAGTAACACTGGTATATAGAAAACTGTCATTATAAAAGCAGACATCAGAGGAAAAACAAAGAAAAAAACCCACATATTTTTGAACATCTTAAAGAACACCTTGCACAGCTAGCAACTGCCAAAAAGAGCATGCATACAGTCTGGTACGACCCATTAAACACAAGGAGTCACAGGACCTTCCACCTGTGTCAGGAGAGAGCTACAACAATCTCCTCCTATCACACAGCCTTAACAGACTTTGCTTATTCACATCTACAGGGTTTTGATTACCATCACAGTCTATGTTTGCTACCTGAAAATGGGGCAAAGCAGATGGACATAGATAGGATTCAGTGCAGAGCAATGAGAAGGATCACCAGGGAACTAGACAACCAACAGAACAAAAACTGATCCAGGATCCTGTTCCCAGATTGCAGTAACTCAAAGCCCACCTTGAATTCTCCATATCACAAGTAAAACCCACTGAGTCAAGCTCAGACACTAGACTATGACATTTTATTAGCTCAGACACCATTTGCTCCCAGGAAATAAAAAAGCACCTTGTAAATGCTCCAGTCTTACATAGAAACAATGTTAGACTTACAACAAAATTAGTAAGCTGTCTTTAATAATAATCAGTTTGGCCTACACAAAACATTTTAGTTCCTCTTAGCTAGAAAACTAGTTTTGTGGTGTCAGGCAGAAAGGTTTGTGAGTTGTGCTTAAGCAATTTTGCCACTCAAAAAAATGCAGTAAGATTTTCCTTTTATTGACAGTGTGTTGCTGGCAAGTTTTCCTCAGTTTTCCAACAATTAGCCACATATTTTAGATGACTCCAGGACCAATATCTTTAGAAATCTACTTCTAGGACTTGCACTTTAAAGAAAAGAGTGATTAACAAAATTAGCAGAAAAATTAGCAAAATTTCCCATTACACTTAGTCTATTAACTACTGCAGTTTCTGTTTAAAAATTCTAATCAATGAGCAGGTAGAGTTAAAAACAAAAACTATTATTCCACATTTTTTTCCCCAATGTCATACCTCATTTCCCAGTTGTAATCAGTAAAAAGAAAGTAGTTGATAAGCTAACATTAACAGTGTCTAGCATTATTCATGTTGGCCAACTGACTGCACTAGAAGCAGCAGTTGATCTGCTCCATAAATACATGAGAAGCCCAGAGCCACATGCAAAGAGGTCAGTGAAAATAACATTACACTGCAATCAAAGTGTAAACAATAATGGTAAGAAAATTAAAAAACAGTTTGCAATCCAGACGAAGGGCAAGAATGTAGGGAGTGATGCAACATCCAGGCAAAAACTATTCAGTACTTCAAGGATAACAGAAGGATGAAGATCAAGCAGAGGGCTCTACTGAGAAATTCTGCACAGTGAGCTTAAAACCAAATGTTTAAGTAAAATAATCCAGAACACTCGGTGGCAATAAACACATGAAAACAAGAAAATATACTCATGTCCACACACAAGAGGCAGCACATACAAGTGGGGGACACAGAACAAAACAATGAGACTCCTCCAGTTCAGTTCCCCAGGACCAAACCAGGGAGCAGTCACCTCCTGAAGTGGCTGTCCCAGGAAAACAAAGGGCTCTTCTCAAGTGGTGGGGAAAGTACTTCCACCAGTGAATGTCCTCATAAGCAGGAGGAACCCAGCTGCTGGAGTCCTGAACTACACAGAGACATATATTGTCCTAATGACAGAGGACAAGGAGTTCTACCAATCCAAAATAGCATGTAGGCTGTGAAAGGCCAGGCATTGTGTATTAAGTTTACCAATTTAGGAGGACTGAGGACAGACAAGTAGCAGGACTATGTGTCCAGCCAAGAAAAACATGTTTCTCAGTTACAACTTGCTTACCTTCTATAGAAGGGGCCTGGTCCACAGCTGCATATAGCATCTCTTTCAAAGTCTGCAATGGAGGGAGAGAGAACAGAAATACTGTCAGTATTAAAAAGAAAAAAAAAATTAAAATTTACTTTTTTTTTACATGTTTGCTTGAAAACAAAAGCAATTAAAGCCCTTTTATCCTCCAGACTGAGACTGAAAGCTATGGAACACTATCACATGTATTTCTGTTAACAAGAGAAACACAAGTTCATGTTTCCTGACTGCTTTGTCTAAAGCCTGTTACCTTACCAATTTATAAAAATTCTTCCAGCTGTGTTTATCAACATCATCCTTTGGAAAAATGTTTCCAGGTTGGTAGGATGTTAAAGGCTCCACACTAAAACAAAACCAATCACTGTTGCGTGACACAGAAAGGAGTTTGTCAAGGTAATTGGAGGAAAAGCAGCCTCAGGGATTTATTATCCCTGTTATATAGGAGCACAGAAATATAAAAGCTGAAGACAACATGATGAAGTTGATTAGGGAGCCAGAGGTGACAGCCTTCTCTTGAGGTGGAAACTCAAGGACAACATTAAGAGCAGGCAGAAGCATTAACCAGTCCTGCAGAGCCTGTAGAACCCATGGGCTGCCCCCCAGTGACCCTGCACAGAGTGGAGCAGTGCTGGCAGCAGGACCAGGGCACAGGGATCTTACACCCTGAGCACCCCTGGCAGACACCCCTCCTGCTACCAGTGCCAGAAAGGAGGCACCACACCAGAATCCTCATCTCCTGCAGCTCCTTTCAGATGATCTTTTTTCAGACAGTTCTTAAGCCTCTGGTATTGTTCCCTTCACAGACTGAAAATTTGCTCTTTTACATCACAAACACAAGAAAATGTCAAACAAACTGAACTCAGATCCAAGGCTGAAGGAATATCTGGACATAATTTTGGAACTAGAAGCCAGCAGAAGAGGCCCAGTGCTACTGCAGAGTGGTTCATTTAGACACACCCCACACCACTTGACAAAGACAGGTAGCTTAGTGCCCAGACTTCATGTGAATGGGCTTCACACTCAGCTGCTGTGAAAAATAAGATTTTCTTCTCTTAGTTTTTAGCCCACAGAAACCTAAACCACAAAAGTCCTTCAGGTCTTTCTAGTTCCTGTCTCTTCTGGCTATTTCCCAACATTTCCTACACTTCCAGAATCCTACACACCTACATTTACCACCTCCTGTGTTGTTGTCCCCCAGGTCAAAACACCACAGCCTAAGTACCAAACCTAATACCCTCCAGGCAAAAGCCACAAGCTCAGCAGCTGGAAACTCAGCATTGTTGTGACATGGTGGTTACAGTTCTGTTAAGTAAATATAAGGTCTAAAGGACATGTCTATTTATCACAAGGTATCTCAGGTGGCAGGCTACACCAGCAGCTCAGAGAGCTCTCAGAGGTCTGGCCCCTGTGTCCACAGAGGTCCCAGCACAGGTCACTTGCATAATTGTTTTCCCAAGCGAGCCACTGCCGAGTGATCCTTGTTCCAGTGGCACAGCTCCCCTCTACCATCAGTGCTTTTTTAAAATTCCTACCAACCACCTCAGTCCTTTTCTCCCCACCATGATTCACAGGTCAGCAGCACATCATCTGCCTCCCTACTACCTCAAGTGGTCAAAAAGCCTTCCTCCTTTTTCATCCCACTCATCAACCACCCTTCTTTACCTCAAACTTTTTCCACGAACCACACAGAACAGGATAAACAAACCTGAAGAGACAGAAAATTCAAAGTCACTGTAGTAAGACCTCCATCCCTTCACCCAGCCAGAGGTAACCTCGCAATGCGATTCCTATTTCTGCCTTTACCCATCATTTTAAATACCAATTAAAAAGAACCACAATGCTGACAATCCTGCACTAAACAATGCTGAAAGCTGCAGGTGTAAGCTGTCCCCCAGGCCTCTTCCCATCCAGACTGACAAATTACAATCTGGCAGCTGCAGGGCAGCAGATTTTATTTCTGCTTACCTGACCTATATAGGTAGAGCAATAACCTGAAAGGGAAAGGCTCACTGCTCTTTCACACCTATTTAGTCCTCAAGATTACAGAATTTTAGGAATTGTTTCCAGAAGTCATCCATCACCTTCAACTTCAAATGTTTAAGAATGACCCTTTCTGCCCTCAAACTAGACAAAAAGGTTTATTTCCTTATTTTAAATTGTACTAGTGACACATCTTGCACCTGCACTAAACTTGTATAAATGTGCATCACAGCACAGAAAAAAAAAAAAAGGAAGAAAACACATTTAAAAATGCAAATGTCTAAACTTAACAGTGAATAAATTCAAGGACAAAAACCTCAAAACACTTGAGCAAAACTGCTGTTTCAAACGAGTAGATTCCAAACTGCTTCTGCTCTCCTGAGCTCGTCCGCTAACAGGCGGAAGGACAAATAGGGAAATAGCACAACAGATTTGTGTCAGGAGGTGGCAAGCCTGGGTGTGAACTGCCTATCATGAAGCAGGGTTTGACAAGCAGAATTGGCCCTGTCCCAAAACCAGAAAGCCTGTTTCTGGAGGGAAGGCTCTGAAGGAGAGCTGCTACCTCCACTCTGGGTTCCGGTTTCCCTCCTGACTTCCTTCTGCAAGTTTTGTCTTGGAGAAACGACCTCTAAAACTCAGCAACCTGTTCCTCTTCTCCAGGGGCAAAAGCACCTAAAACCTGGAGACTCCTGGAAAGGCATGCCTGCTCCTCCTACCTTTTACCCATCTCTCCCATGAACTTTGCACCTGTAATACCTGTCCTGATTCTCCTTCTTCCTCAGGTGCTGCCATTTCAAAGGTATGGAGCACCTTTTCTTTAAAAATACCACCAGAGTTCTACATGCAGATAAACAAACCCAGACCATATCAGCTGAGACAGAACTGCCATCTGGCAACTGCAGAACATCACCGAATTGCCACCAGCTGGACATGGAGATCTAAGCAACACTCTCCTTTCTCCTACAATACTGCAGGGATGGACATGAGAGCAAAAGAAGGCTGCAGCTTGGTTTATAGGTAAACAGGGAACTAACACCCCAATAAATTCACTGCACATGAAAATTCCCATTCAATGCAGGGAAGTACCTCAGCAGTAAAAACATCCCTTCACATTGGTATCATGTATTGCATTACTGCCCCTGGCCCTCACACAGAGCCCCCCTAATCCTCTGCACAGAAGTCTCAAGAACCATCACCTGAATTAAGTTTGCTCAGTAAATGCAACAGAAAATTTCCATCCTTTCATGCAATCTTTAGAATGGTTTAACTTTCTGTTTCAAATTTCCAAGTCAACCAAGGGTTGTGTAAAGCCCCATGTTAATGGTGCCCCAGTCATGGTCAATGTCTTTGTGAAAGGCTGAATGAAACAGAACAGCATACATCATCATTTTGCTCTTTCCTACGAGCCAAGTGCTCTTTCCCAGAAAGCAGACATACAGTAAAAGTCACTGCAGAGCTTTGGCTGAAAGAAAATAAGAATCTAAGCCATAACTATCCAAGTATAATTGGTTTTTTCCTATATAAAGAAAGCGAATGGATTTTTCTCCTTAAAGCTCTTCCACTGGTCAAATATCTTCCCTAAGCCTACACATATAGATATAATAATAATACCATTGGAGGGAAAGATTACATTAATGGCAAGAACTCTGAGGACTGTAAATTGTTAAAGACCATCTGAAGGTGAAAAACACCTTTTTAGGTATTCAAAACACAGCAGTCTCATTCTTCTTCCTGACATCCTCAGCTACAGATGACACCCTTCTCCTAGTTTCACTGGCACTTTATGTGAAGCAAAGCTCCTCACAGCCACATGTGCTGCACATCCCACCAAACCAGAGACACTTCACCTGGGAAGGAACTCGCAGGCTACCTGAGTCTCACCACACTTCAGGGCTGTCCAACTGCATGAGTCACCTGCTCTCCAATGGAAATAACTGCAAACATCAGCATGGACAAATAAGATGACTGCATATAAGCTTTGAGACAGAATGGCTTAAGGGAAGCCATTTCTATACCATCCTCTACTCCTTTCATCAGCATCTTGAACTTGACATGGGAGGTCCCTGGAAACAGGTATAATCTTTTCAGAGGTAAAAAACAGGACAGAATTTCTCTCTCTGAAACAGTGCTTGATTACTGTTTATAGTAAGAAAGAAAAGATAAAAGCTGTCATATGAAGAAACATAATAATGCCATTAAATACATAAATATCTCTTAAATTCTACCTTAATATGTGCTGTAAGCCATGGTGCACACAAGGGGCATTCAGCCTTACGTTTGTTAACCAGCAACTCCACATCTTTCTTGACAAAGGAGGGCTGTATGCTTTTTGCCTCAAGTATAACCAACAAGTAAACCAAGGTAGTGCCAGCCTTTTATGCACCACACCCACACGACCCCCAGTTACTGAATAATAAATGCCAGACTATTCCATTACTGTACGCATCAGCAGGAGGCTGACTCACATCCAGCCAGCTGCAACAAGGGAAACAAAGAGTTTGGAAACTTATTACTAAAAAGGAAGGTGGGGGTTTTATTTTAATTCACTCTACATTAAGCTGTTTATCCAAGGAGGAGGTTACTGGAAGTCTAGAAGGAATAACATCTTCGAAGTTTTTACTGAAATCCACCTTTATTTTAAATTGGGATGGGGGAAGGGAGAATGACATAATGATACTGTCCTAGTTAAACACCTGAAAATTAACCTCCTATAATGAAAACAGTGGCCAATAAGCAGCAGAGTTCTTCACACATTAATCAAGGTGTCATAGTTCACTGGGTCTTCTTTGCCCTCCCTCTACATCTGTCAGGTCAGCAGGCAGACAAATCTTTTGCCTTTTTATTTCCTCCCTGCTTTCCTCTCCAACCCACCTCCAGGCCTTCTCTTAGGGATTTGCAAGTTTTCTGTTCCCACACAGAAGAGAAAACTCTTGCACAGACAACCCATCAGAGACACGATGCAGAACCAGGCTGGTATTTTATTTTATCAAGACAATGGATTTCCTCCTCAAAGACTGATGCATTATTTGGTCAGCTAGTTCTATAAACAACTGAGGAAGATCACACTTTTGTTCAGAAGTCCAATCCAGCTGCATTTTTTATTTAAACATCCATTCCTTTGCAGTCAGGTAGAGGAAAACAAAGGAACAGTTACAAAGGCAGATATAAACTTTTCAGGTGCAACACTGTAATCAAGCAAGCTATGATAAATGTGATTCCCTTGCAAATGCAGACAAGTTAACAGAGATACTAGAAATAAACTGCTACTATAGTCCTAAAGAGAAAAAAAACAGGCCTTCAAATGATAACAAATGTTGTACAACTAACTCAGCTAAGAAGTTTGCCTATTGTTTAGGCTCTCCTTTAACCAGCTTTCTATAGCCTAGGATTAACAGTTACTTGTGGGAAAGACCCCACATCGCTGGCTCCCCATGAAGAGGTTCTGCTGCAAACGACCACCCTGAGCTCCATCTAGTTAAACTGAATAAACCATAAACCTGAAGCTAAGCAATCACTGTGACCTTCCCAAAGCTGACATGACCAAAACTGAGAAGCTGTGTTCTGCCAAGAATTCATGATTAGTGCAGCAGAACTTGGTGTAAAGCAGTGGCCACACATGTCCCGGCTCAGCCACTTCACCTGCATCGAGTATGCAGTGGGAAGATGCAAAGCCTCCCCAGCCTTGTTTCACCACCACAAACAAGCAGCCGATGCCTTTAGGCCACCGGGGGAAGCTGTCCGCCTTCCCGAGCCTGGCCGTGGCCCGTTCCTGCGGGAAGGGCGGGCTGGGCCTCCGGCTGCCGGCGCTGGGTGCCCGCGGGCCCCTGGATCCCGCCCTTGGCAGCCTGAGGGCGGCTGCGAGTCGCCGCTCAAAGTCACCCCCGCCGGTGCTGAGAACTGGCGGCGGTACCGAGAAATGACTGAAAATACCGACTGCCACCGGCCGGTACCGGTACCCGGAGTGGGGCTGCGGTGGGGCACCGGAGCGGGGGATGCCGGGGAGCCACACCGCCCTCCCGCTGCCTCTACAGCGGGACCTTTGCCCTTCCCCAAAAGGTTACAGGCAACGATTAATTAATTAATTAACGAAACGCCGCTTCGCTTCCAAGCCGTCCCGAGCTGCCGGGGCCGGCCAGAGCCGTGACCTCCGCAGCGCCGGGGGTTAACCCCGTCCTCCCGCCGAGGAGCCCAGCGGGGAGCCGCGGGACGCCGTGTCACGGCCGCTGCCTGCCGGGGGGGAGCCGTGCAGCCTGGGCGGCCCTTCCCGGGCACCGGCCGCTGGCGGGGGACGGGGGCTTCACACACACACAGACACAGACGGGCGCCGAGCAGCCCGGGGGCAGCGGCCGAGGCGGCGCGGCCCTACCTCATACTGGATGTACTGCTTCCGCCACTCGGGGGTGATGTGCGCCGCGAGGTGCTCGGCGAACTTCATCTCTGCCGCCGCCGGGCCGGGGCCGCGCTCGCTCTGCGCCCGCGGAGCCGCCGCTCAGCAGCGCTTGGCTGCCACGGGGCCGCCGCCGCCGGTAGTGGGGGGCGGGGGGGGGGCCGCCGCCACCACACATGGGCCCCCGCCCGCCCGGCCCCGCCACTCCTCAGCCCGCCTCGGGCCTCCTCAGCGCCGCCCCGCCGCTGCCGCCACCGCCTCCTCCGCCGCCGCCGCCATCTTCCCCGTCCTGCCGCCCCGCCGCCGCCTCCCGCCCGTCAGCCGCCCCGGCAGCCAACCGGCCGCCGGCACGCGCCATCGCCACGGCAACCGCCGCCGCCGCCCACCGCCGCGCGGGGCGGGGCCCGAGAGGGGCGGGGCGTGGGGCGGTGTGGGGGGGCGGCAGCGGCCGGGATGCCCCGGAGCCCCCCAGCAGCCTCCGTCCGGCATTTGGGGGTCGGTTTGTAGCAGGGGGGGCAACTGCGGCCCCGCCAGCCCAGCCCCGCCGGAGCGGGGACAGCCCCGGTTCGGATCCTGAGCCAGTGGCGGCGGGATGGGATGGGATGGGATGGCCATGGGGGGAATGACGATGGGAATGGGAGATGGGGAGAAATGGGGATGGAAATGGAATGGGGATGGGATGAAGGTGGGGTGAAATGGGAATGGGATGGAGATGGAGATGGGGGGGGATGGGGATGGGATGGAGATAGGGATGGAAATAGGATGGGACGGAGAGGGGGTGGAATAGGGATGGAAAGGGGATGGTATCAGATGCGAATGGGATGGAGGTGGAATGGGGATGGGATAAGAGGGAGATGGAAGGGGAATGGGAATGGAGATGCGATAGGAATGGGATGAGGATGGGTTGAGAGAGAGATGGGGGTGGAATGGGGAGGCTAATGGGATGGGGGTGGGAATGGGAATGGGATGGCATAGGGAGAAGTGTGGTAAGGAGAATGGTGTGAATGGGGGGAGGAGGTGGCAGGATGGGAGGTACCAGCCAGGGAAAGGAGAGAGGAAAGATGGAGATGAAGGAGAAGAGTAGGAGAAGACAAAAGAAAAATTTGTAAGAGTGGAGAGAGGAAGGAAATTGGGGTGACAGGCCACAAGAAGCAGGAGGAAAGGAAGAGAAGGCAGTGCAAGTGAAAAGGAGGAAGGGAGGAGAAAGGGAATTAAAATTGGGAAAATTCTTCAAAAGTTGTATGATCAAAAAATCCTTTGCCTTTGGACCACCCATCCCACTCACCAGTGTGTGCCGTGCCCAGTGGGACCTTCTCAGAGACCACCTGGGAGCCATTCAGAGCAGGCTGCAGCCCTTATCCCTAGTTATCCCACTGGCCCGAATCCTGCCCATCCCCAGCGTCCAGATTCATCTTTGGGATTCATCTTTGTTTCCCAGCCCCTGGCACCACTTTGGTTTCCAGCTTTTCCCCAGCCCCCAAGCAGCACAGGTCCTTGTCGCCCCCCGGCACCGCTCCTACCCACACGCTCAGGAACAGAACTCTCCTCCTGCCGGCATTTTCCGGGGCCCTGTTACCGGCCCGGGGACCTCCTGGGATTTGCAAGCACTCCTACCCGTGCCGAGAGGCACTGGGCAGCGACAGCATCCCGTGCAGCAGCACAGCTCACTGATAACATCTCTTAATTATGTTTGCAGAAAAACCATTTAATGAGCAGAGCTCTAGTGCCCTTCATCCGAAACTTCCCACTCAGCAGCCTGCCCAGCGCTGACCTCAGCTCCGGGTAACCACTGTGCCACAGCTTGACTCCACATCTAGCAGGTCTCTGGCTTTTTATCACCTTGCCTCTGTGGGCCTCTTCCCAGAGAAACTGGCTGAGGATGGGAGCTGGCTCTCCCCCTGGTCGGGGCACTGGATTCAGAGGGAGCAGGGAGTGAGGCTGGGACCCTCTGAGTGCCTCAGTGGAGGAGGAGAACCATTTAAGAAAGGAATATTCTCTTTGTTACTTGCTGGATGCAGTGCATGAAAACTGTACCATGATGTCTCAAGTGAGTATCTTCTGCTATGGCAGCTTGCAAATTCAGCACCTGGAACTAACTAGTGACCCCCCCTCCCCTTTGTGCCTCAGAGAGGTTTTTACCCACCGAGGAATGCTATTTCATACCAATAAATGTTGTGTGTCTATTTAATAAGTGCTGTTTATACCAATAATCATCTCATCTCTGTCAAAACCAGAAGAAATAATGCCTGAGGCCCTGCAGCTACTTAAATATGCAAGCTACTTCTACTTGTTAAACAAAGATAGGTGATAGCAGAGGCTGGACTCCTCACTCCCCATGGCCGTGTTCTCCACCGACAGCTCTGTTTCAGTATCTGATTGGCAAACCCCTGCCCCCGTTATCAGGAATGCTTTGGAACCACGCTTGGCATTCTGACAGTGTTTTCCTGCTCTGCTGGGACTCAGGGCTTTCCAGCTCCTAAAAAATGTTTCCATCCAGGGGGTGGAGGAAGGCGAGAAGGAGAAGCCTTAAATGCAAGAGGAAAGGCCGTGGCTGCCTGCCTGCCCTCGGCTGGTCTGGAGGGCAGGCAGGGGGAATGAAGGCAATGAGTATCCAGCCAAGGCAATGAGTCCTCATCCCTTGGGTCTGGATCCCTTTCCCTGTGTCTCACTTGCAGCAGGCTGCCACATTCCCCTCTTCTCTCACTCTCCCAGGGAAGAATTTTCATTGTGATTTTCCCCCATGCTGTTGCAGCGAGGAAAAAATAACAGAAGCAATGCTATTTACATTTTTCAAACCTTATTTTAAAAGGAGAAGTTGGGAGTGGGCTTTCCGCCAGTGCAGTCTGGCACTTGCTTTGTTGAGAGAATATAGAATAATTTATAAATAGCCTGGTGGGGTTTTTTTCTAGGAAAAAAAAAAAAAGATTATACTTTTAAAGATCCTGCATTGCTGCAAAGAAGGAGTTGTCAAAAAAGCTTTTGAAAAAGAGTCTTGAGAAGGGAAAATTTTCTTTAATGGCATAAAATGGCATAAAAATCACAAAGGGAGGGCTTTCCATAGCAGGAAAACAATGCAGGACACCACAGACAACCATTCCTACACCTCTCCTCCCACCTCCTTCCCAGGCAAGTGACTTTAAGACCCCTTGATATTCAGGGGCTGGGTTTGTCATGGGAAGGGATACCTTAGCAGCATGACCTGGCCCCATAGGCAAGAACAGGACGTGCTGAGCCTGGATCGCTGGGAGAGTCAACATCGGGGGCAGCTGGGAGGATAAATTCATCTATTCTTCACCGAAACCAGAAGAAATTCTGCCCGGGGCCAGGAGCAGCAGCGTGCCCCCGGCCTGGGGTCTTGGCCAGGGGGTGGCTCCTCCCCACATCCTGCCCTGTCCTGCACAGGAGGTGATTGATTCCTGCTCCCAAGGGAGGACCAGGGGCTTCACTGCCTCTGCTTGGAAGAAAAACAAGGGCAGAATACATAAATCAGGAAGTAAAAGCAGGCTGGGGGCAATCTTGGTGTGGAACGGAGGGGATTTAGTAAATGCCACCAGGAGATGCTGCTCTGCCTGCCGGGACTGATAGAGCAGCAGCCCTGGGCTTTGGACGTGCTCCAGCCAGCCCCCAGCACTCCCGGAATCTGCTCCATCGACACCAGCCTTGAGAAATGCCATCGATATCTTAGATTTCCCAGAGAGCGTGGTGCAAAATGCACAAATCCTCCGGCAGCCTGAGCTGAAGCTGTTGATTTTTCACATGCCGGGGCCTCGGTCCCCAGGGCAGAGGCAGGGCACAGACCGGGAGTGGCACAGCCCGATCCTCCAAGAATCAAAGGGACATTTATGCACCCAGACAAGTTGCCTGCAGCAGATTTTTTAAGCCAGAAGGAGGACAGGTTTCTAGGCAGTACTAGTGCCCCGGATGAGCCTGACTCCAGTGACAGGGATGTTGGTACTGATCCAGCCTCTTCCAAGCTCTGTCCCAGCACTCATGACACCCCACAACACTTCTGAGCAGTGTAAGGTGATGCTTTAATCCCCGTTTCAGTGGGAGCCAGGGTGAGACCTGCCAGGAGGGGACATGCCTCCCCCCATTTTGGCTGTGGGTAGCTCATTTCACCCCCTGTCTGAATTTGATCCACCAGGATCAAATTGAGCCCATCACAGAGGTGGATTTAGGTATCCAGATCCTGAACATCCACCCTCAGGGATGGGACAGCCACGTCCTCAGCCACCAGGCTATGGGCAGTAGCCCGTGTGTTGCCTCCCCTGCACTCTCTGGGGCAGGATTTGGCCCGTACATTGCTGAGCCAGTCTCAAGATGCCTGATGTTAAAAATCCTGAGGTCAGGCAACAACACAGGGCTGGCTGCAAGCCTGCGTGTAGAGGCACAAATGCTACCAAAACACGCAGGGATGCAGAACCATGGACCAAAAAGCTGAAGAGACAGCAGCTCCCCTTTGCTGGGAGATGCCCTGGGGGGCAGTGGGGCTGTCACAACCCCTTGCCTGGCACGCCAGAGCATGCTGGGGACAGCCTGACTCACAGACAGCAGACACACATCCATGAGCAGGACTCCAGCTCCCTGCCACTCACACCCCTCCCATGCACTCCCCTCGCAGGGTCTCCTGTTTGGAAATTCAGCCAGGGAATATGAAAAAAAAGCCATCTGCCCAACCATTCCCCAGCCCTACTGCTGCGCTGTGTTCCTCATGGAGGCAGAGGGACAAGCCCAGAGGAGCTGTGCTGGCTGTGGCTGGGCTGGGGACTTTCTGTGCTGTCTTGCAACCAGGAACAGATGGGGGCTTCACACCCTTTGCTGGCAGGGAAGTGATTGCTCCTGGATGGCTCCCAATACGTATATATCTGTGTCTGGTTTCATTTATGCACACTTGCTTTGTGTGAGGAGACAGCAGCTGACCAGTGGTTAAGAAAACTGAACACCCTGAAACAGTCTAAAATTAGAGAAGAAACAAGAGCTGCTTCCTCTGAGTGCCTGAGGTTCCTGGGCTGCTCCCAGGAGAGCCCTGGGAAGAGCCTCTGCCCTCCCTGCTCTGTCCCTGGGGCTGTCCCACTGCTAAATCCCTCTCCTTGCTGGGGTAGCATCCATACCCTCAGCCATGTCTGTGTGCCCTGGGGCAGGATGGACCCTTATCCCTTTGATATATCTTCCAGGGAACAGAGGCTGGTGAAGTGCCAGGTGGCCTTGGGACTGTCCCATCCTCTTTACCCCAGTCCCTCTTGCCTCGTTACACACACTCCCACCTCCCCATCCTGGCTGCTGGCTGATCTCTGGGAGGTTATACCCTGGCAGGGGGAGGAAGAGGAAGGGTGAGAGCACCCTGCCACACAACAGGGAGGGAGGTGACGTGGGACAAAAAATAGGGTCCCTGGAGCTGCTGCCACTGCCAACAGCGCTGCCATGTTGGAGTCGTGGTGGGTCATGAAGGAGCCATGGCCTGTGGGGGCACTGGAGGTACTGGTGCTGTGGGCACTGAGGTGCCACAAGCACAGTGAGGTGACAGGGCAGGGCTGGCAGTGGCACCCTGTCCTTTGCACCAGTGACCACCCCTCTCCATCCTTCCCTCTGCCCAGGCAGGAGCCCACACCGAGCAGTTCTCTCCCTTCCTCTGCTACAGAGCCCACTGGGTCCCGGGGTGTGGGGCAGGGCTGGGGAAACCCCCCCTTTCTGTGCCACCCTTGAGGCTGATGGGCTGATGGGGCACAATTGTTGGGGTTGTGTCTTGGTGCTGGCACAAAGGCACTTTATGTCTGGTCAGTGGTCCCTGCTGGAAAGAGGACACCATAGAAATGTGGAATCATTTTGGTTGGAAAAGGCCTTTAAGATCATTAAGTCCCACCATGACCCCAGAACTGCCAAGGCCACCACTACCCCACGTCCCTCAACACCACATCTCCACAGCTCTGAAACCTCTCCAGGGACGGTGACCTCACCACTGCCCTGGGCAGCCTGCTCCAGGGCCAGACAACCCTTTGGGTGAAAAAGTTGTAACTAATACCTAATTTAAACCTCTCCTGGTGCAACTGGAGGATGCTTCCTCTTGTTCTACCATGTGTTACTTGGGAGAAGAGACCAACACTCCCACCAGCTCCAACCTTCTTTCAGAGTTGTAGAGAGCAATAAGGTCTCCTCTCAGACTCCTTTTCTCCAGGCTGAACACCCCCAGTTCCCTCAGTTCCTCTTCATGAAACTTATTCTCCAGACCCTTCCCCAGCTCCTTTGCCCTTTTCTGGAAATTCTGTGTCCTTCTTGTTGTGAGGGGCCCAGGACTGACCCTAGAATTCGAGCTGCAGTCTCACCAGGGCAGAGCACAGGGGGGATGCTCCCTGCCCTGGTCCTGCTGGCCACACTATTGCTGACACACACTCGTGTAACACCACGCTCTGGCGTAACCACAGACCAGAGGAGATGTCACTATGATTCTCTGCCCTGAACTGGTGTCCCTTACCCACCATGTGTGAAGGCAACAAAAAGCAAGTGCAGGAGAGGCTGAGGTGCGTGGTAATCTCTGTGGCAGAAATCTCCAGACCTGGTGGGGCTTCCTGGGAGTTTCTGGAAACCCTGCCTTAGATCTGTGTTTTTCTAACAACCTCTGAACCTTATCAAAGTGCACAGAAGGCCACAGGCTTCCTATCTGCAGGAGTTGTGTTAGGAAAACACCAGCTGCTCCTGCCAAACCTGGCTTGATCCTGGCTGGCTGGAGCTCCAAGCCTTGCCACCAAGCCCTGCATCATGAGCATCCTCAGAAGGTCAGCTCCTGTTGGAGGGGAGAGACCTTGTCCCCCGTGAGTCCATCTGGTGATCTCCTGGCACAGCATGGGCTTAGGCTGTTTCTCTATGGAGGGTCTTTCCTGGCCTGGGAGGAATTGTGAATCTCCAGATCACTCCCTTATGCAACTTCTCCCAAATTATGTGTACAAGAGCAGGAGGAAATGGCCTCAGGTTGTGCCAGGGGAAGTTTAGATTGGATATTAAGAACTATTTCTTCACCCAGAGGGTTGTTGTGCCCTGGCCAAGGCTGTCCAGGGTAATGGTGGAGTCCTCACCCCCGGAGGGATTTAAAAGCCATGGAGATGTGGTGCTGAGGGACATGGATGAGTGGTGGCCCTGGCAATGCTGGACCAGTGAGACATGATGATCCTAAAGGTCTTTTCCAACTAAAACA
This sequence comes from Calypte anna, assembly GCF_003957555.1. Classification (NCBI taxonomy): domain Eukaryota; kingdom Metazoa; phylum Chordata; class Aves; order Apodiformes; family Trochilidae; genus Calypte; species Calypte anna. Next base: position 254,550 of record NC_044254.1, on the reverse strand, counting down.
ATTCTATGATTCTATGATGAGGGCTCAGCTTGAACTGTCCATAGGTGGTGTAACACACAGCTCCAGCTCCTGCAGCCTCAGGAAAGATGTCAGACTGGAAGGAATCAGTTAAAACAAGTGGGGACACATCCCAAAAGTCCTTGTGGCTCAGGGCCACCACTGAGGTGGCATAGCCCCTGGGTTCCCAGCCCAGCCATGGGCTGTGGAGTGGCCGGGCTGGGTCCGGGCTGGGGACCCTGCATCAGGTCCCAGGCAGCTGCTGGGAAAACATCAGCTCTGGTCTGTGATGGAGCAGACACAGTCTGGCTTTGTCCTTGCCACAGAAATCAGTCTTGCTGCTGCAAAACACATGGATGCAGAACCAAACCCCCCAAGCCCCCACCCCAGCATTTCTCTGTGCCTCTGCTCAATGTCATCAGATTTGGCAAGAGTTTCTTCTACAGCCTGAGACCACCTTTCACTGCAGCCCCTCTCTGGCTCCAGACATCATCATTAGTTTTTTATGTGTGGCAGAAATAAGCCTAAACCCCCTCCCTTTCACACAGGGAGCACTGAGCTGACAGGGAAAGGGGCTCTGATGCCCAGGCTCATCCCTGGTGGGGTGATGTGGAAGGGACACCAAGTATCCCCTTCCTCCCAGCCACTCCAGCCTGCCTGGTCAGGACGTGCTGACCTGCAGCCACTCTGCAGAGCCCTGCCAGCTCTATTTTACAGCCAAAACAATCCATAAATCTTCAGCAGAGCTGGAAGGTTCAATTGCTTTTCTGCGATGCAAGTTCTTTCCTTGCACGGCTTGTAACATCACGTGAGGTAAAATCAGTAAGTAAAAGTCAGGCTGGAGCCATTTAAAACGGCAGTGCTGTGATTGTTCCTGCTGACAGCTGCAATTACCGGCACTCCCTTCGATCGCTCCTCACTGGGGGAGAGGGAAAGGGCTGGGAGAGGCTTTTCCAGAGCTGTGCCCCCTCGAGGGGAGGTGGATGGTCCACAGTCTGATGGGTCTCGTCACCCACAGGCAGTGCTCAGGAAGAGTTTTGGGGAGGGCTGCAGGGTGCTCCCCAGGCAGGAAGGTTTGGGGAGGGATGCAGGGTGGTCCCCAGGCAGGAGAGCTCATTGAATACATCAGCTGGTGCTCATCTCCATGGCATGAGGGGGATTGTCCCAGAACAGGCAGCAGGTCCAAGCGCTTGCCAGGGAGAAATGCTGCCAGTGGCCCCAGGTAACCCCAAGGTGGGCTGCAGAGCCCAGCAGGTTGCTGCTGGTCACATCTTGCCAACACCAGGGTTGATCTGCTGTTGCCTGTCAGATGTTCAGTGCATGCCAGACAAGAAAGCACCAAGGTGCCAGGAGCAGCAGTGGCCAGGGAGCTGCCAGGGAATTTGGGACCTGGGTACCAGAGGGATTCAGGGGGCCTTGCCTGGGAGAGATGGAGAGACAAATGAGGGGCATCTGTGGCCTTGCAGTGACAAATGGAGCCATGAGTTGTTGTCTGCTACCATGTGGAGATCTGAGGCAAGGAGGGGTTGGCAAGAGGCAGGGGAGCACGGAGGCATCAGCCAGACATTGGTGGCTCTTTCCTACTGAGCACCTCTGTCTTCTCAACATGGTTTCAGTGGAACTGAGATATCTAGAAGAATCAATTATCAATTTCATAATTAGGTTAGGTGAAAAAAACCTCAAACAAACAACAACCAACAATACCATAATAATTGACTTCTTATTTTGCTATTTTCAATTAGAGCACCTAGGGCTTTGTTTCAAAACAAAACACGTGAAAGAAGATGGGAAAGGGATGAATGGGTTGGGAGGCTGAATAAAGCAAAAGAGAAATGAATCATTTGTGTCTGTTTCACAAGCAAAACACTCTACACCAAACCAAGCTGAAATTTCTCATGTGTTTCATTGAATTTAGAAAACAAAATCCTGTACAAAATTTCAGCTGACTGCTCCAAACAAAAAGGACTTTGTGGTGAGACATCTCCCTCCACAGAAAAATCCACTATTTGCACAGCTCTGGCTGCAACCTTTGAACCTCCACCCAGCTGTGGTGTTGCAACCCTGATGCTGATATAGCACTTGGCACCTGGCAGAGGAGTTTTTCCATCAGTATTTAGGAGGTTTAATGATATGCCAGACAGAGGGGGAGATTTATGCACTTCTGAAGGGGGTTATGCATTCCTTTTCCATCACAGCTACTGATTTGTATTCACCACGGCATGGGAATTTATGGAAGGAGGCAATCGATGTTTTATTGATATCTAAAAAACCCTCAATGATGGATGTGCTAATTACAGATTTTTCTCCCAGACCCTCTTTCTCACACACAAACAAACGTCCCCAGTGCAGTAATGAATGCAGGTTAAGTGTGTAAGGGAGCCCAACTCGGAGGAGGTGATGCATGAAAGGGAGATCTTGCTTATGTCAGGGCAGAGACCTTAGCCCCTTGTTCAGCTTCTTCCCCACCCAGTATTGAATTCTGGTTTCCCATTGCCTGTGACTCCATTTCCATTGCATGGAAATCATCTCCCTTGTCAGGGACAGGGGGCATGGCTCGTGCAGCCATGTTCCTGGCTGCTGCAGCATCTATTGGCTCCCAAAAGTTCTGCTTCCTGCACAGGGGATGTGGAGTTTGGGGATCCCCTCAGAGCACTGAAAGGACCTTCTCAGTGCAGAACCCAGAACAGATGCAAGAGGTAGAAGCATCACAGAAGAGGAGGGAGGATAAAACACAGAGCATTGCACCGATGTGTCACCTGCCAGAAACCTAGGCCACAGCTTTGCTTTTCACAGGGAAGACTTTGTGATCATGAGGGCCAACAGAAAAAACTCTTGGCCATTAGCCTGGTGTCCTGCCAAGAGAAGGCTTTGGCAGGCAGCTATCACCAGGTTTCATCAGACCAGTCCCAGCCTGGAAGTCCCTGATGGTGCCTCACAGGGATGTTTGGCAAAGGCAAAGGCTCAGGCAGGAGATGGTTCCTCCTTGGCCCCTTCTGTCTCATGAGCACAGGAACAGCCTCACGGACATGGTGTGAGGCACAATGGGGAGGAGGCTTCCCCTCCTGGAGTGCAGACACTGGGAGCAAATTGCTCCAGAAGCAGCAATGAGGAAGACAAAGGAGTAAAGAGCAGTGGGATGAGGAAACATGCAATGAGTAGCCTGGAGGAGCTGAGGAGACATTTATTAACCAGAGGTGTAGATCTGTCATGCCCCTTGTCTAGAGGGCACAGAATGTGTCCTGGCCCACAACTTGCTCCTTCTCCCTAGACAGGTGTCTCTGCAACAAGATGCACAGCCATAAGAAAACTAGCTCTCAGATGCCTTCTTTTGTTGTGGAAGAAAAAACCCCTAATCATAGCTTAGGCCACTGGGTTCCCTTCAGACGTCGCGTCCAGGCTGCCCAGGGCTTGGTGTGCTCAGTGGCCTCTGCAGAGGGACAATGACAGGTCTCCAGGCTGCCCAGAGGATGGATATGATAATTATGCAGGGATATTTTTTCCCCGTTCAGCACTGCTCATCACAGCCTATTATTGTGCTTCTGCAACCCCAGCATGGGATATGGGGCTGACCCACACATGCAGCCAGTGTAAGGGCCCTGCACGATTTTTTTTACTGCTCAGTGCCTGTAATGCTTCTGGTTCTGTGTACTTCGCAGCCCAGAGCTGGAAGAATGGGCTGAATTTGTCCCAGCTCATACTGAGATGACTGAGACTCTCCCAGCCCCACACCCCTTCATGTTCAAATGGGTAGCATTTGACACAAGGACAAGAGCACCAGTGTCCCCTGAGCCCCAGTCGTGCCCTCTCCCAAGGTGCTGGTGGCCAGCAACTAAATAAACATCCTGCTGAGCAGGAGCAGAATGTCTGAGCTCAGCATCCTCATCTTCAGTTTTCCATACCAGGCTCTGAAAACCTCTACGGGTACCTTGCATCAAACCTGCTCCCACGCCTGACAAAGTGAGGGGGTGGGAGGAGGGATCAGGCCCTCGGTGCAGTCATTCTATAAAAAAGAAAAAAAAAACAGGGAAAAAGTGAGCGAGATGTAGCAGGAACTGTAAGAGCTTTAGCAAAGAAACGGAGCTAAGTCCCGAGGTCTCACCATGGAGACGAGCCGCAGAGGGCGCGGAGGCTGCGCTTCGGTTAATTTGCTGCGAGTTACTTTTCCCAAGCTATTCCAAGAGATTTTCATCCTGCCCGGCTGCCTGTCCCTTGCCGAACGCTGGGCGATGGTTCCCCATGCTGGGGAGCGAGGCAGCGGGCGGGACGGAGCCAAAGTGCGGGGAGGATGAGCTGATGAGCTGGCTGTAAACACTGCGGGCTGGTTATGGGGCGGGCTGTCAGTCACGCAATGGAGTGGAGGTATTCTTTTTTTATTTGCAAGCAGCAGAGCCAGGCCGTGCCCACCTTTCTCCCTCTTACGGGTTGACCCCGGGGCTTGGTCCCTCCCTGCACAGGCATGGAGGCTGCAGGGGCTGCAGACCCGCTCACAGAGCACCCTTAGCCCCCAGCAGGCAGCCGAGGGGAAAATGGATGCTTGCAGGCATCCTGCTGGATCTGGAACAGAAGAGCCCATCTCAGCTCTGGTACAGAGTCCCACTGCCCTTCCTCCACAGGTGGGATCCAGGAGTCCATTTTTCCCTCATGTAGGGCTGGTCCAGCGTGTCCGTGCTCCCATGGTAGGACCCCAACCCCCTTTCTGCACTCACAGCCCAGGGCTGGGGCCTTTATGGCTTGGTGGTCTGCTGAGAGAGTGCAGGTGGTACTGAAGATGGTCCAGGTACCCCAGTGATGCTCCCACTTGCTGTGCTGGCCATGTCTGGGCTTTTTTTCCCCTTCCAGCACCCAATGGGGCTTGTGAAGGGAGTAAGAGAATAAAAAGCCAGGCAACCCCTGACTCGGATGGAAGGTCTTTTCTGGACACAACTCCTGCAAGCCCCAGGATGGGCAGACGGGTGCGTGCATTGCCCCCAGGCTGCGGGAACGAGCCTGTGGTGTCTGGGACATGAACCAGGGCGATCCTTCAGGCTTCCCCGACGGGACTCGGGGCTGCCATTTGCTGAGGCGGGGGGTGGAGGAGGCAGATGGATTCGACAGCTGTGCCAGGGACGGGGGGAGAAACTTTCCGCCCGGGCTAAATATAAACCAGGCTTTGGGCCGGAGCTTGGCCGGGACTCCCCGGAGTGCTGGGCAGGACAGGCACAGCCCCCACCCCGGGCCCCTCGGCCCCCGGGAGGATGCGGGCACAGCCGCCCCCGGCCCCTCGCTCCGGGAGGGTCTCTGGCCGGAACGGGCTGGGGAGCCGCGGGCGGCCCGCGAGTGCCCTCTAGCGGCATCGGGGGAGGCAGCGGCGGGTCTGCCCGCGGGTCTGCCCCCGGCTGGGCAGCGGCGTCGGTCCCCGGGACAGGAGCTCGGGGATGCCCGCCGAGCGCCAAGGGGGGGGTTTGGGGGTGCGGAGGGGCTCACGTTTGGCAAAGGTTATAAAAAGCGCAAGGGTGCGGACAGCCCCCCCCGCAGGTGTTTGCCTGCAGCCCCGCAGCAGAGCCGCGGCCGCGGGGTTCCCGCAGCCGAGCGCGGGGTTGGGGGGGCCAAGGCGGGGGGATGTGCCCCGCTGCCCTCCGACCCGCCGCCGCCCCGGAACCGTCGGCCGCGGCACTCGTTTCTGGCGGGCGGCCCCGTTGTCGCGTACCGAGGTGCAAGGGGGGACGGTTGTGGCGGCGGACCCGGGCCGCCATGGCGTCGCCCCCGCAGGCGGCAGAGAGCGGCGGTGAGGGCAGCTCGGGATCCGGGGAGACGGCGCTGCCGCCGGGACCAGACCTGCCCGCGCTATTCGAGCAGGCGGCAGAGCGCCTGCCGGGGCTGCTGCCCGCCGCCAGCAAGGAGCAGCTGCTCTACCTGTACGCCCGTTACAAGCAGGTGAGGCGGCACTGAGGCGGCCCGGCCCGGCCTGAGCGCCGGTACCGCCGGGACGTGCGGCCCGGGCAGAGCGATGAAGGGGGGGGCGCCGAGCAGGCGCCGAGGGGGTGGGCCTGGGGCGCTCCTTGGGCTACCGGCCCAGGGCCTGTGCGGCCGCGGTAAGGATGTGAGGATGCCCGGGGCAACGAGGTTGTGTCGGGGGGGAGAGGACGGAGGGCGCGGGGAGCTTCCCGCTGACACGCCGCTCGGTGCCGCCGGCTTTGGCTGTGGTGGAAGCAGGTGAAGTCTGGTGAGGGCAGAGTTTGCTGAATTCCCTCCAGGGGTGCCTCAGCCCTTCCCTTGCTCAGCCTGGACACCCTTAGTGCTGCCCCACGCTCCTCTGCCACCGGGACCGTGGGTTTGGCTCCAGCGCACCGGGAAGGGGATTGAAGCCGGGTGTTGGTGTGGGGGATTCGGCCTTGTGTGAGCAGAGGGTGTGCGTGGAGAACAGAGCAGTGCTGGGCAGGTCCTTGCCTCTGCAGGGTGAGGGGTTGGAGGGGGTGATGGAAGGGTTCCAGCGCAGGCTCTGGACCTGCAGTAATGATCCCAACACGAACTTAGATCTTTGGGGTTCTGATGGGGCCACGTGAAGGATGTGTCTGTGCAGATCTTCCCGTGGAGGGCTTTAGAGTGGGCTGGGAAACTGAACTGGTTGCTTCTACTTGTAATGACTCCACATGCAGTCACAGTCACAACCACAGGATTTGTCCCACGGGAGTACACAGTGTGACTCTGTCCTGCTCCTCTGGGAAAAGTTAAGTCGAACAAAGAAGACCAATTAGGCTAGAAAGGACTGTGACATTCGCCTAAGCTGGAGAAACAAACAAATAAAAAAATCAAGTATTGTTACACTTGAAAGACTAAAGAATAAAAGTACAAATATGAGTCAGGTGTGTGGCAAGAGATGCTGCCTGGACTTGCAGAGGGAATCTCAACCTGTTTGGGTTACTACTCAAAGTTGGGCGTGCACATCTTCCCCCTGGTTTTCCTCCCACATGGAATACCCCTGTCCTGCTGCTGCCACTTGAAGTGTTTTCATTTTTCAGTGCAATATTTAGTTATCCTCTGAACTGATGGCTTCTAGGCTGTGGTTTGTGGATCATTAATTGTTTTAAAAGCAGGCTGGTCATGTGAGGCATAGTTTCCAGATTTTTCTAGTGCTTACACAGGTTTCTACCTTTCTAGGAAAAAGGAGGGTAGAAAAAAAAATACTAGGAGAATTAAGAGTTACAAGGTGATGCCCCAGCTGAGATGAAAGGTGATGAAAGATGAAGAAAAGGGTGTTTTCCCCTCTGTAATTTTTGTCTGTCTTCTCAAGAGATTTGTTGCAAGTAACTTCTTGTTTTTCACTCTGTTGTGAATGCTTTATAGCTGTCCAAAGTGGAAATGGGTATTAATTGATTACAACAGCTTGTTGGGTGTCAACAGGCTCCAGAGGGCTTCCTGGTGTTAGCTCTGCAAGACCAGCAAGGTGGTTAATGCTAAAAAATAGTGGCGTCAGAAACAACCCTTTTTATACAAGTCAGAAAAAGCTGATAACCAACATTCTCAGCAGAGGAATTCTTCAGCTGAGGAGAACAGGGCACTGCTGTCCTCTCCCCCTCGATCCCTCCTGTACCTGGCCAGGAAGGCTGCAGCCCCGAGTGCCTTTGTGCTGCCGGTTTCCAGGCGGAGCTTGGCCCCGGGTGTTGCCCAGGAAGGTGCTGCCCCTGTTGGGGAGTGCCTGGGAGGGCAGCGCTGGCCACGGGGACAGTCGGGTAGCAGAGCTCCCGCAGGGTTGGGCTCTGCGAACTTGGGGGCTTTGCAGCGTTTTGTGCTTTAAATCAAAACGAGAGTGCTGAACGCAAGTTCTCTGTTTAATTACAGCAGTTGTATCAGTATGCATAACGGGCTGCTGATATATTACTGGGTGGGCAGTAGTATTGCTGGTGCAGAAAAGGTGCTGACTCAGATCTGTCCACTGTCCTTGATTTGGCATCCTTGTCTTCCCTCACTTTAGTGTTTTATGTCGCCACGGGCTGTGATTTAAGACACGGCACCATCATAAAAGAGGTGTCAGTAACAGCTGAGCTCTGTGTTAAGATACTGTACGTTATTTATTTCAAACTGTTTGGGTATATAGGCATTTTCCTGGATTTTTATTACCTTTTATTGGAGGCCATTTCAGGATTTTATTACTTTTCTCTCTGATTTTGTTTATGTGTCAGAGACTTGAAAATGAGGGAATTGCTTAGCTGTCATCTCCTGTGAGGTTTTGTGAAGATGTTGCTGAGTTTATGACTCTGCCCCAGAACAGGAAGAAGAACAGGCCAGGTGGTAGGGCTCTGGGCTGGGACTGATTTTCTGTTTTTCCCCTTACTTTGTGTGGCTTTGGGCAAATTGCTTGTCGGGACCTTGGGTCTGTAGTGGTGAAGTGAAGACAGAATTTGCCTGTTATGGTGAGGGTGCAAAAAGCTGAGGTTCCAAAAGCATAGCAGTGGGGGAGAGGGGGGGGAATCCAGAACTTGGTGGAAATGCTCTGCCTGAGAAAACACCCTGCCAGGAAGGTGTGCTGGGGCCTAAGGGAATGCTGAGAGTTGCAGACACGCTGGAAGCACAGGCAGGGCAGGGCTCACGCTGTCCCCGAGTGTTGGCTCAAGAATAAAATCCCATTTTTGCATGGTGTCTTTTAAATATGGTAGAACATGATGCCACAGATCTGCCTTGAACACAGGATTTTCTGCCTGCAGTGTCCTGCTGCCAGGAGTGGTGTGATGCTGGTGTTACCAGTGTCACTTTGTCTCTCTGGGACATGCAGTCCCTTGGTCATCAGGGTCGGGTCCCTTTGCCTCCATGGTTGACACTTGCTTGTTCTTCCTGTGTCCCACTTTCAGCCAGTTTCCCCCAGGCTGGGGCAGGTTAAGAGGGCAGAGCTGTGGGCAGGAATTCCTGTCCTGACAGAGAAATGCAGCTCGCTTGGCCTGTGCACAGTTAAGGGGTTGGTCTTGCTGCCCATGGGGGTGAGTGCTTTTACCAGTCCATAGGGAAGCTGCAAATATGATCCACCTTACAAGATTTACAACTAGGTAAGAATATTTGGCTGAAACTCACTGATGTATAAATGTATTAGTAGAAAAATGAGGAAAGAGACAGTTCACCACCACCAGGAGGAGGGGCAGGAGGAAGAATCAGTTTTGGAGTAACATGGAAGGAGGATGTCAAGGTTTATTCAAGTCTGGAACAGCTGAGGTTGCAGATGTGTGATATGCAGTGCTAACAAATCTCTGAGCATCTCTCTGTCTGGGCACTTTTCTGGAGGTTCTGACCTTCAGCTCTTGGGTGAAGGCTTCATCCAAGGTTTCTGAATGTCCCTTCTGGTCACAAATGGAGATGTCTGCAGACACCTCCCACTTGGGGCTGCCTGGGTCATCTTCCTGCAGTTCATGAATATGATGTCTGCAGGCAACTCTGCATGCCAAAGCAATACTAGAAAAGTATTTAATGCATCCTGGCTGTCTTTTTTTTTTTTTTTTTTTAATGCAGCTGATGAACTGTAAATGAGGAGAGCTAAGCATCAAGTGACCAGTCAGCCCCCTGGAGACCATCTGTAATTATTTTGTGGATGCAGAATGAGAAACTCTTGACTTGAAATGACTTGTCTTTCTGCTGGTTGTGGAGAAAAAAAGCCTTTGAGGCTCTCCAGGGAAGTAGCAGGAAGACAAGTCAGAGAGAAGAGTCCTTTACAAAGTCCCACCCCACACTATTTGTCAGCATTGACATATTTGGCCTGAACTCCCCCTCCCCAGCTGCCAGGCTCAGGTCCCCTCTGGCCTGTCTGCTTTCTCAGCCCTTATGGAGTCTTTCAACAAAAAGAGGGAAGCCAAAAGCTTTATTTTATTCGTTCCAACAAAGCCACTGCAGGCCTTTTTGATATCTTAAAATAGCAAACAGGGCACAAGCACACTTTCTTTTCCCCTCTTGATGGATGAAATTTAACTACTGTTCTTTGATTTGTATTACCAGCTCTGGTACTAATGGGCTTTCTTGGTGCTGGAACAGCCTTTGAATGCCAAATCTAAAGAGAAGGAACTGCTGTCGTGTTTTGATGATGGCAGTGGAAAATTAATATTAAACCAGATATTTTTTTTTATCCAACTTGGCCAATTTTTGCACTTAAGATGTTGAACTACAGAATTGCCAAGTAGGCATTTTCCATACAGATAATGAATTTGCATTTTATTTCCACGTTTGTTTCGCTTTTTAAAACAAGTTGTCCAATCCATTCCTGAGCACTGGAAAAAGCATTTACACTGCATGAATCCTGACTGATTTATAGGACTTAACTGTTGATAGCCCTTTTTCATCTTTCCCCATGAACAGTGATATGTAGTTATAAAGGCCAGCTAAGATGTTCTAATTTGAAAGAATTGCTCACTGTGAGGCAGTCAGATGTACAGAAAATTCATTTCAGTTAGAGTCCCTCATATCCTCCAACACTAAATGAAAACATAGTGTAACTAATAAATATCTCTCAGCATGGGCATGATCTCTTTAAAGCCTGAGTAATGATTCCATCCTCAGCATAAAATCCCTACCCTGTTAAGGTGAAGAATTGTTCGTTGATTTAAGCAACTCACCTGCCTGAACACTTGAGCACTTCATAAAACATTTAGTTAATCCAGTTTAGTTTTACTTCACTAACAAAACATCCAACTAGCAGCCTTTGCCTACCTCCAGAACATACCTGTGTGCCCCTCTGGGGGTCTGTTTAAATATTAAATATTGTGTCTGTGCTGGGCTGCTCTTGCCCTGAGCTGTGCCTGGTGCTATAGGGCTTGCTGTGCTTACTGTATTCCAGGGGCTGCTGCATTTGGAGCTGTGGTTCTTGGTTCTCCTCTGGCTTCTCCACTCTTTTCATCCATCATCCCTGTGGGGGATATGTAGCACATTTTTTTTTTTTTTTTTGGTAGTAAAAGTAAAATTCCCATGTCTTGTTGAAATTAATTCCCTAGCACAATGGCATTTGCATTTCAGTTAGATGTTAGATTCATTTTACCAGTGATCCCAGTGTGCAAAGGAAGGGCTTTTCTGGAAGGCAGGGGCACTGATAACAGCCAGATCTGGTGGGTTCTGACCTTTGCTCCTGGCTTCTCCAGGCAGGGACAGGGGCACATTCACTTGTAACATCTCCTGAGCTGACTGCAACACAAGATTTCTGTTACCCATTTCTCAGCCTGTTCCTGCTCTGCTCCTGGGGCAGCTGACAGCTCTGTCCTCCTCACAGGGACACCCTGGCTGTGCTCTCAGAGCCCTGGGCAGGTGTAGCCTCTCTCAGTCCCCTGTGTTCCCCTTTGTGGGCAAACTTACAAAGGAGATGTGGTTCTAGACATCCCTGTTGTGAGAAGGTGGTCTTTGTCCCACCAGTACAGCACTCTGTGGAAAACTGCCTGATTCCCACTGTCACCAAATCCATGTTAGATTGGTTATGAGATTTTTTTTTCCATATCTGTCCACCAGTACTGGCTCTTTCCTTTGCTTCCCTGTGTTTTTTCTTACTTCTATCCCTCCGTTTTAATTTTTGGCTTGCTCCTGGCAGACTGGCCCATGTCCCTGCCCAGGCCTTGGCTTATCTGTCACAGTGTGCTTCCTATGCAGGCAGATGCATAAGGCAGAACCAGAAGCTGCTTGGCATTCCTTTGCTCTGAGTTTGTCCCCTTGCCACCCAAGGACCTCAGAAACAATTAAGCCAAGTCTGTTTACTTGAGCCTTCGGCTGGAAACAGGGGAATTTTCAACCTTAATGAATAATCAGCTCTGTAGAGACCCTTAAACAACAGAATTTTTCTTGGTACTGGTGGAGGGTAAGGCATTTGGCTGGGCTGTGAACATAACACTAAGTGAGAAGTGGTTTGCTGGGTGTCCTGCTCAGGTAACGTGCAAGAGAAATGAGCTGCATAACAGAACTGCTTCCCATGCACAAAGAAAACACAGGGCTGCAAAGGGGCCAGCATCTGCAAGAGTGTTAAAATGAGGGTAGAACAGGATTGTGTCTGTTCTTTCCCTCAAAAACCTTTCCTCTGCCACAAGAACAAATTACCCTGAAACCATCAGAACCCAGTATTTCTTTATGCAAGTCCTCACTTTGCTTTGTTCTAACAGAAGGAATTTTTTTTTTCAGGTGAAATTTGGAACCTGTAACACTCCCAAGCCAAGCTTCTTTGATTTTGAGGGAAAGCAGAAATGGTAAGAGGAAACCTTTGTAATGCTTAGCAATTTCTGGCCCTTCTTTTTGTTGTATTTTATCTCCTCTGTGTACAGATTCTAGACCTGAAAGATATAAGTTATGAGGGTCTGTCACTGAACTCGTGCTAAAATCCTTTGTTTAACAGGGAAATGTTTGCTGCTATGCCTGATGCAGACATGAAATATCAGACTCCTGTGTTTACCTTGTTGATCCAGGGTTAGCCTACATAAAGCAGAAATGTGAAAATAGCTGCAGCTTTACCAAGGGCTTCACTTAGTGAACACCAGCTGTGTTCCAGCCTGGATCACAATTCCCTGAAAGTTGTCTTCACAGCAGAGAACTGCACTGGCAGTGCCCACTCATGGCTTTAGAGAAAAGGTGATCCTTTCAAACTCCATGAAAGGTGGCTTTGCACCCTTTGGAGGTATTTAGCTGGACCTGTTTACTGTGTTCTACTGCTGACACTATAAAAATATATTGTGCTGTCTCTGAGTGGTTCACAGATGTTTTGCTCTCTCTTCTAGGGAGGCTTGGAAAGCCTTGGGAGACACCAACCCTCATCAAGCTATGCAGGAATATGTTGCTGCAGTGAAAAAACTGGACCCCAGTTGGAATCCTCAGGTAGGAAGCATGAAAATATTGTTCAGAAGAGAAACAAGCATTTGTCTTTGTAAAGCTGACAATGGTTCAGCTTCACACAGTTTTCAATTGCTTCAGGGCAAACTTCATTTTGAGCAGATTAAAGTCTAAATTAATTTTTAAAACTCTCCTTTTGTTATGCCTGAAACATGAAGAACCATCTCTTTTATTCATAATTATCTTCATTACCGTGAGCGCATGCACAGGGTTGGTTTGGCCATAGTGATTTAATTTATTTTGCTTTTATTGGTTCATGCTGTATTTAGCATGTAAAGATACTTTTTATCCTTTTCTCATCTTTCTGTTTTCAACTACTATTTAAATGTTGATCAATACAAAGTAATCTCCATGAAAGTGACATGAACTGAATGATCAATTCTAAAAATGTTTCCTTTTTGTTTCGATGCAGCAAATTACCAAATCTGATTATGATTAGGTACTCCAACATAAGTGTATTTGTAAGTCCTGTATGTGTATGTGACAGGGAGACTGCACTGTCATTTTAATTAATCTGTCTTTCATCTACCAGGTTTATTACTTGATTGAATATGTAGGGAGATCTCCCTGGTTATAGACTATTCTTTATATAATTTTTAAAGAGGTTTGCTCTCTAGAAAAAAATATTGCCTTTGATGGGAGATAGAGTGGAGGTATTTCACTAACAGCAAAATGCTGAAGGCATGGTCATTTCTTTCATGGTAGGAAATTGATTCTTTTTTTGGTTGTGTGCTTTGGAAGCAAAATATTGCATGAGCATAAGCCTGTGTATCAAGAATTTGATTGTCAGTTGCCTTCTGATGCTGTTTGGGATACTTAAGAGAGATTATTTTGTCCTCAGTAGTTCATGTTTCATGGTGCTGATCCTGGTTATGCAGCAAAGCGATGTTGCCATTTAGAGGGAAGCCTTTTCAATGCCCCTGAGTAAAAGAGTTTTCCATGCAGTGGAGATAGCAAAATCCAAGCTTTATAAATTCTTGCCTGAACTGAAATTCTCATACAGGATTAAAATAATTTTAAAAGAATCCATGTAGGATCCTGAATGAAGAAAGCATTTAGCACTGAGAAGTTAAATATGTGGGGGACTAGAACTAGATAAACTTCCAACCCAAACCATTCCATATTCCTATACAAATATTCATTGAACAATGAAAAAAAGACCCACCCAGAACACCCAACACTTTCCTGAATTTTTATGGGGAGAGCTTATGTTCATAAAAAGACTTCTCATGCGTGGTGAGAAGCATGGGTACTTTGCTCTGGGTACTGCCTTCACTTTCTTGCCTCATAGAAATACTGTCACATCTGTGACCTGTGGGTTACACAGCTGTCACCTAGGGAAGTGGAATGATCTGTTTGTCTAAAATATATTAGGGAAGCAATATTACAGAAAGAGTGTTTTCAGCACTGCTCCTCCCATCTTCTGCTCAGGTGAGGAGTGAGTGCATGTGAGCATCTGCCTCCCCACTGCTGTCCCCAGGACCCAGCAGAAGCTCAGCTTTGCTGGCTGATGCTGTTGTACCAGTGTTTGATCATCCATGTGTTGCTCCCTCCTCCCTTTTTTGAATAATTGATGCAAGAAGTGTGAGCTTGCAGGAGAGTGATGCTGGAGCCTGAACAGAAGTTTCTATGCAGATGGCAGGGCAGAGGTGTCAGAGTGGTTCACATAACTGTGCATAGAGTTCTTGGCTCTTCGAATCCATTGATTTTTTTACCTCTGCCTGGTCTCAGTGCATGGAGCTATAATGCTGAGGAAAATCCACAGGGCATTTCTTGTCATGACTCTTTCCTTTTCATGTGCCTTGCCTATGGCTGAGCTTGGAAACCTGTCAGGAAGTCTGAGCACACTGAAGCAACATGCTCAGGTGAAGGAAGGCCTGGCAGAGGAGTCACATCAGCAGAGTGTGTAATTTAAAGGTTAGCACCAAAGTACAGGTGACACTGCTTTCTTTAAAAGACGTCACCTCTCCTTCCTGTTACATCTTCCTCTTAATTCCACTTTTATGTGACAAAAATGCTGTCAGGGTTCCTCTCTGTCTCCTGTGGCTCTAAGGAGGCTGCAGCCCGTTTTTCCTGGAGCCACGAGAGGGAGCTCTCCTCTTTAAAATGATGGTGATGCATGTGTCAGGGGATGGAGATAAAATAGCGATTTCAGTCTTCAAATTTCAAATTGGATTTATAGAAAAGAGCTGTGGGTACATTACAAGGTGCTTCATCACTGTCATTGTGTCTCCTTTACATGCTTATCTTCTGTGTTCCTTTGAATTTCTCTTACGTTCACTAGATCATGAATTAAATACTCCTGGTATTTGCTTAAAAGCTGTGTAAAGTGCTTGGTAGAAATGTAAAAAGTTCAGCTTTCAGATCATTGTGACTCATAAATAGTAGTTACAGTACAAAGGTGTTGAATTTCTCATTGTGCAGCTTCATTACTTTTGCTCTTTTTAAGTTTTCTCAATATTACCTATAGTTTTCTTTTCTCATTAAAGTTCATCTCATTGAAGTTTTTCTTGTTTGTTATCTTAAATCCTCCTTAGGTTCCTGTTTCATAATATTTGCAAGGGGTTTTTAATGTCTTAGTTCTTTGGTACTACATAATCAGAATTTAAGACTTGGAAACACCTGATCTTTTCCATGGTTCAATTTTTCCCAGCAGATTTGCTGGTGTTTTGCAGCTTTCAGGCTGTCAGTATTTTTCTTAATAAACAGAATGGAACTAAGTGCAGTGTTTCTTATGCAGTCCAAATAGAATTGTTTCTTCATTCCTTTGTCTTGATTCTTCATTGATTCATTCTTTCATGTTAAGCTTGCAATCTTTGTATCAGTCCATTTGCACCATCAGACTGTAACTGCTGTAATTTAGCAATCTTTGTTCCTTTTTGATGGAAAAACCCCACAAAAGTAACAGCATTCTGATGCAGCCAGGAACACAGAGTTTGTGTTCAGAAGCAATGGGAACACCAATAGCAGCCAAAACCTGACCTGCTGCTTCCTGTTCCTGCACTTTTACAGGAGACAACTGAACACGAAGAGAAGGGTTGTTCTGTGTTGGTTTTCAGCTATTTTATTTGCTAGGAAATCTTTAAAATAACATATAATTTAAAGTATATTGAGATGAAATACATTATCTCTGCATGCATGAAGCTGCAGGAATTTCCTTGCTCCATTTACCTTGAGCCCAGAAGTGTAGGAACTGCCATCACAATTGCCTCTCTGGAAGTTTTGCAGTTAGGTTGTCTTCTGTTGGCAAGGGTCTTAATATTAGTGGTTTGTGTCATATGTTGTTTTGCTCTTTTTCCCAAGAACAGCTGTTAGTAGGAGGTCAGGACTATACTTGTCCATGCTTGTCTCCCTCTCTTCTTGATGCAGTCTTCCTTCGTCATCTTCTACCTTTTAGCACCTCTTTTGTTTCCCCTTCATGTGAGTCATTCCTTTCAGTCTGAACTTCCAGGCAGTGGAAAGGTAATTGCTTGGGCCAGCTCAGCTCCATTTGCATATTTCAGAGACATCACCTGTCCTTCAAGTCTATTCAGTCTTCCTCCAGAACAGAATGATTTATGAAGCATTTATTTTGAATTCTCTATCCTTAAAAAGAAAGGTTTCATGCAGCCAAGGCCTCCCACTGCTTTGGGTTGGCTATAGAGGTACATGTATCCCAGCTGCTTGCCTTCTCCTAGGTTCACCTGTTGCCTTCCTGCTTTTCTGGTGGCCTTTGCTGATGTGTGTGTGTTTGGCAGGGGTGTCCATCTGCCAGCTTGGCAACCCATCTGCAGCTTGTTGCTTGCACATGCCCACCCCTCTGCTGCCCTTCTCCCTGTGTCTCTGTGGTGCCCGTGTGTGGGCTCAGCACTGGGGTGGTGTTGGGAGGTTTCACTCAGTGCTTGTCTTCCCTCAGTGCAATACCTGTGTTCTCATGCCTGCCACTGTCCCTACTGCTGTAACTGGGCACTTGCAGTATTTGCAGGTTTTTCAGACAGTCTGGCTGTGTTTCCATTCCCCCACATGCTCTAGAACTCTGAAGTCATGCAGATGGTTTATCCCAGCACCCTGTTGGCTTTAAGCATCCTGATTTTGCTGACCTCAGGCTGCCCTTGGGGCTCCTGTCTGCAGGCACTGCTGGTCTGGAGGTGGGATCAGGACAGCACCTTCCTCTGCACCGTGGTCTGCCTCTCTTCAGCTGAGCGGATGTCACAGGGGTGTGGGCAGAGGTGTGTGCACCACACTGCAGTCAGGCCCTTAGGAGCTGTTATTGATTGTTTCTTGTAACAAGACGGTTATACGGCACAGCTCAAACAATAAAAATAAATAATAAAAAATGCATCCAGATCTGATCATCAGTTTTAGCCTTCCATTTGCTGATTACAGTTTTGGCATCTCTCGATTCTAAATATTTCCTTTTCATATTTCTTACATTGCACATTTACCAGTTCCAGTCTCAGCAGCTTGTCACGCTGCTAACTTCAGTGGCATCTTTCCCCAAAACACTTAGAGGCCTTCTTCCTATTTGTCTTGACTGTGGAAACTCATGGGAGGACTTAATGATTTTTCTGTTTCCTTAAAAAAAAATGATAAAAAATTAGGCATTTTAACTTGATCCAACTTCACCAATAATGCATTTAATAAGATTTCTCCTGTGTAATGAGGAAATCTGAAGTGCAGAGATGTGTCTCTAAGGCAAAGCTGGAAGAGAGCTCAAGTTCAGAGAAAATAGATATTCACCAAACATCTTTTAGATGTTTCAAACCTCAAAGGTTTGAAATTCCAGTGCTGATACTTTCAGCCTGTGGATTTATATATTTTTTTTCTCCGATTGTTATTCTGTGCCTTGTTTGGGTAGAGGAGGATTGATTTCTCTGGACCAAGAGCTCAAGAGGAGTAAAATACCTCCAGTGTGTTGGTGTGGCAGCACTGAGTCATGGTGCTTGGAGTAGCTGGAGCTCACCCCTGGGGAACAGGCTGTCACTCTTAAGGAAAAGAAACTTCAGAGTGAATAAAATAGCAAATGCATTATTACTGCAGGCTCAGAGGAGTCCAGTAAGCTGGAAAACCTGCAGGAATGAAGCAAATTGATTTGTCCAGTGGCCAGTGGGTTTTTTTGCAGAGGCACTGCAGGGGGCAATATTTGATAAGGTGGGATGCCTGTTACCCTACAGGGCTGGGCTCCATCCTCCCTTCTTTCTGTTGAAATCACCTTCATCACAGTGTAAATGCACCAAGTAAGTTGAAACTAAAATGTGGAGAAGAGAATTTGCAACTTGAGGATGCAGGAAAAACAGGAGAAACAATTTCCAGATGTGCAGAGGACCTGAGTTTGTCCTTTTTGTAGGTTGCACCAGGTTTTACTGAAATACAGTCAAGATTGATCTAAATTGTTGAGCCTTTTGTGTTTAATTAGGCTCTCCAAGGCAACTTTACATTTTTTCTAGTGACTCAGATACAAATGGTGTATCCAGTGATGTTTAAGCAGGCATATGGAAATCCAAACCTGAATTCTTCTGAAATTTGGACTCATTGCTCAATCCTGGCCTGTTAGTACGGAGCAAGAAGCTTCACTCTTTTGCAGTTTACAGGTTTTAGGTTTGGTTGACTTCTAAGGGATTATAGTAGTGAATGGTAAATCACATTGCATATTCAGGCTGATTTTTTGGTTAGTACTGTAGGCCAATGGAATTTCTTCTGGAAATTAAATAATACAGTAGAAAAACTGTGATCTGTAAACAAAGCGAGTGCACCCATGATGTTTTCATGTTTTGTGTATCAATCTAGCAGATGTCTCCTTTGATAATCTGTCCAAGCAGCCACCCTTAGTGGTTGGGAAAGAGCAGCAGAATGGTGTGGGCAGGATTACAAGGGGGGTGGGAAGAGCAGGAAAGGGAGAAGATGTGTCAGGGTCCCTGCCTGTCACCAGCAGCAGTGTGTTCAGTACCTGCTGGGCAGTCAGTTTGGGTAAACATCTCAGTTTATGGCTTACTGTACTGCAAGGTCAAAAACTTTACAAATGGGGACTTTATTTCTTTTGTAGTGTAAAAGCAATTTAATTGCATCACGTAAGGTGGAGACTAATCAGATTATAGCTGTGGTACTTAAAGCTTGCCTTGCCTTCCTGTGCCATGCAGATGGAGGGACAGGAGCCCTGAGCAGTGCTGCCAGCATCTCTCTGCTCCCCTTTCATTCTGGGTTCTTATAGATCCTTGTGTGTTGCTTCATATGTAGTGAATTTCATGTTGGCCCTTTTTTCTGCTACCGGAGTTAGAGTAACTTTACCTAAGAATAACAATTGTAACAAAATGAAGAAGAAAAACTGCAGTTTGCTGTATATATTTTTAAGGCTCTTATTTCAAAATACTCATTGAAAGAAGCAAATCCGTGAGAACTCAAACTCCAGTCAAGCTCCTCCCCTTTGAAATCAAACACAAGAAAACACAACAAAATAAAACCCAGCAATCCTGGTGGTATTATTATTATTCTTTCATCAGAAAAGGAAACACTAGAAATTAAAAACAAAAGCACAGAACTGATCCACCCTGGGCTTCTAGCTTTGGGGCATGTAAGACTGATGTGCTCTGGGTTTAGGCAGTCTTGTGAACTGCAGACTTGGAGTTTTTTGTGAACCACCCTGGGGTATGTGACCATTTAGTATATGTCCTGAAGAGGGGTTAGATGTTGGCACACAGAAGGATTGTTCTGCCCTGCTGCCTTTTACCAGCCGTCTTGATAAACAATAGGATTTTTCCTCCTCTGCTGCATTTTATTGTGGACCACAAATCAAAATGCCATCTCCAGAGTGAGATTTTCAGTGTGTTGGAATTGTGGTTCTGGCAAGCTGTGCAGAAGTGAAAAAGTTAAAATGAACAAGTGTCTTGTAGTAGAAACCTAAACAGCTGGAATATGTGTCAGCCTCCCACCCCCTGGGAGTCTGTTAGATTGTTCTCTTTTGATTTTACATCTCCGCAGAAATTTATGGTCTCAGCTCCTTTTATTTATGACATTGCAATCCTCGTTCAAGCGATTGATTGAAATACAGCTGTGCCAAGATGCAAAGCCTGTATTTTAGAAAGGTTGGAGTTTAGAAAGCAAACCAGTGATGCAGTCGTTTGTTGAAAGCTGCACAGGAACCTTGTACGGAGGTTATCCATGTTTTTGTATGCCTAGCCTCCTTCAAAGTAAGGAACTACTGTGACAGGGATTTATACCTCTTCTCTCCCTCTTTAATCTGCCCAGCCTCACTAAAAACAAAGTGTTAAATATGCAGTCCTACTAGCCCTGGACGGGCCAAGTTTTCCTTGGAACAATGTTCTCCCCTATATTTCCAGCTGGGATGCAGCAGTGATGATGTGCTCTGTTGTTAGTGTACTGGGCAAAGCAGATACTTAAGAATTCCAGATACTCTGGAATTGCAAGCAAGAAACTGGGGGGCTTGTTTTTAGCTACCAATGCAGTGATTCTGGCTCAACACTTAAGCAAAGTTGCAATATTTTTCCTTTTGCATATGTCAGTGAATTAATTTTCATCTTGCACTAATTCAAAGAATCTTTTCCTATCTGGAATGTATTCAGAAAAAAGAATAATTAGAGACCTAGTTCTGCCTTGCTGGTGCTGCATGCTGCTGCAGCAGGGTGATGCATGTGGCATTCCAGCATCGTGATTCCTGGTGGATTGAGACACTGCATGCTAGTCAGACCAGAGGCAAAAATGAAAAACATAAATACATATAGTATATATATATATCAAACACATGGCATGTGATGGTGACAAGATGTTACAGCATCAGGCAAGGTACCGTACCACGGAGCCTTCTGTGTTGCAGGGACCTGGTTGCTTTTTTCTTTCCCCCTTAATAAATGTCCAGAAGTAAGAGGTCAAATTTGTTAAAATGTCAGCCCTCAAACTGAAGTGGCTGAGGTCCAACCAGGTGTTGCTCTCTGCCATTTTTACCTTAAGGTGGCAAATCTTGGTAAGGAAAGGAAGGGCTTTAAATGCCATGTGTGGTTTTCATTGACCTGTATAGTAAAGTAAGGTGGTGGGCACTGGGGGGGAGGCTTTGGCTTGCTCCACTGCTCACTCAGGAGCTCATGGCAGCTTTTATCAAACTCTTGTTTTGGCCAGCAACCCACTCAGCTGTGATAGCAGCTTGACTGTTTTATATGGGGAGAGGTGTAACCTAGAAATAAAAAAAAATCACATTTTTCAAAGTAAGTGGAGCTGTTGCAGAACTTTTGACTTGCTGTGTTTGAGCTGTTACAAAAATTTCAGAAATAGGCAGACATTACAGGTTTCTCTTACTGTGGAGTACATAGTGCCTTGAATTTGGAGTTGTAGACATTTTACTTGATGATACTCAGCCACAGGAAGGGCCCATGTACCCTGCTCTTCACATGGCTGTGTACAGGGGACGGTATAAAAGAGAGTATGTGTTGATTAGAAAAGCCCTGTGCTTTTAGTTAGGAGAAAATAGCTGCAGTTGTTTTGTGTATAACATAAGCTAGAGAATAATTAGGTTGTTTCCATACTGAAAATACAGCTTTTCATGTTGGAAAAAGGTTAAGTAGTTATGTTTACTTTGTTCTTTATACGAAGTATCAAGCAGGTATTGAGTGTAATTACTGGAGATTAGTGTTCTGTTTGGATGTTAGCTCACACATTAGTTAATCTCTTGTATATGTTTTTTTGTCCCTTAAAGTGAAAAAAGAATTATCCTTTGAAAGAGCAGGTACTGTGTAGTACTTAGATCCTGGGCACTACAGCAGCCAGTTCTCTCTATTGTAAGAAAAGATGGCACTCCTTAAATGTCTCTAGAGCATCCTCTGAGTATTTCAAGCTGAACCAACCAGCCCAAAGGCAAGGAAAGGCTCAGACAATGGCAGTGTACAGCACTAACGGCTGTTCAGAAGGGTTACACCAAAACTTCAGAAACCTTCTGTTCTGATGGGATGTTCTGATCATTCCCTTGCCTGAGTCTGTGGGGACAGGGAGCAGTGAAGATCACTTCATTCTGCCATTTCCCTGTCTGCAGAGCTCATAAATCCTCCCTCTACTTTCACGACCCAGATCTGATGGAGGAAACAAATTTCAGCAGCCTTGGAGCCATTCCTTTGGTGAGGGGGGGAATTGGTCTCTGCTGCTGCTGTGCTGCTGTCTGCCCCAGCTCCAGCAAGCAGGGGATGAATATGTCAACAGGCAGGCTGGGTGTGGGGGGCTGATGTCCTTTATTTCACAAGAGTTAGGGTTGCCTTTAGTTTTCAAGCTTCAGAACACATTTCATCCCAAGCTGTGTAGCCTTTCAATGTTTCCAGTTTGGCTCAGAATATATATTTTGCTCATACAAATGTCTGTGTTAACCCATGTGAGTGTTTTTTACTAGATTGACAAAGAACAGCAATTACAGTGCAGGCTGTGTTTGTATCCTTAGATTTGTCCCCCTCTGCCTGGGTGTTTGTGGGTTTTTATCTGGGTGATGTGACAGAAGTGATGGATTGCTTCCAGGACTGACGATGCAGTGCTCTGTGTTGCCCTCCCAAAAGCTCCTAATTTCTGCATGCTGGGAGGGTGCAAACATTCACCCTGTGGTCTGCAGGCACCAGGACTCTGCATCTTGCTGTGGAATCTATGAAAAGTACCTGATGAAGGGATAGTCTGCTGGGGGTCTTGTGTTTGCCACCTCCATGTCTGTTTTTCCATTAAAAAAATAGCAAAAAAAAGCAGTAAAAAAAAAAAAGCTTCACAATTCAAAGACTGGAAGCCACTGCATTAGTCTTTTTGATTAAGTATATTATTTCATTCCTGCACATGTTAATGTATACAGTGAGTCATGAAATCACAGCTATTAGCAACCATAAAACCTGCTCAAAATTGTTAAGCATTTTATGTTTATTTCCCCTCCCCTGACTGTCCTTACTACTCATTTCCATCTGTGATTATGATGCAGTTATTAATTAACTCACTATAAGTTAAGTGAGTAATCTCAAAGGCCTTGGTTTTGATCACAGCACTGTTTAACTACAACATTAATTATAGTATCCTTGTTTTTACATTTTGCATGTAATCCGTAAAATATTTTCCCTGTCTCAGACCATGTATTTTAAGAAAAAAATTCTGTGATGAGGTGTAAAAGAACCAGAAAACTTCATGTAGCCATTAATGGAATATTTACTGTCCCTTCAGTATTTAAAACAAAAGAAACAACCCACTCCCCACTGTCCTGCAGAGGGTACTGCCATTTGGGTGGTTTGCTCAGGTTGTACAGATCCTCCGTGGGCTGAGTGCCACACAGGCTGTCCCTGAGCTGCTGCTGGGACCCGGGCAGGTTGTTGTGAGAGGGGTGCTCAGCTACACATCCCACGCATTGGGGTGTATCTGGCCTCTGCTTCTCTGTGAGAGTTGTACCAAGTGCTGAGCTCGTGTGATTTATTCAGAATTTATTTGGAGGGTTTTATGAGTCCTGCTCGAGTGCTTAACACAGTGCCTAATTTTACAGAGCATGGAAAAAAATTATTTCCTTTAGCAGCATTGCCTCTGAAGGGTTAGTGTTTACCTAGTGTTAGTGCTGCAGGTGAAGTTCAGCAAGCTGTAAAGTCAAAGATACAGGGGGAAAATACCCGTGGAAGAGGACATTGTTTGTCCTCATTTCATGCTTCATTGGCCTCCCTACGGGAGGACCCTCTGGCATTGTCCCGGGGTCAGGAGCCTCCTGCAGTGCTGGGAGACAAGGGGCATCTCCCTGTCTTTGGACCACCTGCATTTGGGGTGCTGAGCACCCTCCTCCCCTTGGTTATCCTGGCACTGGCCTTAACTAGTGAAGGCAAAGACGGCAGCAATTATGGCACGCACAATTAACGAGCTTCTAATCCCCAGCCTTCCATGTAATTGCTGCTGTCAAATACAATTAGTGTCTGCCCAGGTTCCCTTCCCAGGGGAATGGCTGGGCCGTGGCACAGAGGAAGAGGAGGGGGTTGAGTGCCTGAAACTTTAGGAGACTTTACATTTTCTTGTTGCCTCCCTAATACTCTTCACTCCTCAAATTGTGTTCAGAAATGTTAATCCAGAGCATTAAGGGGAGGTGATGGCCAGCAGAGCAATCTTTGAGGTGTACTGGTGGGTTAACTCCCTAAAGAGTCTTCTGTAAAATTTGTCACCTGAGACTCTACCAGCTTAATTACAAGTCAATCAGGACACTTCAGGGGCTTACTGGTATCTGGCCTGAGCCTGATGGGGTTCCAGATGCCACCTGTCCTGTCTTGGCAGCTGAGATGGAAGATGTTGGTCACCTCCTAGGTGCAGTTTAGAAGGTGGGACCTGGGCCAGGGTTTTTCCTGCCCCTGCCAAGCAGACCTCTCTAAACATCAGCGCTTGCGACTCCTCCAGGCTTGGTGGCTCAGGACCCTTGGTTGCACACCTAAGCCCTGCAGGCACCCTGTGAGCCCAAGGCAGATTTTGGTGGCTGCCAAAGGCTGCCACATCCCTGTTAGGCAGAGGTTTTCACTGCTCTGCTGGTCTGTAGGTACCTTTCTGCAAACAGGTAGGGAGCAAGGTAAGGTGAGTGCCTGTGCAGGGAGGCCAGGGAGCTGCTGTGCTGCAGACACCTCTGCCTGAAGGAACAGGGCAGCTGCAGCCAGGTGAATTATGCAGGGCAAATTCAGATGGGAATATTATGTATATTACTCACTCCTGCAGGAACAGGAAGCTTTGATTGTGGTAATTTTGTTGGGAGCATTTTGTGTCTCCATCCTGTAAAGCCAGATACAGCTGTTGCTCAGGCACTAGTTGCATTCAGGCTTTGAGAAAGAGAAGAAAACAGTAAGTAGCCTCTGAATATAACTGGAGGTAACTTCTTCCTTGCACTGCAGTGGCTCAGGTGTGAGATCCTGAAACGTAGTTCTCATTTAAGTAATCTCACATTTTTGTTTTCAAGATGTGTGATGAAGAACTTGACTGTTTTGCCAGTGTAACTTCAAAGCCAAGTATTTTGATCTGAGGAACTCTTTTGATAACAGCTTTCTCTTTTTCTTAAACGTACCTCTATGTGAAGCTACTCAAAGCTTTTGGGTGTGAAGAAAAAACAGAGTGAGATAGATGTGAGGGGACTGGGTGGATGACAGCCACGTGTCTTGCCAAACAGCTCTTGCTGTCTGCTGGGTGTCTAGACATGCAAAACTAGCCAGGCAAAGTTCTCATTTTGCTCTGGATAAAACTGGGGTGCTCTACATTTAACCCATGCCTAGGATCTACCTCTTCTGTTAACTCCAAGTTATGGTATTTGTTTTTTTAAGAGGTTTTACTGAAACTTGTGGTGTTCCTGATGATGCTATGTTGTATCTCTGTGTAATTCCTCTGTACCTTCCTTTCTGTCAGATTCATTCCCCTGCCTCTGCCTGTAAAATAGCTGTGTACCACTGGGTCAGTTCAGTCCCTGCTTATCACCAGTGGTGAGTTCACTTGCATCTCTAATGAGTTCTGTAATGAGTTTGAAGGGAGTTGTTGGAAGGGCCCTTAGAAGCGCCGTCTTGTTAAATAGAAGTGCCATCTTGTAGCTTGGTGTGTGTAGACTGGAACAAAGTTTGGCCTCCGGAAAATAACAAATCCCTGTCCTGTGTTCAGGGATATAGCAACAGGATGGCCCACCAAACGAAAGGAAACAAATGATAACTTTCAGACTGCTCTCCAAAATGCAGGAAGAGTACCGAATCATGCTGTGATCATGGGAGACTTCTAAGACCAAAACAGAAGGTGAACTCGGAACCTGCACAATGAAAATGTTTGTCTCTAGTTGTTTTTTATTTTCATAATGCTTAGTATGATAAAAGTATCTTCTCTTTCTCCTTTATTTTTCAATCATGATTAGACACTAATGTTGTTAAGGCTTATAAGTGAGTTTGAACTACTATCTCGTTGAAGAGAAGATGGAGCTGGAACTGTCAGTGAGGCATTGGACAGGGTTTTTTAATGTGTCTGTCATTGTATGTTAACCTCTGAACTGGAACACAACGTCTGTTTTATGGCTGACAACAATTTAAAGGTATACATCTTGACATCGTGGATAAAGGAAGAAGGGAGAGTGGAGAAAAAAAGAATTAATGATGTTAGCAAATATTAGTCCCTCTATTTCCATTTTGCTCAGAAAGTAGTTGTCAGGCTTTGAGGCTGTCTGGAGCAGCATTGCCAGTGACAGGCAGTCGAGATGTGATTGTACCTTGAGTTGAGCCAGTCTTTTATTGACAAATCCAGTGCACTGAGGCAGGGATGAGGATGCTCTCCTCTCTGCTCAGCGGGAGCACAGCTTTTCTCCTGGCATTCCTGGTGACATTTGAGAAGGGTGGTTCTGGGCTTAGTGGGCTTCCCTGTACATGTGGGGAGTCAAGGGAGTTGATAATGTCTTTTAATGAATGCACTTGCTGCATACTGAAGCACATATTCACTCATGATTTATGCCAGCTTTGGTAAACCAGACCCTCCTACCAAAGTTCACTGTCAAGAGTAATCGTGACTTTGACATCAGCCTTTATTGTACACGAGCAGCAAAGATTCAATGGGCAGGAGTTAGGGGAGAACACAAGAAATTCCACTGCCTCTTAAGGCATCCCTTATGTTTCTTTATCCCCTCAGTAAGATCTCTTGTGTTCCACAGCCTGTGCTTTGGCACTCAAGCCCTGTCCTTTAAGGTTTTTTCCTGTGCTGTCACAAATTCCCCTTTCTTTACGCAGTTTTTTAACTGGCAGTTTGAAGGCAACTTCCTCACACTCATGGAGCCCACGATAATTTTGCCCTTTTTACAGCATCTCACATGGTCCTGGCTGCAGGTAGTGCTGCTGTCATCTCTGCTGGATTCAGGTTGCAAATTATGGAAGCCTGGGATCATGTTAGTTCTTAACTATCATTAGTTACCTGTGTATCTGCAGTGCTTTTGGACAGCACTGCCAGCAGTGGAAGAAATTGAGCTGGCTTAATGGAGAGCCACATAGTTAATTTAGTGCCTTTTTTAAAGGAGGAGAAAGAATGTGTGGTCTCAGTTTTTAATTTCATTGTGGTTTGCAAGCTTTAAATACCCTGGTCATCACCTATGCATATGTAGCATTTCTTCTATCTTTCCAGCCCTAGAAGACCTTTTCTGCTGTAGAAATGTTGAGACTTTAGAAGGGAAGTGCATCTGTGTGTTACTCATCTCATCAGCTCATGGGAACCACAAATAAAAACACTGCTTCCTCTGGGTGCAGTAGCTGTGATGTGGTTTGGAAGTAGCCAATGCTTTGTCCCTCACCCGGTAGGTTGTACTCAGTTCTGGCAGTATTTGGAAGTGTATTGGAAGCAGGCAGATGAGCCTGTGGCATGGGCAAGTTGTCAAGGGCAGCTGGGAAGGAACAAGTTGAAATCTGCGTCAAGGTAGACTTAACATTTCTGGGGAGAAGCACTCCTGGGAGCCTCGACTGATCCCCCTGGGAAGTCCAGTGATGATGGATGTAGAACCTCAGTGCTGCCTCTCATGGCTTTGCAGGCTGGAGGCACGCATTAGATCCCCAGAGGGTAGCAGAGACTTTTTCTCTAAATGTTTTATAAACTTGTTCTACATATCAAGGACTCTGATGGGGTAAGCTCGGTTCAGCATTCAAAAACTGAATATTGAGTTTTCTGTGTGAAAGAGATGAGATAAACAGTCCCTAAAGTAACCTATATGTGGGTTAAAAGGCAGAGAAGTTTTTGCCTGAGCATTTTTGGGAAAGCCTTTATTGCTAAGTTTCCCCATGACTTTACATGTACTCAGTCAATGTGATTAATCTTTGGTAGAAATGCATTGCTTGTGCATAGAAGTGAACTTAACCTAGGAGACTTTTTTTTACTATTTCTGTCTCTAGGAAGATGAAATATATTTTCTCAGGTCTTGTTTCTGACTTTAAAAACTAACAATCAAAAATGGTAGTGGGAAGACAGAATATAAATTAAAGAATTTTTTAAATTTTTGGTACTGGTTGAATCTCCACTGTCCCTCAATATCAAAGATGGGCAGATAGCTGTGAGAGACTGCGAGGCTGGGACAGTTGTCCTTTTGCTGCTGGTTTTATTCACCCTGGGTGTGATAATCTCCTTATGAGAGTCCACAGAGCTGTGCACTGACAAGAGCATGTTGCAATTAATGGGCTGGTTTTATAAGGGATTACTGCTGCAAACTGCACACCAGTTTTAACTGCATATCCCTGTGATACTGAGATACTGTATGCTCTGTGAGAGCTGGGATTCTGGTGCCTGCATCCCTTGGAACAGGGTCAGGCTCTCAGACCACAGGCACTTAGCCCTTTCTGAATGTCTGGCATCTACATGAAGTCAAAACAATTGAAGATCCCAGGCTGCAGGGTGGTGGGGTTGTCTGTGGGTTTTTTTGTTTGAAAAAGTAGGCCTAGAGCTCCATATCGATCAATCATTATTCTAATTGTTCATTTCTATTACGGTGGGAATCATTCC
Organism: Calypte anna; assembly: GCF_003957555.1. NCBI lineage: Eukaryota > Metazoa > Chordata > Aves > Apodiformes > Trochilidae > Calypte > Calypte anna. Next base: position 226,296 of record NC_044254.1, on the reverse strand, counting down.
GAATCCTAGAGTTCCTGGGAGTAAATCATTTGGAAATGCTGCCCATTATAAAATTTAATTTTAAATCTATATTAAATAGATTTAGAAAGGCAAGCTTTGCAATCTAGTAACATAACATTATGCTGCCTCACAGAGGCTCAGATTTTGGGTCCTGAGGGGCCGGGTCTGGGAGTGCTGTGCAGGCAATGCTTTGGGTCCTGAGTGGGACAGTGAGGCTGCCACAGACACCTTTTGGGTGACCCTCCTGGGCCACCTTCAGAGCAGCATTGATCCAGAGCTTGCTGAGAGGTCCATCCAGCTGCCTTGGATGGAGAGGGGTTATGGGGTACCATCTGCTGTGAAGGAGGCTTCCAGATGGCTGATCCCATCTCTGGAGCAGGGGAAGGGGTGCGAGATGGCAGAGGGGTGGCACAGGCTGGAAAGGCATGGGAGCCAGGATGCTGGACCAATCTTTTTTTTCTTTTTTTCTTTTCTTCTTTTTTCTTTCTTTTTTTTTTTTTTTTTTTCTTTTTTTCTTTCAGATGGCAGAGAAGAGGGCAAAGGAAAGCAAAACTGCATTTGGAGGCCCAGTTGTCAGCTCTTTATATCAAGAAGAAACAATCAGGTGATTATCCATGAAAGAATTCAGTTAAAAACATTATTTTTGTAATGTCACTTTGTTAAGCTTTTTTTTAATATTGCACAAGTGTGGTGGCAACTACAACAGAATAATAAATGACAGGAAAGAACTTTTCAGGTCCATAATCATTTAAATCAATAACTGCCTGTATCATTGCCAGGTAGTAACCTTTTGCTAGCACAGAGATGTGGGGGAAGGGCAAGGCTTCCCATATTTTAGTTACATGACTAAGAAAAGGCAATATTGGAGATTTTTAATAGAAAGCCATTCAGACACTGCCTTTACACTGCCTTTTTTCACATAGTTATTTCTTTACCAATACATTCATTAAGGGTTGTTCAGTGAAGGTTTTTATGTTAGACAGTGTTAGCCTTCAGGGAGAGTTTATGCCTTATATGAAATTAATTTTTTCTAGCTTCTGCAGCTAGCATAGTAGAAATGCATTTACTGAACTAGAATGACTGCTTTTTAAAAACTGTGTGCAAATAGTAAGTGGCATTAGCTACTGAATAAGGACAGCTGGGTTTGGGGTTTGGTTTTGGGTTTTTTTGGTTGTTTGGGGTTTTTTAACTGTTCCAGACTGCTCATCATGGGTATAATATTAACTCCAATGCTGAAATGATTGCCTGGAGGATGTTTCAGAATAGGATTTTTAGTCAAAGGAAGACTAAACTTCTGAGCAGTGTTTGCTGTCATGTTGCAGTCACCCGTTTATGTGTGTATGATCCCATTTAATTGAAAGATAAACGCTGCTTTCTCAACATACAGCTTCCCAAGGTTGCTGAGAACTTTCCTGAAGTGTCAAAACTCTTAGCACAGCAATTTTTTGACTTGTCGCAAACTAATGAAAAATAAATCTTGAGCTCCAAAGCTCCAAACCCTTTGCAGTGGAGCTGAGGTGGAAGTGGATACAACTGCTCTGTGTAAGCAAATGAGGTCGCAGCTCTGCGCTGCGGGCACTTCCCTCAGCACTGCAATCCACTTTATAGTGAGATGGAACACTTGGCCAGGAGTAGCCTTCTCTACCTTGCACAGGGAGCCAGCACGGTCAGGTGTGACCTTGGTTTAACATGCTGTTTGAGGAATAGCACTTCTGCTAGCCACAAGCTCCTTTTTCTTCCCTGCTATGTCAGTGTAGGTCTCAGCCAACATCTTTGGTCTCACAGTTTGACCTTGTGGTTCAAATCCTGCTCAAGTTTTTCTAGAATCAGTGCTGCCCAGTGTTGAGTGATGTGTAGGAGCTGTGCTTACTACCTGCTGTGCTTTCAGAGGTACTGCCTGTGCCCCTTCCTAGTTATGAAATACAGCACACTACATAGGAAAACAGATTTTGCTCTGGTTGGCTTGATAGTCTAGATCTCCATGGGTTTTTGGTTTTTTTTCCCAGAGCATGGGGTGAATTGTTATGATATTAAAAGCACTCACTTCAGAAAGGTGACTTTTCTAAGGCTGTGAGTGGTTACTTACAAGAACATAAGGTTAGCATTCAGTAATACCTCACTGTTTTTGTAGGTACAATGTAGGCTTAAAAAAAAAGAAAGAAACTGGAAACATTTAGGGGAAAGAAAATTTAAAAGCTTGAGCCAGTATAAACTGAAACACCAGTAAGTCCTGTGCAGAAAGTTCAGTGTGCAGGCTACCTTGAAACCTAAGATCTGAGGAACTTTGATGCAGACTCTGTTATTGAGTCTGTGGTGGGCCTTACTGAAGCTTTCCAACAAGCTCACAGAAGTTGGAATATAAATCAAACCACTTTTCATGGCTGTTGATAGGATAAATACTTTCTAGTTAGAGGATCATTTTAAGGAAGCCCAGAATAAGAAAAAAAAAAAACCCAAACCTTGTGTAGTAAGAACTAAAATGTCAAGTCCTCATCAGCCCTGGATTCTGACTGAGTGCTGAAAGCAATTTCTGAGCAGCCATTACTCTGCCAAACACAGCCTACTGGATGCCCTTTAGGATTCTGCTGATGCACAGGCAGGGGAAGGCTGTGTCATTTATCTGGAGCCCAGCAACCTTGCCTTGCACCAGGCCACAGGCAAGAATGCAAGTGCAGAGTTTTGAAGGTTCACCTAAGCAGATTCACTTATTTTATTCTTACCAGAAGCTTTTGAACAGTTGATCAAACGAGTGACCCTCCCCCAGGCTGCTCTGTGTAAGAGGAAGAAGAAGATTTTGTTTTAAATAGTGTAAAGCACTAATCTACCATCAGCAGTAAATCACCAAGCAAATTAGCAATGCTGTTGCTTTCATCCAGCAGGTCTGAAATTATGCATAAATAGAGCTTACATTCCCTTTGTGGAGTTTAAGTTTTAGTTGGGGTTTAAGGTGCAAATCTATAAATGTTGGATGAAGTGGAGTTAACATACCTTACCCTGAAGTCAGGTGGATCAGAAGCAGGAGGAAATGGCATGGTGCCAGGGCTGATTTTTGCCATATCACTAATTATCTCAAATGTTTCTGCTCTGGGAACAAGATAGAAAAATGGTTTAGTCTGGCTCAGAGAAGTACATTGCACTGATTCCAAATAGATTCGAGAGCATCCATAGAAACAGGTTATACCAATCTGATTAAATCAGTTTAGAAGGAGATTTGGTTAAATCAGTGCAATTTGTGTGTTCATAGATCAATCCTCAAATCAGGAGAAGGTCTCTTGAGCTAATGAGGCGTAGCAGTTATTTACTTTGGGGTGCTGGGCACTGGTCATCAATTAGGAGTCATTAATAAACTCTGGCAATAAAGAGCTCAAGTACCCCCAGTGACTAATGGGGAACAGTTGCAGAATGTATTAGCATAGTGCTCTGCCTCTGTGTTTCTCTGCAAATCACTTATCTCACTTTGGGCATTACATAAAAATAATGCGTGCTGGTGACTGATGGTGGGACTTGGAGGTTCCCCTCCAAGGGAAGGGGAGGGATTGAGAAAATATCTGTGATTTCAGGCTGGGTGTAGTGGTGGGTTTGTTTTTTTTTTTTACTGCTACATCAAGCTTTTTATTTCATTTCTGGTCTTATTACCAGAACAAGAGCAGTAGTAGTTGAGGTCTTTCATGATCAAATAGCTATAATTACAGTATCACAAACCTGGGAAATGAGCAGTGAGATGAGGTTGATTGGTGTGTTACCAATATAAATCTAATCTAAGGCACAAACTGAGGGAGATACCCAAAATACCATGGTATCAGAAATTCAACTTCAAAGCTATTTTTAAATTTTTTTTAACCGGGTCGAGGAGGAAGCAGTTTATTAGCATTTTCAGCAAACAAAAGCATTGACTTGGCAGACAAGGATGTGAAATAGTGTTGCCAAATGTCCTTGTCCTGTTCCTCTTCCACTGGAGCAGCCATCCTGCCCTCTAGCACGGGCTGCTCGGGCACAGCCTCGGGGTGCCAGGGTGGGCACAGCACCCACCACCTGGCATGGAGACATCTGAGCTGTGCCTGGCACTCCAGCCATGCCCAAGGCTGCTGGAGAAGCCCTTTCCTGATGGAAACTTCCACCCTTAGTGCTTGGGAGTGGCCCTAGTGATGAGCAGGGCTGTGTTTAGGATGGAGGTGTGGAGTGGGCACCCCTCGTGCTCGGGAGCCCTCCTGATGCTGTGTAATCTATCAGAATTGTATTAATCCCACTAACACAGCCGCCATCTGGCCCCGCTGCCAGCCCAGCTCGCGCGAGCCCCCATGATGGATGGCCTCAGGAATTGATTAGTTGTTGTGCGAGACAAATGAACTGTTTTGGCAGAAAATACCAGAGGTCACTGCGTGTGGTCAGGCACAAAGGCTGCTGAATTTTAAAGAGCTGTTTCCAGCATCCATAGCAAGGATGCCACTTCAAAGCAGTGGCAGTGGGTTTTGAGACGAGTCCAGCACTCCAGAGCACGGTCGGGGTTTTGTTCTCTCCCTCCATCCCCTATTTGAGGAACACCAACTATGGAAGTGGTCACAAAACTGCAGAGATGTGGGGTTGGCGTGGTTGCCATGAGGCTCTGTGTGCGCTTGGGTGGCTGCGCCGTGGATGTCTGCTGCTCCCAAACCTGGGCTCTGCAGTCCCAAACCAACAAGGCCCAGGCTGGGCTCTGCAATCCCAGTGGAAGAGCTTTCCTGGTGGTGTAGAGCCCAAGCTGCCCCCAGCGTGCTCAGCCGTGCCGCGTCTCAAACAAAACACCTGCGGGTCCAGGCAGCTGGGGTCTGGGGGGTTTGTTTTTTTTTCAGGTCAGCGTCATTTAGAAATGGAGGCTCTTCTGGTGATGTTTAGCAGGCAAGCCCCTGACTTCATGATGATTGCCAAGTTTATTGCTCCCCCCTCTTTTTCATGTCCCCAGAGTGCTGACCTGTGGGGCTTTACTTTGTTGTGCAAAGGGGCGGCTGGGCTCAGGCCTGCCTTCCCTTTGGGAGAGCTCATCCTTCTGCCCAGCTCCTGTTTGGGTTTTCATGGCTGCCTCCCCTCTGGTGCTGCTGCTAATCTCCTGAAGTGGCTGCGTGGTGGGTGGGGAATTGGCTGACACATGTCTGCTATGTCCCGGCTGCTCCCGGGGGACGGCACGCCAGTGTGCGGCAAGTGGGCAACACTTCCCCCGGGATGGCCTGCTGGTGCAAAATAAACTTGAGTTATGGATTTATTCAGCTTGTAAAACCTCAGCTGGCATAAATAATTGAGAAAGCAAAGGTTTGTCTGTGGTGCATACCTCAGGGACCCGCTCCTGCCTCCCTCCCTCCCACCACCCTTTCTTATGAAAATGATCCCAGTTGCACTGATAGATAATAACAACACCAAGCAATTAAAAGCTATGGGTGGCTGGAGAGAGGAGAAAAGGTTCAGTTAATGAGCTTTTCCTCTTCCTGTGCCCAGGAGAGCCTCAGAAGTGACGAGGCGATTAAAGCGAAGAGATAATTATAGATTATGTGAAAATGGGTCCCTTGGGAGGCCGAGGGCCTTGACATAAACAGTGAGTGTTTGAGAGCATCTCTCGGCTCCTCGCTCCGCTCCGCCGCGCTCCCTCTCACTCGGCAGCCCCGTGCCAAGTAGAGGGGTGAAGCCACCTGTTAGCAGCAGCCAGGGCCACTGGGACAGGGCTCGGACCAGCCCCACAAAAAGGGGAGAGGATACCCAAAGTAGCACCTGATGGCAGCCCTCTGCCCAGAGCTTTGTGCTGGAGGTAACCTGCGAGGGGGGGGGAAGGGCATGGGGCAAAGTTGGGAGATGCTCTCTGTGTGAGGACAGAATATCTGAATTTTGGGTCTCTTCTGTGCTCCTTTTTAATGGTAGTCTCTGTGGCTGTTTCGAAAGCAAGGAGGTTTGCAGCACTGCATGTAAGAAGTGAGGGCTGGTTAAGCTGGTTAACCAGTGGCAGATCTTTTCCACAAACCATTTATAAACTGGGCTCAACACGTGCATTTTGGACATGAAAGAAGGCTTGTGAAGCCTTCCAAGCTTGGGAAGATTGGGCTTGGTTTAGCTCCTTCTGTGTCTTTCTATTCAAGGGTAGAGAGAACTGCCCATGTGTTATCTGCAGGCAACAGGTATACTTCAGCTCAACATTAAATCAGAGTTAGCATCTCTTATGGGGGATGAGGGAGAACAGAAAAAATGAACTTTGGGGGTTTGATGTTGGGGTTTTTTTGGGGGGAGAGGGAACGACAGATAAACCCTTCTGGCCAGGAAGTACACATTCACTGCCTTTGCTGACTGTCAAGGGGTTCCTGACTTGAAGATTCCTTTTTAGCTCAAAAAAGAGAGCTGGTGCTTGGGTATCACAGTCTGACATGGAAACCAACTCGTATCCAGGTCTTTCTTTTATCTACAGATATTAAATAACTGTGCACGTCTCCATCAGGTTGAGTTTCATGGTCTTTCCCATCTGTCTGTGTCTTGAATGCTCGACTTAAGTTGAATTTTTCTGAAAATTCCAGTAGAAATGTGATGGGCTCTCCCTGCCATAAGACCAGCTGAGTAATTTCTTTGCAGTGTTACTTACTTTTGTATTACTGGTGTGCTCCTGTCTAGTTTTAGGCTGTTTCTACCAGTTTCTGGGCCTTGCGTCAGACTCTTACCAGTTTTATATGGACTACAAATTCTGATAAAATTGCTGCATCCTTTTTCTTCTAGCCACTACCATGGAGAGATTATTCAGTATGTGCACATACACAAGAAATAAAGTTGCAGAGGGGGACAGGGACCTGAGTTGCCAGGTTTTTGAGCTGTGTTTCTTCTTTGTCCTGTATGGCTTCAAATGCAAAATAAGCAAATTAACAGTAACTTGTCTTGATTCCATTCACATCATTCAAGTGAAGGATTTGCCCTAGTATGTGGTCCCTCCAAAAATCTGGTTTTAACTCCTCTGAACTCTTATCTCAGTTTCCCTTTCTGGTTTTGATATGCCACTGGATCAGATTGTTTAAACTGCCTGGGCTGCAGCTTCACAGGACTACTTAGTTTGCAGGTAGAGTGTCTTTGTTACAACTGCATGGACTTTCCTCACACCTATCTGGCAAAGGACTCATTTCTTCTTGTTAATATTTGTAGAAAAGTTGGAGATAATATATGCTAATTTTTAAGAGGGCATCAGGGGCAGAGGAATGGTTTAAAGCTTGAGAAATAAATGCAGAGTAGAAAGACAAAATTTCCCAAAACCTTATCTTCATGTGAGGAAATGGCTATTCTGGATTAATTCCATTGTGGAGTCTTCTGAAAGAAAAGTGGTTTTTTGGAAGGGGGATACATACAGCATTTGCAGAGGTGGTTATTCCAGAAAAGCTAAATCATATCCAAAGAGCTGTGTCAGGTCATTTCCCACTTAGACACAGATATCCTCAGGAAAAGATTAGAAGCCTTGTCTGGAGGCTGCAGTAGAAAGATGATCTGGTTTTGGTGTGCCAGTGTTGAGGTGCAGCCCCTGCAGCAGGCTCCCTGGGGACCACAGGCAATTCTTCATCCCTCCCATGTGCCAGGTCCAGCAGGGCTCTGTGGCACAGGGAAATCCCACTGCCTGGGCTGACCAGGAGGGCACAACCTGAGCTCATGGTTGCAACACAGAAAATCACCCAGGAGAGTGGTTGTGGGCTTTCCTAGCAAGGAGAGACTGGGCTCTACTGTAGTGTTGTGGAAGAAAGGGATCTGTAGTAAGTGTGTGAAGCTGTGAAGTGGGGAAAGAACCAAGTTCCTGCACAGTGCTGTCTGAATAGCAGCTTCAGCCAAAAGGCTGCTTTCAGCAGCCAAGCGGGTTTTTGGGAGGTTGGACTAACAAGGCAGGACTAGAGGGACTTCCCAGCACATCAAATCAGCCCTTGTTAGTGGGGGCAGGCATGTCTCATAACCTCCATCATGAATCTGTCAAGTTCTGTCTCAAGCAATATAAGCTTTTGCCTTTTCTTTTTTCTCCAGTTTTCAAATTGCATCTAAAGCATTTAGCAATGTAGTTCCCTGGAGCTTGTGTAGTGTACAGACAAGACCTCCAGCAAGTAAGTTCATGAGGGACTGGTTAAGAAAGTGGAAGACTTCTGTAATGTTCCTGTGCCTACCACAGGATGTGAAATCTTGTGCACCATCCAGCTCTTCACCAAAGTGCAAGTCAGCTATGAGCAACAACTGTTTGTGTGCAAAGAGAAGGGATGATGTGCAGGAGAACAGTGCTACTAAGGGAGCAATGTGAGAGAGAGGTCAGAGGACTTCTTTGGAGAAATCAGCCCTTTACTGCAGGAGCTGAATACCAGAGCATTTTTTTCCCCACATTTTACTGGCACTGAGGTAGGAAATGGATGCTTGAGGCCTGAAGAACAGAGTGTAACTTAGTAAGCCAGGTGTATAATAACAAGACAGGAAGTCAAAGTTGTGTCATGGAGCTCTGTATGTCCTGATGGGAGCAGCGGAAGAGGTCTTGGTGACATTGGTATTTTCATATTTCTTGGGACTACTGGTCCAAGAACATCACTTTCCCTGTAAGCCATTGCTCAAATGCAAATAACGTTTAGGTTTTACTTTTCCTTGCTCTGTTCCTCAGCCTGTGAGGTTCAAGAGCAGTGCAGATGAATGGGAGGGGAACTGTTTGTTGCCTTTTAGCACCAGGCAATCAGTTCTCCTTATGCTGTCTGGTGTTGTTGTGGAGGCTGTTCTCTTCTGCCTCCAAGACCCATAGCAGAACCAGCACTCAAATGGGTCTGACCTGCTCCAGCAACCTCCTGTTTGTCTGAGGAATTTTTGTGTGAGGCTGTCAGGTCAAATTTCTGCTGAACATCCAGCCTGTCTTCAGTTGATTGAAAACTGGGGACATCATGGGAGGCAACTACGTTGTGTTTAACTCTTGTGAAGCTGCCAAGTCCTGTAGTAATGCTGATAGGTTAATTCGAGTGACAGTTTTCATCTGGAAACCAGGAAGAGAGGGTACTATGTTGGCTTTTGGTTTGCTTTTAGAGAACCAAAGGTTTCTTTTTACTTGTGTCAGTGTACCCATACCTAAAGGTACTGTTGTAAAGGTGCCTTGTGCTGGTATGGCATAGCCCCCATTCCACAGGGAAACTGGCTGTGTTGGAATAAATAACTGTCCACTGGCACACCAACATGGATGTGTGAGTGGAAAGCTGCACAACAAAATAAAAATATCTTTGTTCTGTGCTTAAGATTCCTCACGTTTGCTTTGGTAACTGCACAAAGCTCCAGTCATTCACACAAAGCTCTTTTGTAATATTTATGAATCTGTGAAGTGTTGTAACTTCATTAGAGGTTCTCTTTAGATGGCAAAAAGACACGTTTTAAGGTGTTTGAAGCCAAGGTACTTCTTTTAGCCCTAGAATCAGCTATAGGTGTAACTCAGGTGCCTGTGACACCAAAACTTGTTGGTCTTTTTGCCTGCAAGCAGGGCTGCGGGAGCACAGTGTGATGTCCTGGCACAGACACATGCTGGTCCCTCTGCATACACCAGCCTGGTGCTCTGAGCAGAGGTCACTATCAAGCTTTGTTTTAAGACTGTCAGCCCAAAAAGGAGGAGTGCAACTAGGTCACCTACAGGCTGGTAAATAAAAAAAAAAAGCCTAAACCCTGTTGTCAGATTCCAAGGTGAATCCAGGGATTCACAAATCCTTGAACAATTACTTACTGGAGAGTAATTGTCAGTAATGTCAGGCATCTGTCTTAAAGCCACACAATAAAGTCCTTGTCCACTCTTAGCCCCCTCACACACAGAATGCTAAGTTGTAGAGCTTGTCCTTTAGAGAGGTCAAGGACTGAAAAGCAGAATAGGGTGGAAGAACAACTTGGAGAAAATGACAGATAAATATGCTAATCTGGATGCAGCCTCTAGCTACAGAAATCTTTAAGCCACTGAGTTTCCAAAGCTGGGCAGATCTAACCCGGGACAGTTACCTGTGCACGTGTCCTGTTTCTTCTGCTTTTTTCTCCAAGCCACTGTTAGTAGCAACTGTCTGAGCTGGAGGGCACTGGGGGGGGCCTTTGAACTGACCTACAGTGGCTTTATAGCAGGGAAAAGAGCAGCATAAGACTTTTATCTTCTGTGAGACTGCAGTGCTTTATTCCATGACTTGACTGTGTTTGCTGGCTAACTGTACAGGCATTCTGTGCCAGCGTGCAGGAGTAACCTGACTTCTGTCCTGCCATAATATTAAAAAACACTTTGTTTTCCAAGAAACGAGGGTCTTCTGTCTCTTACCTTGGAAAAATTTATTACTCTGCATGTGCAATACTAGGCCTGTGTTTCTGTCCAGTGATACTACTGAAATGTGTGTATGGCCTATGCAGTAACACGATGATTCTTCTTTTTGTTTCCTGAATAGGGAAGAAGACAAGAACATTTTTGATTACTGCAGAGAAAACAATATTGACTATGTAACCAAAGCCATTCGATCAAAAAAAGTGGATGTGAATGTCACAGATGAGGAGGTATGAAGAAAAAAGATAAAGGCTATCAATCTTTTAACTGTTTGACTTATTAATTCAGTGCCACATCTTTTAAAAATTCCATTTAGGATTGTTTCAGCAAGGTACTGCAACAGCTGGGCAACCATGTACTGATTGAAACAGGGATAATCTGTTTGAAATTAGCTTTCCATTGGATTTCAGGTAGTGTGGATGTACTAACTGTGATGCTTTGGGATATCAGAAACTTTCTGTGTGTTTGGGTTTTTTTTCTATGTTTGGATCGTTCAGTCTTCCTCTGTTCATCAGACTCAAAACACCATTTTCCATAGGGAGATAATATGGACATTGCTACAAACATCAAGAAAAAGATAAGCATTTAAAATTGTGGATCGTTCCTTTTCTTGGTAAAAGTAAACACCTGGTGTGGACCATTTCCTGCTCATCCGTCAGGAAATGTCACAGTACCAGCTTTACCCCCTTGGTTTCCATGCTTGCTGCTGCCAGCCAGCCCTGCTCCTGCCCATCGGATGCAGAGCTACTTCCCAGCACATTGTTTTGGTGAACAGATGAAGTGCTTACACATTCATAGACTGAGACGCCACAAATTCAGTTGGGTTCTTCTGTAGCTCTAAGCAGATTTCTGCCCTCTGAGCCATGACAGCCCCGGCTGGGGCTCTGAATGCTGATGGCAGGTCCTTTTATTATTAATCAGGAATTCGTGTGAATTAATTTTCAGAGAAGAGAAGGGAGGGCGTTCACGAGCAGGGTTGGAATTTCACATCATAAATTCAATGAACTGAAACTGTCATGTGCCACATGGCTGCTGAAACAGGGCTGTTACTGAGCTCCTTCCCTCCTTCTGCCACTCACAGAAGTATATGTCCAGGGCAGTCCCACAGAACGTGGCTGGAGTCCTTTCATTAATCAAAGCTGATTTTGGGATCACTCACTTGAAATAAGTGTATAGTAACATCAGGTTAGTAGTGCTTCATTTCTAATGGCAAGATGATCTTTCATGGTTAGCAGGGCTCAGAAGCTCGTATCTTCTTTTGTGTTCAAGCAGCAAATGTGCAAACATTTTTAAAAAAATAATCCAAATCGCCTGATCTGAAAGTTGCCAAATGCCATCCTCTTTGGGAATTACCACAAGTCTAAGACCTATTTCTGAACTGGTGGGTACTAGCATATGGCTCTTGTAGAATATGGAATTGCTTCAGCACAGACAGGAGCTGAAGAGCCAGGCTACCTGCGGAGGGCTCGTGGGAGGATTCCCACTGGTGAAGAGTTCCCCCATAGTTAAATTCTCCCAGCCTTGATGATTTTGGGTTCATTTGGCCAATACTCAAACAGGAAGTAAGAACACTTGTTGGGTTGGTTTATTTTGAGGGGTGTGCAGAAGGTTGGGCAAGTGTTTGCTTCCTTAGGTTTGAGGAAAATTGGTGGGGAAAAAATTCTTAAAAAAGCTATCCAGGAAGAAAAGTCTGAAAAGTATTTATTTCATGTTATGTAAAGAGCTGAAAGAGTGTTGTTCAGTGTCTGAAAGTGTTCTTCACAATCTAGAAGGCAGCTTATTTTCCAATATCTTGCAGGTTGATTGGAGTTTTAGAACACATTTTAGACAGAAAATAACTGATCCTGAGTCCTCGATGGAGTGAAGTGTATGCAAGCATAATTGTATCATTTTTATTGGCTATTTTACTGTTACTTTACAAATACAGCCTGCCATGCCTCTCCCAGCCCTCTGAATGTAACTGTCACACTGTCAACCCTAGATTTAAATGCATACAAATTTAAAATGGCAGCAGGGATACATGCAAACAGTTAACTTGTCATGAAGCAAAATCTACTGAGGCACCAGGTAGTCTCATACTAAACTGCAAAGGCATTAGGCTCAGCCTTTCCTGGTACAATAAAAACTTGTCTGAGGTTGTAAGGTGTTTAGATTTTATTTCTGTGTCATGGGTTGTACTGTATTTAATTTTATTCCCTCCATTTTGTGCAAACGTGAAATAAGTTCAAAAGGAAAAAAGAAATCAGGAATAAAAACGTAAAATGGGGACAAGCCAGCTTACTTGAATCAAAAGGATTTCAGAAAGGGTGACAGGTAGATGCACTTGACAACTTTCAAAAATTAAGTGGTCTCCTCCCCCCAGGCAAGAAAGGTCTCCATATACAGCATTTGAGCCAACATACCTGCTAACAGTTTGAATATAATAAACTTCAATTTAGAATTAAACAAAGAATCTAATGACAGTAATCATGTGCAAGTTTCCATTGACTGTGTCTAAATTGCCCAGAGTTCAAGGGAATAGCTTGCATTCACTTAGAAGAAGTAGCACAGACTAAAATGTGTTTCTCTTGCATGTGTCAGCAGGACTAATGAAATAAAAAATGACCTCTGGCTGTGAAGTCACTGCAGGCACATCCTGGTAGTGTAGATTGCTTGTTGCCTTTTTCAGAGCAGTATTTCTTCAGCTTCTTAACAAACCAGAAACCACTCAAAAGGCCTGGGCAAGTTGCTTTTGTAATTTGTGCCAAGGACTGGAGAGGTTGTACAAAGAGAAGGTTTTTTTAGTTGTTGGAGAAATCCCAATAAACAAACATGCTACCTGCGTGCAGTGTTTAAGCCCTTGCCAAAACTTTAATGAAAGGCTTCTGAAATGAAGCTTGCTTAGTCCCTGACCCTCGTGCTTTTGAGACAGCAAGTGCCAAATTGGTGCCAGCTTGCCAAGGAAAGGATGGGGGAGAAAAAATTGCTTTGAAGAAGGGTCGCATACTTCTGGATGTAGATGCTTACTCCCATTAGAAAAACTTCCCACAAATGTTTCTGGACTATGAAAGGGACTGACTTTACTGGTATATTTGCAACAATGTCCCTTCTATTCAGTTTTTGCTACCAGGGGGACATTCAGACATTTTATATACATTTATATATTTATATATATTTCTTTTAAATGAGTGGTAATGAAAACACTTGCCACAGGTTAGAGTGGCCCTCATAGCTATACAGCCATTACAGCTGCAAGCATCATGCCTGGAAGTACAACTTAATATTGTAGCACATCCATTCAGTTTGGCTTTGCTCTCCTTTCTCAGTGCTGGCTAATTGATGTGGAAATCATTCCCATCCATTTCTCTGCTGAGACTCAGTCTATCTGAGACAAATCCCTGTCCTGTGCTTTGTTTGTGAACACCCTGTGACTTGGCACCGAGCAAAATTGATGTGCCCTTGGCTTGAGAAGCTGCTGCAGGAGCTGGCCAAGCTGGCAGCAGTTATCCAAGCACAGCACAGAAGATTTAAGAGCCAGGATTAGTGCACTGGTGCTATTTTTATTCTTTTTTTTATTAAATACTTCAAGGGCCGGGGAAAATGCATCCTCTCAATTTCTGCAACCACTGTTGTGTGTTGGAGTGGCATGAAGGGGAGTGCCTTGATGTTTGGTTGTGTTTGTCCTCACCACTGCAGTGCTTACCTGTACAAGATGACTGGTGTAGCTGTGTCTCACTGCTCAGTGAAGCAGTCACATGGAGGGGTGTTGGGAAAGCCCAGGCTGGGGCTCTGAAAATTTCCACCATGTTTATTAAAACCAAACACATTGTATCCTGATATAAAGCACCAGCTAAAGGATTTTTTACTATCCATAGGTGATATCCACACTACACAGAGTTAGAATTCTACATTTAGTTTATCTTATCTCTAGGGTTTGCTTTAAGGAAGATTTGATGTAGATGCTGTTGCTGTATGGCTGCCTAAGTACACAAGTGAGAACTCCTGGGTGTTTTAATTTACCTGATCCTGTGGAACCAATAGTGAATATTATCTTGTTTTAAATACAAGTTCCTTGGCAATGCTTTTTGCTATACAGGTCATAGTTTGGGTTATTCTGCAGGTGAATTTACTTCCATTTCAACTTTTGTGCTCTTGTACAGGAGTTCTCCAAAGTCCCTTACAACCTATGTTCAGGGCATCACATGCTGCAGGGTACAAACGTTTCTTGGGTGGAACCTGTCAGCTGTTTAACAGTTCACAGTTACAATGCAGAGCCATTTAAGGCACTAATTGGAAAATACTGTATCCATTTAGAATTGCTGAGAAAATATATAGGTAAGCAGAGTGCAATTACCCAAAGTGGAATTGGCCCGAGACCTGAAATCCATACTCCTGCAAATAGCACAAGAGGATTTTTAATGACTACAGATGATGAGGCTTCAGTTTCTTCTCTTGGTCAAAAGGCAACACGTGCAGATGAACCATCCCTCCAGTGGCACCTGAAGGAACAGTGCTGCAGTACCCCTCAGCTGAGGGAATTACCAGCACTGCCTCTCCTCAGCTGTTGGTTTTCCTTTACTGGTCTCAGAGATGTTCAGCACCACTCGAATGAGATTCTGCTTGTCCAGAGACACACACAAACCAACGCAACAGAGCCACTCATTTGTAATGCGAATTTTGATGTAGAGGCTAGAAATGCCTTTATTTTGCCATGTAATTGCAGAATACACATGTGTAATTACAGTATTACTCCTCTACACATACATAAAGAAACTTAAATCATCTGTTGAAGTGTTTATTGCTATTGTGCATGTTGTAAATAGTGCATTTTTCTTTTGAAATAGACATCTGTGGCAAAAAAAAGCCACTTCAGTTTGTCCAATTGAGGTCTGAAGCCTTAAATAATTACCAGACCAGAGATTAATTAAGAATGCTAAATATGAATTAAAAGTCTTTCCATGTTTACCAATTGTTTTAAATTGTACTCTTTCCCCCTTGTAGACTTTGATAGCAGTGTTGAGTGCAAGAACATGAATCATTGGCCTGTGGAAGGTATCAGTGCTTCCATGAAGTCTTTGTCAGAATATTCATTCTGATTCAGGGTTAATTGGGATAACATTAAAATTATGTGTTACAAAAATTAATTACCTGCAGAGTCAAAAAGTATGTTAAAAAGCTTAATACCTTGTGTCTGAGGTGGCATTTCCTTACTCAGAATCTTGTCCTGCCTCTGCTGCCCTCCCAGAGAACAGGCAGCAGCAGCAGTGGGAGCTTTGGTTGCAGGTGCCTCCTGCCCCTTCTGCTGCTTTGGCACCATGATCAGGAAATTTGGCTCGTGATTCCTATTAGCAGATAAATGAGTTGCTTGTCTTGTTCCCCACTACACTGTCGAGAGATTTATAACCAGACATGGGCTGGTTTAGCTTATTTCCTCTGTGAAGGTCTGCAACTGTTCAGTGTAGCACACTGGGAAACACAGGTCAGTCTGACAGTGCCACAGCTTGGGGGGTGATTTCCTGGGTATCTGCAGGGTGATTTCCAGGGAATCCCATCCAGGTGTGCCACATGTGGTCCTAAATCAGGAGAGACTGGTACTGGCAGTCAGCCTCAGTTACTAGGTGTACCTAGTAAGCAAAGGGCTTTGGAACCTGCCAGAACCACTCAGCTTTTGGGGACTTGGCAGTTAGGTCACTTAGGGCAGCACTGAAAACTCTTACCCATGCTGTGTAAGTCATTGCTCCCAGAAAAGTCAGAGGTGTCAAAATCCCACATCTCTGTAGGCCAACAAAGCATGTCACAGCTTCTGCTTTTTGTGATTTGCTGGTTTTCCCTTGTAGAATTTTCACTGGCCTGTGGGTTTGATGCTAAATTAATTTTAAAATTGAACTAAATGTAATTTTTAACATTTCTAACATTATTCTGAAAGCCTAAATCAGGAATTATAATACATTACATACTAATATTTATGTAGTTTTAAAAAAGAAAAAAAAAAAAGCAAAAAAAAAAAAGCCTGTGTTAATTTTGTTATTGGTACTTAATAGCAAGACTGTGATTCTCCTTGCTTTTTATCTGACTTTGTTGATTTTCTCCTGGATGTTGTAGGGTCGGGCTCTGCTCCACTGGGCATGTGACAGAGGACACAAGGAGCTGGTTTCAGTACTGTTACAGCATGCTGCAGATGTTAACAGCCAGGTAAGAAAGGGAAAACAAAAGTTGAGTTTAATTGATGTGCTGCCTAACCTCCTGGACAAATGTTTCACTTGAAACTGCTCTTCCAAAACTCTGTAATAAGTTCTCTCAGAGCACTTACTGCAGAGAAGAACATCCAGAAAGGTAACATGGGAACAGAATTTGTTTGCATGAAATACACAGTCATAATGGGCCTTGTTCAGTTCTGCTGATAATTCTCCCTGCTGTAAAGATTTCTGGTCTCCTGAATGTGGCTTCCGATGTGATTCATGGTACTGATGGCAAGAAGGATTTCCTGCATACAGCGTGTTTGGTATCTTCCTGCAAAAAGTACATTCTCCAGTGGTTTTTTTTTGTAGCACTACACTCTCAGCAGAGCTTTGTGGACTAAGAGAAAGAGAATCCCCCTTTGCCTAGCAGAAGCTTATCCAACAAATGCCTGGTTTTGGCAAGGTGTGCCACAGGGATAGGTGATGCTTCAGGTCATGGTGTGGTGGGAACTGAGGGCAAAGTCATACAGCATATGCTGTTTGCATCCCCACATCCCCAGCTCTCCCCCTTGGGGCAGTCACTGTTGCTAGCACAGTTTGACTTTACTGAACATAAAGTAGCTTTTTAGCCACTGCAACTTGCAGCCCACCTGTCTGAGCTTAATTAGCCACAGCTTTAGTGTACCCTATATACCCAGCTGTGAACTGCACTTGCTTCACAGCTGCTTTGCAAGTGGTTCATTCCATCCAGCCAGCTTGAGCCTGCCTGTGTTCATGAGTCAATGCTCCTAATTTTGTCAGCATGTTGTAATTAAGGGCTGACCTGTGTAAGTGCGATCGTGTTGGGGAATAATTGTGACATATTTCTGTCAAGTTATGATTGACTACTCTTTACCAGCATGACACTTCTTGGCTTTGCTCTCCTGCCAGGTTTGGACATGGATACACCTCTGCTGACAAGTTTTCTAGCTCTTGCTTGTGAGATCTTGAGCAGCCTTGTGGTAGATACTTCAGGAATTTGTCAGACGTGTACTGTAAGCACAGTTGCAATCTGAAGGCTTGTCAGCAGACCTGCAGTGTTCACAGGCTACAAAGAGCTGTGTTGGTATTTACATTCACACAACATCATTGTAAAAAATCTTTCTTTGCTTCTGCTTGGGCAGAATTGCAGGTGGAATGGGTGTTAGGAAGTCTGGCTCTGCAGTTGCTGGTGAAACATGAATTTTTATGCTTCGACCTCAGAGATGTCAGTTGTAATAGATTTTATAGGAGTTTTTCCTTACACAGAAGAGGGGCAGTGGAGCCAGTGCCAAAGGGGGGGCTTTTTGCAGTCAGACCATCACCTTCCAGAGCTGGGGTGTGATGTTTCGGATATCCATGGGGACAGCTTTGCCTTGAAACTGGGAGGAGTTGGATCAGGCACCTGCCTGTCCCCTTTGCCCTGGGAGCCTGGCATCCCTGTTCTCTCCATGATGCTGTACCACTGCAGTGGGCTGAAGACTCATTTCTCTTTGATGCTGGTCTCCCTCATTTCTTCAGAGGTAAAGTCTGACTCTCAGAAGAAAAGGCGGAAGTAAGAGTCATCCCTGAGCATTAATTTTCTTTTAAATCGTTCTTCTCTTTTTTTCTTTTTGATGTATTGCACATTTTCTAACCAGATTATTTTTGGACAGTAACAAAAGGTTAATAATAACCATAAAAAGAAAATCAATCTTTTAATATTTTTTTTCTCGCCAGGGTAATAAAGGACAGTTTTTTATAAAGGTCTTTGTTTGCACTTAGGTGTGTTCCCAGAGAGGGCAGACACATTTTTATTCTTAGCCATATATAAATTGCAATAACATTTTAAGACTTTGTGACCTCATGTTTATTTATCTTTTTTTTTTTTTTGACCTTTACCCTGTAAGAATTCACATCCAAAGGAAGAGCAGAAGGAATGTTAAAAGCAATCAGAAGGAAAAGGGAGAGGGAGAAACTCCTGCCTCTTCACAGGCCATAAACACTGCAGCCTGCTGCGAGACGTTGCCAAATGCACTATCAGTTAATGTGTCAGCTATAAAGAGAGGTGGGCTCAGTATTAGAGAATCTCTGGTGGCTTGAATCAGTGTCGCTGTCATTTTGGAGTGAAGTGCTGTTCCCTTTGTGGGCTGCAGGCAGCACTCTGCCAGAGTCAGCTTTCTGCTGTGTTGATAAACAGGTATCTTGGGAGCAGGAGAGGAGGTCACCTGGCTCTGCTCATTCCCCTGGCCTGCTGGAAACAGCTTTGGTCCTTGCAATAACCACACACTCCTGGGCTGCAGCTGCCCAGTGTCTGTGCTTTTGGTCTTCAGCAGTGGTGTTGCAGTTTCAGAGCTATGGTTCACTGATGTCACTGAAAAGCTGCAGCCCTTGACTTCTCTGATTGTTCATAATTGGCTCTAATAGCATCTTTGAAAAGAGGTGGTGAGCAATTGCCCTGGGCAAGGGGATACAGAGAGGCAACAGGCTTCTCTGCTTTTTTGAAAAGGGGCATTTGTGTAATTTAATTACCTAAATCTTCAGGGCCAGAGGCCATTTCAAAGTGGGTGGTGGTGTGGAGCCCTGCTGGAAATACCCAGGGCTTGGGGCTCAGTCTGAAAGCAGGCTCCTTCCACTGCAACTCTTAGCCTGAAACGTAGGCTTTTAGTTGAATGAGGAAGTGAAAGGAAGGGAAGTCTATTAATTATATAAGTTATGAAGGAGCTCAGCAACATGGTTATAATATCCATTTCTAGTTTTAAAATGTATGGAGACATGACTGTTTTTCTTGCAGAGGACAAGAAACAAAGGAGAATGTTTTTCCACTATGGGGAGAGTTTTTCCTTTCCGTGTTTTCTCCAACTGGGGGAAGGCTCTGAAGAATTGCACGCCAGCTTCGTGCTCCCATGCAGCTTTTCCGTGGCATTCTCAGTGTTCCCTGTGCCAGGAGCAGCCACCTGGCCTGGCCAGAGACTTTATTTGTCCTCAGTTGTGTCTGGTGGTGCAGTGCCAGTCAGGAGGAGGCAGCAGACCTCAGCTCCTCTCCTGGCTGTGAGATGCTGCTCAGCCAGCTTTCAGAGGAGCTCTTTGAGTGTATTTCAGCAAAGTTTTAGGCACAGTGTGGTGCTTCAGTGCTTTTAGGTGCTTCAGTGCTTGTGGATCTAAGTCTGGTGACCTCTTCCTACAAGAGCAAGGCAAGTAAGGCAGCCTGGAAAAGAGGATTCTGTGCTCTGGTGCAAAGGTCCCACAGGACTGCTCATGCTACCCTGGCAGCATTGCAGGTACACAAATTGTTGGCGCTGCTTTAAGAAAGATTAAGAGCGACCTGGTGAAGCAATTGCCCAATGAGAGAGAGAAGGGCAAACAGCATCTCATTTGCAACATCAGAACTGTAGACCACAGGCTCTGCTGGACCTATGGCTGCACTTTGTTTCATTTGTGGGTACTCTTTACTCCAAAATAATAACCTGTGTGTTCAGGGTGTGCCCTTAGGTATGCATGGGGAACTCTGCTGGAGTGCTTGCCACAGATCAGCTTACTCTGGAAAAACTTTTCAAGCCTCTCTGGCCATGTGAACAAATCTCAAAATAAATATTGCTACTTGTGGGTGGAACTGTGTCACTCGACACACAGGATAATTAGAGGTGCGTACATACCTATGTAGTAGAACACCTGAGTTAAAATTGTACCTAAATATTATTTTACTATTTTTAAACTGTGTCGTCGTGCAGTTCTGTTGATCATCTTATCAAAGTTATGGTAACCATTTATGTATGCTAATTGTGTATGACTGCAAGGATGAAGAAAGCTGTAATTGATCTTCAGTATTTATTTGCTGACCTTTTACCTTCCTAGTAAAGGTGCAGATCACTGTACTGAGACTTAAACTACTTGTCAACACATTCTCATTGGTTCCTCATGGGTTCTCAGAGGATTGAGAAGGAAACTTGGGAAACAAACCTGAAAATCATCAGGTTAGGAAATCTGGTGCCTAATCTGTGTAGACTGTATTTTACTTTATTTCTTCATATACAGCAGTAATGTCATTGGAAAGCATCTTGTGTCTGTGCTGTCTGCAGAGAGGGTTGGTTGCTCTTTGGTGACAGTGTTGTACCAGTTGACGTAAGGCTGCACAGCTCTCTGGAGTCGTACTTGTTAGCAGGTGATACTGAGTTACCTGGGTTTTGTTTTTCTGTTTGTGGGAGGGTTTTTTCCTAAAAGATACCTAGTGTAGTCTCCCTGGCTTTTCTTTTCTACCCAGTCCTACCAGATGTCTCCCACAGACAGCTGCATGCCTGCATGCATTCTGTTTGCATGCCAGCACACTTGTGAGTCAGAGGGCTTCTGGAGATGGGGACCCAGAGTAGCCCTCACCTTCACTCATGTCCTCAGAGAAAAAAAATCTTTTCAAATGGAGACAATACAAACATAATAAATGGCAGGGAGGGTTCCTCTCCCTCATGACTCAATCCTTCTCAAACAACATTATTATTGACTGGCCTATTGGTTGCCAAAAAGGAAAATCAATTGTACTGGAAGTAGTCGCTGGGCCACAGATCATGGTACTAACCCAGCAGAGACAGGTTGATTTTTATCAACTATCCCAAGACTAATTTCCACCATTAGCTAAAAATGAAGTAGAAATTATGGGTATGTTGAAGATTGCTAAGATTGGTGGCCTGTTGGTTTTGTTTCATTTATATGTTTTTTCTTTTTTCTTACTGGACTCTAAAAGGATTCTGTCTGTATAAGGATAAGAAGAAGCAAGAAAAATTCAGGGCTGCCTATATTTTTTTTTCTTTTTCTTTTTTGCTTTGCTTTTTTGCTTTTCAGTCTTGCTCTTTTGGATTTCACAACAAGAATACAAACTGCTTCAGCCTCTGCATGGGCCTTGTGTTGGAGGTGTTGTGTAGACATTTAAAAATGAAGCTGGTCTAGGCCAACATGCATCCTGCCCCACATAAACATCATACCCTCCTTTGTCTCTACCTGTAGGGGGCTGCTGAGGAAGTTGGTGTGGTCATCTTGGCAGGACCTGCACAACTGGATCTGCACAACTTTCCCCCTCCCCAAGGGATCTGTGTGTCTGTGCATGCAGCCCACTGCCTTTGCTGCAGGCTGCCTGGTGAAAATGCCCCTGTAGGTTGGATAGCAGCTGCCAGAGCTGTTTTGAACATTTTCTAAAACTGTCTGAGACTAAAAAGGAAAATGCCTGAGTCTTGTGCCCTTGCAGATAGTGTCCCTGGTATAAATTTCCCCTTGAAGCCTGACTCATAAAGGCAGGAGGGACCCTGCCCTGGATCTGATGACTACTGCAGAGGGTTTGGCATAGTTCTGCTCACAGCAAGCAAAGGACATTGCAGGTTCTGCTGAACTGACCATTGCTGCAGTAGGAAGGGAAACGGATGAAGACACTAAACACAGATGAAAAGCAAAGCAACAAGAGCAGAATTATTCACCATAGTAGTTTCCTTCTTTCCTTCTATCCACCCCAGGCTCAGTATTTCTGTTGTCAGCTTTGCCAGGCAGATCTCAGAAGGCTCATACCCCTTCAGGCTTGACGTTGCTGCCAATGGGTGTGAAAGCCATTAGCCAAAAGAAAGGAGAGATCTGCTTAGTGACACAGGGTAGCTTTCTACATTAAAGCATTGACATGGTGCCAGTCACACGGTTATTAGAAGTGGCACAGCTCCATGTCTCTCCTACGGGTCTCTCTGTGGAATGTAGATTGGCAGCAGGTTGAATGTTAAATGGTCACCACTCAGCAGATGCTGATTTTACCTACTGGGAGAAAAGTCCCTTTCAGCAGAAACATTTGCAAAATATTTGCAGCTCTGATTATATGCTGGAAGATGCAGAGATTTATCCCTGGTTTGCTCTTTGGCTACTGAAGACACCTCAGGCCTCATCAACAGAACCTGTGGGTTGTACAGACAACGAGATGTTTCCCTCTGTGTGTGCAGGCTTTTTTTATTTTTTCGCATTGTTTCTTCCCATCTCCCAGCTTGATGTGTACGGTCTTTGTTTCTTCTCCTCCCTGTAGACACATGAATCATTGCTTCTCTGCTGGTGCAGCAGAGCAGTTGGCACCCTTGCTCTGGCAGTACGCATGCAGCATTGCCTGCAAAGCAGGATCACCAGCTGGGAAAGCAACTGCAGGCTTCTGTGTTGTTCCAGCAGTGAGTTCAGGGTCCACACGGTCCTTTCTACCACTGTGTGCAAAAGTGGTGCTCAACAAGTGAAATCCAAGAGCCGGTCCTGAAAAAAAAACAGCAGTGGTCTCTGTTGCTTTACTCTCAAGACCTAGAGCTGCTTTCAGGGTAATCCAACTGCAGGGTCCAAAGCCTGAGACCAAGGACTGTGTGTGTCCTGGTCTATTGCTGTGGGACTGCCTGGCTTGTGGGCATCACCTTGTTTTGAGGGCTGTGCTGTGCAGAGGGAGGCACTTTCCACGGCCAGTGATGGTGTGGGAGGATGCGGGTCTGGTGGTAGGCACACAGTTTTAGCTCAGAGTGCATGGTCACCCAGCTTCAGGAAGCCTTGTGCTTGTGTTCCTCTGCCTGACCATCACAGCTGTTCTGTGGGATAATGGCTGCAGTCTCTGCCAATGCTCACAGTAGACAGAGACCTGCAGCACCAAGCTCCCCGAGGTCAGTGCAGGTGGCCAAGTGTTCTGGTGCAGAGGGGAAACAGGTATCTCACTCTCTATTGTCTTCGTATGTCTCTGCAGGTGGAGGAAGCAGCCTTACCTTGAATGCCTCCCTGCAAAGACTTGGGTTGGTCCCATGCCCCTTTGACTCTTGATCCTGGGGTCATCTTTGACATAAACATGTTAAAACACCTGTAATTTGTGAAGTCATTGTTGAAAATGCTGTAGCCCCTCATTAAGGTGTTTGGTGAACTGCGCAAACAGGATACCACCGGTGGCCAAGCTGGTTTTTCAGGTGAACACATGACCATAGGAATGGTCTCCAGCCTTGCTTCATTTCCTATAGCCTTGGCACCTCTCCCTGCCAGAGGGAACAGCCTTTGCCAAGCAATCAGCTACTCTTTGCTCAGGAGAGATGGTTTCTAAAACATCTTTTTTTGTGTGTGTGGGTGTGTGTTCAGCCGCTTTAAAAAGCTTTCCCTGATTTGAAGGAGTTAAACTCTGCCACTCACCTTCTCCCTGAGGACTTTCCAACAGGATAAAGTCTGGTTTTACTTTCTAAATGGCATTTTGTATTCATCTATTGTTGGCCGTTGTCTCTTCCAGTTCTCTTTAAAAATCAAAACAAACCCAACCACAACAAAAACTGCCAAAAAATAGTTCTGAGTGCATGCACTGAGTGCATGACTGGGAATTTGCAGTCATGCTGCAAAGTACTTTTGTTAGTTTTCCTAAATAAGATCAATCTATAGCTTTAGCTTGTTAGGAGAATAACTCTTTATGCTTATTTTGTTTAGATTTTAAATAAATTTTTGCTTTTTCCTGGCTTCATGTATTGTAAGTGGCAAAGCAGCACTCAAAATAGTGAAGCTAACTGAAGAGATTTGTGTGTTTTGACTCGTCCATCTCACTGCTGTATCCATGAGAACAGCTGTCTGTGCAGGAGTCTTTCTAGCTCAGCATCATGTCTCCAGTGGCAGGGAAGAGTGAATGCTCAGGGGACAGAGTAGTATAAGCATACAGTGATGATTTCATGTATTTTCCCAGAGTCTGGTGCTAGAGGCTTCTTGGACCATTTATTTTAACATTGTGCTTCTGAATTTTTCTTTGATAAAATTTTCTTATCCCTCTTTGGATTCCTAGCCTTTTATGCTAGTGGCAGTTCTGTAGCTTATCTGTGCATTTGCTTTGCACTTGCCACAGCCATTTCATGTGAAACTCTAGTGTTCTTGTGTAGTGAGAAACAGTAATTGTAATCCCCCAGTTACCTTCTCTATCCTGCTTTTGATTTTACTGGCCTCCTTGATTCCCTTTGATGACTTCTTTTTCAGACTGAGGAGTTTAATCTATTTAATCCTATCCCATTTGGAAACTGCTCAGTATCTTTGCTCCTTGTCACCCTTTGAACATGAGCCAGCAGTGTGCCCTGGCAGCCAGGAGGGACAACCATGTCCTGGGGTGCATCAAGAACAGCATTGCCAGCTGATCAAGGGAGGGGGTTGTCCCATTCTGCTCTGCACTGCTGTGGCCTCACCCTGAGCACTGGGGGCAGTTTTGGGCACCCCAGTACAGAGCAGGCATCAAGTGTTGGAGAACATCCAAAGGAGATGCAAGGATGGTGAAGGGTCTGGAGGGGGTGACTTATGAGGAGGGGCTGAGGTCCCTTGGATTGTTCAGGTTGGAGAAAAGGAGGCTGAGGGGTGACCTCACTGCAGACCGTGGCTTCCTCATGAGGTGAAGAGATGGGACTGGGACTGGATTTAATGTGACTGAATTCAGGGCTTGGGGAAATGGTGGGAAGCTGAATCAGGGGAGGTTTAGGTTAGATGTTAGGAGAAGATTTTTCATCCAGGGGGTGGTTGAGCACTGGAACAGGCTCCCTGGGGAAGTGGTCACAGCACCAAGCCTGCCTGAGTTCAGGGAGCCCTTGGATGAAGCTCTCAAGTGTGATCTCAGGTGCCCTACACAGGGACAGGAGAGTTGGACTTGACGATCCTGATGGGTCCCTTCCAGCTCAGCAGATTGTATCTGTGGATCTAGGATCACATGTTGACATGGGTCTTCTGTCCTTTTATGACAAGGCCCAGCTTGGCTGGAATAAATCACCTTGTTCTGAGGATGTTTTCTTCTAAAATCAAGACCTGAACATCCATGAAGGTGGAAGGTGTGCTTGAAGTTGTCTGCTCCATTTGTTCTTGGGTTAGGAGTTGGCTATTTGCAAGCAGGGCACCAGCTTTGGAAGAACTGGTAAACTTCCATCATCTAAATCTGATTCTCTGGTTCCAGCCAATTAAACATTAAAATGAGCATGACAAATAAGTGCTCGTTTATGGGTCAGTGACTCCCTAGTATATCTGTGACATGGCTGGCTGAAACAATTCCTTTCAGTGCAGTCCTGGGCAACCCAACATCTTCAAATATGTAATTGCCTTTATAGGAAAAGAGAAGTAATAAGGTTAATGTAGCCCCAGCTCACTAGTTCAGAGACTGCCCCTTGCCAATCACATTTGTGTGGTATTCAGCCTGTTTTAGGATCATTCCAAAGGCATTATTGTGATGTCAGGAAGTATCCTGATGGATATATGCACCTACTTCAGTCTTAGATGTTCTCTTCTTGAAGACACTTGGTTTTGTCCACCAGCCAATTAACTATCTGAATAAAGAGCCCTTGGTGCACGCTTTATGGAAGAAGACAGGGTTGCCTTGTCCCTCTCCTTTCCTTTCCCCCTCCCCTATTATAGACATATTTTCTCAGTACTACTAGATTATTAAATGCTCAATGAATGTTCCATTCCTGCTAACTATACTTTTGATGAGCTGCAGTAATAAAACTTTGTAACAGAAAAGCGTGCATCTGGTTCCTTTATAGGAAGGGCACATTTGGGGAGCTGAAGTAATGGGGGATAAAACTCAATTAATGAATAGAAATAAAAAGAAGCAAATGAGGTAATCAAACTCAGAGAAATTAGTATTGGCAGGTTCTGAATGATGCTCTTGGATGAACAATTTTTCAAAATCCTTCCTTGTATGCTGCTGCCATCTATTTATTATTAAAATAACATGATCCATGAGGCGCTTGGGGTGACTCCCAGCCTAGCTAATTCTAATTAATCCAGTCAGGGAGAGCAGCAGGGTAAGTGGAGCAGTCTATCGGATTGAAATTCATAACTTAATTGAGGTCAAAGTCCCGGGTTGGGAGAACAAAAGTCTTTCGCTGGGACCAGGCAGATCAATAGCAATAAATATCTGGCTTGGATACAAGTAGCTTATAGTGACGGATTATCTGACACTGGCCAGAGGTCTTGGTCTTGTTTGGGGCAAAGTCCTATGGCATGTACAGTGGAGGGTGACTTTTGTCAGTGTTGCCCCCTAAACCCCTGAAGAACCCTTAAAGGTCTTGCAGGATATACAGAAGAAGGGCACTGTTGAAGAAGTCCATGTGAGTCATGCTGAAATTTGGATTTGCTTACTGAAGGTACAGGTGTCTTATCAGTAGCACAAGGGCATGTGTCACATTAGTGCTGATGGAAGTTGTAAGAAGTTGCTCAGGCTTACAGGAACTTGGAGCTAAATCACAGCTTGTGCAGAGAAAGACCTTTAGGATCGGGGGAAGCTGAGCAGTAGATTGATGGGCTTTATGCCAGGTCTATATTTATAGTATGCTTATATAAGAGGGAAGAAGAAGGTTGGAAGAGGGAAGTGTAAATAATCATTAAGGTAGATTTGTAGTGAGAGAGAAACCAGCAGATGTGGTTCTTGCCTGTTCTTCAGAAAAGCAGTCAGTGTCTGAGCTCTGACCTCTGCAATATTCCCTCTGTTTGCAGGGGTCTCCATGTGTTTGTGATGGTTCCCCAAGTGCAGTGTGAGTTTGGGTGACTGCAATACTGATCCCCTGACTCCTAAGCCCAGGGAAGAAGCATGAGGTCCTAGCCTGAGACCCATGGCTTTGCACTGTACACACAGCCTTCCTTGGGAGTGGGTACTGAAATATTCATCAATACTAGCAACCCAAGAAACTTCTCTGAACTTCAAATAAGTAGGTACTCCAACTGGAGTTCAGTACTAAGATGCAGTCTTCACCCAGTCTGTTATTAATGCGGTGTTTATGCAGATTTGAATGTTCTGCTCATATCCTCTTTGGAGAGGACAAATACTGCTGTGGTCAGCACTCGATACATCCCTGATGGATGTTGTTCTGCCCATGTATTTCAACACAGTGTGGAAGAGAGATGGAAACATTAGCTTGGACACAGCCAGTGCCTTAGTTGGACCTTCCTGAACCCCTGTTAACACTGCACGAGTCTAAAGCATCTCTTAATGTCTGAATCACCAAAGATGTTCAGAAGATCCCTTTGGCTCCACTGTTCAGGTTTAGAGGTTTAGGTCAAATGCCTTGTCTGGTCATCTTTCAGGTCTTAATGAGCAGCTGTTGATATTTCTGTGGGTACATATTGTTGCTGTACCCTCCCACCCCTCTGAAGCTGTTGCTGGAAAACACCTCTTCCTTTCTGCTGCAGGACTTTTGTTTCACATGAACAGAATGTGGTGAACAAGGCAGCACATTCAGTGTGTGTCTATCTGTATGTATGTATGCATGTATCTATACACACACACTTGCTATTACTGCATCTTGCTATTACTATATTTTGCTTTCCTCATTCATGGCACGACCTCAACCTTCTTCTTGTTATGTCAGTGGCTTCCCTCTCCAGGGTTCTGCTGTGTCAGCTGTGCACTCCTGCCTGGACCAGAGAACAGAGTTCCCAAGGCTGTTGGACACTTACAGCTGCAAACAAAATTGCACTGATGGCTCTTGGTTTCCCTCCATCAGAGGGAGATGGAACGGGAGCTGAGTAATTAATTTTGTGTTCATGTAACACGTGAATCCAGACCTACCACAGTGCTCAACAGTTGACCACTTAGCAGTAAAATGCTGAGAGTAACGTGTGTCCTGAACATACAGGACTTTGAGATGTATATTTTCCTTCCATTTGCATTATGGTTTAGGCGAAGAAATTAAAATATGAATGCTACCATTTTTTCCTCTTTGCAGACACATATCTGTTATGCAGACCTGCTCTCTGAAATTTTCAGAACCAGCAATTGATATAGTTTCAAGTGCTTTTGCTAAACTCCAGGCTCTGTCCAACTAGTAGTGGTGGTAGGCTGGTTTTATTTACTAGAGAGAATTTACCTTTTTTTTCAACTGAGAGAACTAAGAGGACCTGTCCTTTCCAAGCTGGGTTATCCACACTTATGTGTGCTATTCAGAACTGCAATGGTAGCTGTCCAGGCCTGTAGAATCCTTGTTGGCTCAGAGAGGAAATTCCCTTTATGGCTCTTTCTAACTCTCCAGTTTTGCTACAGAACCCGATGTGACCTTGAACAAGTCACTTGGTTCCTTTCTGCTTTGGTTTCCCATTTGGGAATTGGTGGGGCAAATAATTGTTTTTTATCTCATGGGATATAACAAGATTATAAAAATATGGTAGTTCTAAGACCCTCAGAAAACCGATAAAATTAAATTAAATAGATCTTGCAGTCTCGATAAAATGAGATGAAACGAGCATGAAACTATTAGTGAAAGAAATGTTTACCTGCTACAAGTGAAAATCCAAAGTGATTAAGTGGGTCTTTTCTAGCTATTAGCCATAACAGCTCTAGCCAACTATCTTCTGTCACCCTTGAAAATTAATTTGCAGGGTACAGTCTTGCATTTAGTATGCCTACAATAAATACCCCTAAAAATGTTGTCACCTCCTTTGATGCATGGTGTTACTTCTGCAATGGCATGGCAATTACTTGCCCTACAGATAAAAAGTGGCTGCTCTAAATGAGATGCTCTAACACAACGAGTTGCAAATTTCTTTTAATTGATACCCCCCCTTGCCCCATGCTTTTTCCTTTCTTTACTGTATATCCAGCAGAGCTTTTGCAAAGCAAGGGAAAGAATTGGGAATAACTTTAAGGGTTCTTCTTATCTGTGACAGTTCTGAAGGTCTGGTCCATAGCAGATGTGCACCCTGGGCAGCTGTGCCAGGGCAGCAGAGCCATGGGGAGGGACACCACAGAGATGGAGCCAAGTGGCTGCAGACAGCTCTACTTCTGGGCAGCTTCTCTGCTGAGACCAACTTGCCATGCTGGAGGAAACTTCATGTCCCTGCTGCTGACAGAGGGCAAGAATGGTTAGTGAGCAGCTTTGTGTGTGTGTGAGGTGTTGGGAGAGAGGAGGAAAGCACCAGCTCTATCTATAGGCATTTCCCTTCCTTGGGCTGGTGACCAGGTGAGAAATATCTCCCTTCCAGTGAGGCCCACAAACCAAGATGGTGCCTAAGGAACAGAACAGTCAGGAAGGATGTTTGACTGCTTGACTTTCTCCAACACAGAAAGAAGTGTTTCAGAAAGCAATGGGCTGGAATGTGCTACAGAGAAACCTGGACATGTGCTTAGTCTTGGCCAGAGGTGGAGTTACCTGTGTGCAGGAAACTTCAGTTTACGCTTTTTATTTTTCCCCTAAACTCAGGTTTTAATCATGTTCAGGCTGTGTAGATGAAATGTGAGTCAGAAGCCAGGTCTGCAAAAGGTGCCTGCTTGCCTTCTCTCCAGTGCCCTATTCCAGGTGCTATTGTCAGGATATTTTCAAGCGGTGCTCACAGATGACATGGTAATTTGGCTTCTGAAGTGGTATGAAATTGAGCATTGCACTTTAAATTCCAGTGGTCAAACTCTGAAAAGATTTGTAAACCTATGGCTCAGCAATTGCAAATTGATCAATTTTTCATAGCTTAATAACTCAGTGCTTGTTTTCTGAAGGACTGGAAGTGATCACATACACCCTCACCTCCAGTTCTAATTGCAAAGTAGAAGAGGTTAATTTAAACGGTGAAGACAGTTTCAATCTGGGTGTTTCACAGCAGCAGAAAAGCTTAGAGCTATGGTGACTTCAAATCATCAATTTTCCTTCTCAGATGGAAAACTTGAGCACGGATGTGGTCAGTTTGCACTCATCAGCTGGTAAGAAACAATTTCTGAAGCTGCAGGAGCCCAGCTGCGTGGGATAAACCACAATGTAAACCCAGATTATAATGTATATCAAGTATAAAATTGGAGATGGTATAAATTATTCATTTATACCTAGTTTAAATGATGTGGGGTTTTTTCCTTTTTGCCTGTCAGCTCAAGTGTTCCTTGTATACTCATGTAAATGACACTATGAAACAACTCTCTGAATTTATGAAAGAGTAACTACAAAACCATAGAGAAAATATGATGTTCTGTTTCTCCTGGGGTAAAGGAAAGCCCACGCTGAGTAGAAAAGAAAATCTTTCCAAGCTTTTAAAACCCTTACTAAAAATGCAAGATTTCACTTCTCTGCTGAGTGCTTTCTGCAGGTGCATGTGAGCAGTGAACATGACCCTGTGCATTTCTGTGCACAGAGCAAGGCAGACTTGTAGACTGCCACATAGATAATGGCAGGTTTGATTTTGCCTTCAGCTCTTCTGCTGTATTCTCTGTGTTGTAGCCAGTGGAAGTGTCAGTTGAGGCATCAAGCAAGAGCAGATACCATCCACATCATCCATATCCCAAAGAGATCACCTTGGCATCAGATGTAGTGCAACAGGGGGTACGAGTGGAAAGGTTGAGTAAATGGAAGAGAACAAACCAGAGATCAGCAGAAAAATGGTGTTCTTGGCTCATCACATCCCCAGGCAATGCCAGACAGTGGTGACACAGAGGGTCATGGTGGAAGTAGTCTTGCTGAGGACTTAGAGGATGGTAAAGTGTCATTAATGAGGACTTCTGATGACTGACAAACACGTGAATTCTGTGCTTAAGTCAGTGGGATGTGGCACGTGTCTTAGGGCTGAACGTGTCCCTTTCTGTGATCAGTTTAAAGAACCCTGCAAGTGCTACGTTCCATGCACTGGGGGATACATTCAGCAATGGGGAAGAAATGGGTGACTTTTCAAAGAGAACAGAATATTGCTTCATATGAATGTATCACAACTGTACCCAGTGAAGAAAATGCTTCCTCCTGCAAGAGGGTAGTTTAAAAACAGTCATCCAGCTGCAAAATCCCTTGTGATTTAAGCAGGCAATGACACTGCATTTCTGGACAGATGATGTTTATAACCAAACACCCAGGACATCACTGGTCACCAGGATGTCACCGCCCTCTTAAATGTAGGAGTTTGCTGTTTCTAAACTGAGAATATCTGAGCAATTTTCCCTAACTGGATAATTGTCTGTCTGGATTTGCCATTCACAATCCCTCTCGTTCAGGTGACTGATTGTTAGCCCCTGTGGTAGCCTCTCCTGCATCATCAGGTAGTTTATAAACATCCAGCTCTGTGCTTTTCAGTCATCCTTTTGTCTTTGAGACACTTAGGTTGTAGCCAGTGTTGCACTTCAGTGAGTCGGGGATGTGTCCTGTGAATCTGGATTTGCAGCTGGTCCTAGAGATCAGAAAACATGTATAAGATTATCTTGGGGGTGTCTGGTGTTCTTTTAGCAACACTCCTCATTTCCCCAATACAAGCAGTTTAGTGAGTCCTTTATTGTGTTTGCTTTCAGTACATTAGACAGGAAAGGTTGCTGCAGCTCCAGAGAAGTAACAAGGTAGAAAAAAATGAGGGTTTTGCCATGTTTTGCTGTCTACATAAATTCTTTTGAATTAGTCTTAGTTTGAATGCGTCTTGGTTACTGTAGCTGCTGCCAACTGTATGTCCTACTCTAACTCTGGAAAGTTACATTTGAGATGTGATGTCAGGACATACCCCCATGCCACGATGTCTTGGCCAGGCCTAGTTTTTCCCATTATCTCCCATTCCAGTAAGATCCTTTTTACTCTTTCTAATTTTAAAATACTCATCTGGTTTTCAGCTCCATTTCTCTTGTACATCCCTCTTAGACTACAGGTCTACGAAATGCTAAGTGGCACTGCCTGGTCAGGCCTTCTGCAGTCAAAGTCTGTGGAAATAAGGTACCCAGGTATCTCCAGGAATTAATCCTTCTGTTTTCCTACCATCTTCATTTTCTGATATCAGCAGACTGTCATCCAGTACCTTTTGCACCCAGCCACTGGGTATCACTTGATTCTGCTGCAGACAATAGCACGTTATTAGAAGCAGCAAGTGCCTTCTCTGTGCACTCTCTTTGATACCATCTAGGAAAAAAAGCAAGAAAAGCAGTAAATATTTGATCTTTAGCACTCAGGGT
This sequence comes from Calypte anna, assembly GCF_003957555.1. Taxonomy (NCBI): domain Eukaryota; kingdom Metazoa; phylum Chordata; class Aves; order Apodiformes; family Trochilidae; genus Calypte; species Calypte anna. The sequence goes on along the minus strand of NC_044254.1, from coordinate 193,997 downwards.
TTCAGTTTGCTGCAAAGAGAAATCCTAAGCAATATTTTAGTGTAAGATTCAGGAGGTTTCAAAGAGGCATCAGTTAAATCTGCCTGCTCTGTGATAGCCAACAAGTGTATCTTTCAGATGTCTGAGTGTTCCCTGGAGGTTCACATTATTAATATCTGCCTTATGACAAGGTGGCTGTGCTGATGCCAGGTTTTTTTCCATGCTAGCATGATTAATTTTTCTTTCCTTTCTTAATATCTCTGAGCCAGATGCTTCTAAATGTCCTCATAGGGGTGTATTGCTGTTCTTAACTGCTCCTCCTTCCCCCCCACCCCTTTCCAACTAATTCATATAATGGCTCCAGAGATGCGTTTTGTAGAGTCACAAAAAGCAAAACTTTGAAAGCTTCCTGAGGTGATGGACTTGACATGTGCAAATCTGTCCCCCTGACGTTCCTGGTGGGTTTGAAAGCCTAGTGCCAGGTAGGCTGTCAATAATGTTTTCCATTTCAGAGTGTGCTTATTTGCCTAGCACTTTACAAATTATATCCATGCAGAACTGCTGAAATGCAAGTATTTCTAGTGGGGAGAATGACACCAGGGTGTTGAACTGGCATTTTGGAGAAAGCAAAGGAAGTTTTGGCCAAGGAAAAGGAGGCACACTTGTATTATTTATGGAAAGTGCTGTGGATCTTCAGGCACTGAATTATTTTAAAGGCTTCAAAAAACATTGTGGTGTTGAAAAAGGTTTTTGTTCTGCAAATAGAAATTAATTCTCCTTCAGAGACCTCTTGTTCCAAAGTGCAACTGCAGGGGCTTGATATTTACCAGATTGGAGAGCAGAAGACCTTAGCAAGCTCTACAGCAAGTGCCTTATTTCCAAGGTGTTCATACTTTTGCCATATTTATCCATCAGCTTCATCTGGGTAACAGATTTTTGGGTATTCTGTATTTATCCTCAGCTGTTCTCAGCCCTCAGGGCATTCACCTGCATCTCAGGGGATTTTTCCTGGAGGAAACAAACCCCCAAAATATGTAATGGCAAAGAGGTTAGGATTTAGTTGCTTTTTTGTGTGTGTGTTCATGCTATATATGGCAGGTAGACCACTGATTTAAACGGTGAAACTCTTAATTTAAGAAGCCTAGAAAATAGGGTTCTTAATAAGGATAAAATCTCCTTACATTATTTTCTTTGCAACGTAACAGTGAGAAAAAGGTATGATATAAAAATAAAGCAATGAATTTGCCAGTGCAAATAGAGCTGTAACTAGGGGAAGCAAGTGTTTGCTTTCGGTCTCTCTTTTTGTGGGCAAGTGAGGGTACTAAGGTTGTCCCTCAGAGAAAGGATACTCTTAGAGAGAATCCCAATAGGAAGAGCAGAAGGGCTCCTGCAGAAGGGCTCCTTCTTTCCCTACGAGGGAGCTGTGCAGCAGGCAGCCCTTTAGCCCACAGCAGTGTGGAAATTAAGTTAAGATTAACCTGAGTTTGGAAAACAACTAGCCCCACTTTATTTGTCCATTTAATTGAATTATATGATGCTGTGTAAGTATGCTGACCCACAGATGTAAATTGCTCCACCCTACCCATTTCCCTCCTTAATTCTTTCCTGCTAATGGAGCTGATGGGGATGCTGGCTGCACAGAGAGAGGAAAGAAGGCTGGAAATAAAAGGGATGGTTGCAGCCTCCTGCAAACCTTCTTCTTCAGTGAAATGCTCTGGAGTGTCACAGCTGCACTAACTGCACTGTGATCTTTGTTGCCATTAAGCTGATTATATCCACTGAAGGATTCATCCAACTAATCCTGCAGTGCTGCAACTGGTTGCTTTCTATTTAAGCACTTTTTTTTTTTTTGGGGGGGGGGGGGGAGTTTGTTTTTGTTGTTTTGTTTTTTTGTTTTTGCTAAGAAATAAAAGTCATTTTGGCTTCACTGGACTCTTGAAATGGGTCAGGCTGTCACAGGGACCCAGTTTTCCTATGTTTGGTTGCTTAATGCAGGAAAATAGGGCACATGAATGGGCTCCAGATATTAATGGATGTGCAGTTCAGGAGAAGTCTGGGCACATGCTAGGACTCAGCAGCATCTGGAGTAATTTTGGGTGGATGTTCTGTGAAGGTCCTGAGCCATCCCTAACCTTTGGCACTGCATCCCTTTGTGGTTTGCCTGTGTGTGCACAGTAGAGAGGCAGCAGCTCTGCCTCGAACAGCAGCTCTAATGAGAGATTCTGACAGGTTGGATTGATTTAATTGATTTAATAATCAATTTAAATCTAGTTCTTGGTTATTTTTCTAAGGAAATGTTGATTTTCATTGCTCTGTAGCCATTAAAATACGTTCATTTGCAGCTAAATACAGCCTTTACAGTAAATTTAGTTCTTCTTTTTGCTAATCTGATAAACAGTGCCTGTCCATTTTTACTTAATGATGTAGTTTAACCTGGTTTATTCACATTCTTGTTTCATTTTAATCAGGCTACAAAACAGCAAATGAAATGTTTCATCTCTGGTACACTGTGAGTAATTTTGTTTTGACTTGTGTCTAAGTAGACCTGAATGGGAATTAAGTTTTTTAAAAAGAAATTCCTACAGGGAAATTTTCAAACACATCTTAAAAATAAATTTAAATCTTAGTTTAAATATGATGGGGTTGGTTTTGGAAGAGGAGAAAAAAACAGATTTTTTTTTTTTTTGTATTTATGAATAACACTTCTTAAAGAAGGTGACACCTGACACATTCTGGTAGTTAACAAAGTTTTATTAACAAAATCAAAGACTTTAGAAGCCAAGTGAAGGAGCAACTGGAGAAGGATGAGGCCTGAATATGGGCTTTAATTCTGTCATTAAGCAGTCGGTGTTTGGTGAAGTTTTGTTCTCTTTTCTAATGTTGTCCACTCTGAGACTTTGGGCCTGACTTTGGCTGCCTAAGGACCACCCTTCCATGTTCCAGGCAAACCAAGGGTGGAAAGAACAAGCCATGTGCTCAGTGGTAGAATGCATCATGCAGTGCTGTGATCTTCCTGCAGGGTTCTGCAGCACCTTTTGCATTCCGTATCTTCTAGAAGCTGTTTCCTCATACGTGCTGGGTAGTTACCACTCAGATACTTTTAACTTTCTGCAGTGCTCCCAGGCTGCAGACAGGGCCATTGCCTACAAAAGCACCAGGTCGTTCTTTCCACTTCCACAGGATTTTAAACTTTAGACATCTGGTGTCTCATACTTCATCTCTAACCATTAATAGTCCAGACCTGGTCTCATGCCTCAAAAGAATGCTTACAGGAGTTTACAGAGTGACTTACCTGCTCTGTGGTTTGAACAGGCATCAGATACCTGCTGCTTGAAGACATGCATAATTTTTCATTTAACTGTAGTGATTTTATGAAATTGTATTCTGTTGAACCATCACTTACGTTGCCCTAACTTCAGATATATTAGGAAAATATTTTTTTATTTTAGCAGAGGGAAAAAAATAAAATAAAATTGAATTCTATCCTTCCTAGGCAGTGATTACTTTCGTTCCACAGGAGCTTCTGAAAAAGAATGTATTCGTGATTCCAAGTACAACTTTTCACATGAGCTTTAAGGTCCCATTAAAGATGGTGGAGCAAATTATATTAATTCTTGTGGGATTTTTGCCTTTGACACTGAATTTTTAATTGACCAAAACTTGTAAAGGTGCCTGCAAGCAATCATCCTCAGTGAAAGTGGAAGGAGACTGGAGGTAATCAAGGCACATGCCAGCTGCAGTCCCAGTCTTGTTAGGTCTCCTTTAGCAGGGGGTAGAAATTCAGTCCGTGGCTTACAGTTTTCATCTTTTGGCTCTTTGTTATTTTTTCTTCCCAGGTTACTAAATGAAGGCAAGACTGAAGGTAGGCTTAGGTGAAGACAGATTTTATGAGAAGAGGGAAGACCTAGTGTAGAAAAGGACAGGACGTCCTGATGGTCACAGCATAGCACTGGGAGCTCAGGATCCTGGAACTAATCCTGGCTGTGGGCTGTGCTCCTCGTTTGACCTTGAGTGAGTCAGACAGAGGGGTTTCTATGTGTCTCAGTTTCTGTAACTAACATAGGAATACTATGTGCATATATCCCTGGGTCTTGCCTAGATTAATAAATCAATATTTGTAAAGTAAGCCTTGATAAAAGCTAACTGTAGTAATACACGTACTTGAACCTTGTGCAGAACTTTGGGACACGCCTGCGTTGCTGCTGTGCAAGGGGCTGAGCTTCACCAGGGCCCTGGGCTGGGGTTGTCTGCAGTTTGGGTCATTTTCTTCCTCCCAAGGGACTGCCAGTAGCACATATCTGCAAGAAGGTCTTGAATACAACTTTTCCACTTAACATGCTCCCCCATCACCCACTGTCAGCAATGAGATTAAATTCTGTGCGACTGCAGAGGACGTTGCATGATTAAAATCCTCTTTTAGAAATTAATATGTACCATCACTCTATAGTACTCTGCCTCTTCTTGGAGAAGGGTATTGTCTCCTGAGCACTCTAGGTGTGAAAAGCCACCAAGGGAAGCTGTCTATCTTTGAATTTTATGCCGTTGCACAGTTGCTCCAATGACAACTACAACTGCATAAAATCACATGGACTTGGGGACTTCTCCCTTCCCAGGGTCACAGAGATGTGGGGTAGGTTTTGCAGAACAAGCAGTAGAAGAGAAAAAGGAGTGTTTGAACTAGAATTCCTGCTTCGAGCAGGAAAAGTTTCTTGAGGGGGAAGGATGGTCAAAGTCTACACTCACCCGTTCTCTTTAGGAAGAGACTCCCATAACTGAGTGTTCCAAAAAAAAAAAAAAAAAACCCACACCCCACAGTTTGCTGGAGGAGCAGTTCTGGAGAGCAGCAGGTATTTGAATGAATGTGTCTGTAACACCATCAGTAGTCTTCATGCTGCTTTCAGGATCTCAGCAGAACTGGCTGGCTCTGCTCCCTTTCCTCTCACACATCCTTGGTAGCTGCAGCACAGGTACTTTTGATGACTCCACTGTAATAATTATTCACCATTTGTGTGTGATACAATTTTTGGAATTAGACACAGTTCAGGCATTGTGTAAGGTGGCTTTAACACATCTGCATGTTCTTAGGCTGTACTTTTCATTGTACAGACAATGGAGCTCATCTCAGAATTCAGTAATTCAGTCCCTGTTGTTAAGCGTGTGGTGCCTTAACTCCTGATCTCCTGACCCTCCTGAGTTCCAGCTAGTCTCAATGCAGACACACAGCCCTGCTTCAGGTTAATTCCTCTCCTGGAGTCTCAGGCTTAAGGAGGAGTGCCCCAGCTGGCAGGCAAGTTCCCCGTTTTACAGGTGGGGAAACTGAGGCACAGAACGGTTGGAGTTTGGCTGCTGTTTGTGGCTGAGCTCCAGCTCTCCTCTCTGAGCTTTCATTGTCTCTGTGGGGAAGAAGGGCTGGAGCTAAGGCTCTGAACACATATACTTCTGCCACAGGAACTGGATTATGTGGCAGACTGGATCTGTGCCTGCTACTTCATGTTCAGAACGTGTGTTTCTGCTAAAGCCTTTCACTGGCTGCTGGCAGGCTCTGGGCTTCCAGGAGCTCAGCCTTGTTTTTCCTTTAGAAATCAGAGGATCTGGAGGCATTTGCAAGAATGCTGACCCAGAACAGACACGGTTTCCAAAACTGAATCTCCCTTTCTGCAGCTTTCAGCAGAAAGGTTGATTTGGGTCAAAATTAATGCAAACACTTGCGTAGACCATTTAACATTTAGTTTATGGACCTGTTAAGGCAGCAGGATAATCCCTTTAGATTACCCGTGTAATTCCTGGTGAATATTTATTTTAAAGTGACTTCAGTGCCCTTAGTCATTAGCAAAGGTTAGTAATGCATCTCACAGCTGCCAGCCTCAGTGTGACAGCATTTGTCATTGGGAGCTTTCCTCCTTTTTGTTTCCTTTTTTGTTTTGTTTTTTGGGTCTGTTTTTTAACATTTTTCCAACTCTTGCCAGCTTAATCCCATGAGCTCACCTCTAATCACAGGGGAGCATCCGAGCTGCCTTTACCCTGTCGACTTCCACTTGAGTGAGGCTCAGGAGGGTGCCTAATCCTGGGCTTTTCTCTGCTGAGGGTGCTGGGCACACAACCTGCGTGGGCTGCCGGGGAGGATGGAGCACACCATGGGTTCAAGGACACGCTCCTGCTTTAATGTGCGCAGACATGCTCCTGCTGCCTCTCTGATTGGCAAGGTTAACTCAGAGAGGCTGCAGCTTTTTAAACTGATTTGATTAGACCCACTACTTTATCCCATTCCCTCCCCCACCACTCGGCCCACCACCTCCTCTGATCCTTTTAACACAGCCCGTGGTCTGTGTTAGAACCAGCCTGTCTGATTTGGTTTTGTTTGGGTTTTTTACCCCCTTTTTCCAATTTTTGTGCTGAATTTTAGCATTTTGTAAAATAGGCTGTGCAGCCCTACAGAGAAGATCAGGAGGCAGCGTCCTCATCTCAGATGTGTTTTATTGTGACTAGGTGAGAGGATGGGGTTTGCCTCCTCTTCCTCACTGCACCTTTCCCAGGTCCCAGTGTGCATGTGTGAGCTCAGGGCCAAGAGGCTGAGGGCTCACGTGGCCCAACCTCAGTGCTCATTGTCCTCCATTTCCTCATCTCTCTGCAAAACCAGGGCTGGGGAGAATCATAGTCAGCCCAAAGCTGTTGTAGTGTGACAAGCGTGTTCCCAAACTGCAAAGAGAAACAGGGACAGTGTGAGTAGAGAGCTCCCATAGAAGAGTGGCTTAGTAGCAAAAGGTTACTTGTGGTAAATTGTGATAAATTGTGATTTATAGCTTCCAGGCTGGCTGACAAGTGGGATGGGCTTGGAGGAGCCAAGAGGAGCTGTTTTGGCATTAATGCCCACAGCCATTGGGGCAGCAAGGGTTGAGAGGGCACCAGCCTAGCTCGGAGGGAACATGACCCTGCTGCTGTCTGTAGCCACTGTGCTTTAGTGCTTTGTGTGCTGCCAGTTTCCAGTCCTGGGCTCCACCTCTGGTATGCAGCTTATGTTTGTCATATTAAATACTCCTGGGGAATCTGAAGCCTTATGCACACAAGTGCCTCTTGCCAAGTCTCTCTAGTCCTCCTATAAATAAGTAAATAAAGCGTGTAATTACAGGTTCTCACAAAACCAGAGAGCCCCAACTCTCAGACCAAATTTGCTGGAGAATGACCAGCAATGCTGAACTTTTGGGAATCCCAAGCTGATCCACGAGAAGAAGCATCTCATCTCATTATTGCTTATCTGTTTGTTTCACCAGAACTGATCTGAAGTGGTGTGGGCCAGCTGAGCAGCTTGGTGCTGGCAGGGACCAAATCCAGCAAGTAGGACCAACCCTACTGAGTCACTCTGGTGAAACAGCACAGAATATAGTCTCTTACATGCAATATATTAAACCTTGACATACTGCATTACTTAAGAGGTCTCAGGGAAAATTAAAACCCTTTTGACTGGGTTTTGCAATGCAGGGAAAATTTTAGTGACATTTAAAAGGTTTCTCTTGTGTTCCTCTAATGGGATAAATAAAAAAAGGCTTGTTTTAGGCCAGCAAATGGGGGGACAATCCAATTTCCCTGATTCCATCAAGACACTCTTAAAGCATTAGCTTGTGCAGTTTAAAAAAAAAAAACATAACAGACTGACCCCTCTGCCTGATGGCTTTGAAAAGTGTCCTGATGTGGAGGTATTTATCCTACACAACATGCTTTACCTAGGCACTCCAGCAGTGCTCCTAAATATACTCCTTTGTTATTAAACTGTTTAGGAGGACAGCATGCACAGGAGGAAACCCAAACACGAGTTTATTATTTAGTGCAGCAATCCACACTGAGGCTGTGCTCAGAGACTAATGCATGATGATGTGCTCTTTGAATTTGGTATCTGGAAGAGAAAAAGAATGGCATTAATTAGGAACATTTCTGAGGAAAGAGTGAAACCCAAGCATGCCCTTAACTTTACGATTTTAAGCATTGTTTCAGCTCAAAATAAAGATTCCCCCGTGGAATGTTACATTTGCAGTTTGTCAGAAAGATTAATGTATCAACACTTACTTCAGAGGGGGCTCTGGGGATGGATAATGGGAGATGCAAAGCCTTTCACCTCGAGGTCACTGGTTCAGCTCTGCCCCACGTTGATCGCCACGACCTGTACCTGCCATCTGCTCTTCCCCAGCTCCCCGCCCAGTGCCCAATGGACTGGTCCCAGTTCTGGGTGCTGGGGACAGATGTCTGGGTCCCAGCAGGCTCCCTGGGCTGTGTTAGTAGGAACTGGGATGGAACTGCTGGGTCCCAGATGAGAGGGTAGCCCCAGCCTTTGCCTCAGACCGAGCACCACCAGAGAACTTGACCTTCGGCCGTGCTTCCACTGCCTGTGAATGGCCAAGCCATCACTCCTGCCCTCTGCAGAATAACTCATTCAAAAAGCAGGACATCCCCAAACATAAATCTGTCTGCTACAAAGTTGGCCACGGTTTTCCCTGGTTGCCTCCAGATCCTTCTGAATTTCATTAGGAACACCTCTATTATACAGCGCAAGGAGGGAGCAAGCACTGCCTGTAGACTTAGAAAGAGCCATTTAAAGTGAAGATCAATCTTGCATCTCACTAAATAAGTAATGACAGACCAAACTGCAAGTACTTAGTTCAGCTTTATTTTAATAGCACTGTGGCTCCATCGAGAAATCCCAGTTACTGGTATAGTTTGATGTCCCGAGCCAGTTTTCTCCAGACATTTTTCCTTTTTTATTTTAGTATTGGCACTTTATTAATAGCTGTGACTAAGCAGTACCAATAAACCTTTTTCCTCTCTATTTATTTCTCCTTTCTTCCATCAGGGAGCAGTCCCAACAGTCATAGAGTGAGAGTGGAGTTTTCAGAGTCTAATGTGTAGCTAGCTGTACTTGGTGGCAAGATGGTCAAATGAAAGAGCAGATTCATACTTTATAAAATTAAAAAATGGTGAATCAACTACTAATACAATTCATGGAGGCTGCTAAAACGCTGCTGGATACCACAAAAACAGCAGCCCTTGGAGGTGATGAGATGGGAGCTTCTTAAGGTGACACATGCAGTCCTCTTCTCCCTGGCAGTGGTCTACTTCAGGGCAGGAATATGCCAGCCAGGGCACTGCTGTAGCCTGTACAGTGATGGTTTCTCTGCTTTCTTTTGGATTTCTTTATCTCTAATGGTCACTTGGTTGTTGGCTGTGAAAGGACACTGTAAGAGGAGGACATCCTGAACTGCAGAGCGGCAGCTCTGAGTCTGTTAGAGCTGACAATTAGAAGTGCAACCTCTCCTTGGCCACCCAGGCCTGTGGGTTCAAATTTCTGTAGGATAAGAGGTTATTTCCAAAGTTCTGAATCTCTTCATATAAATATAAGCCAGCATTTGCCTCTAAGTCAGAAAGGGCTCAGGTGAACTGAGCAGTGGCAGAAACCCTCGCAGCTCCCGCTGCTTCCCACCCAACCTGCTAAATTTAGCCGCCTAATCAAGGTTCCTCCTCTCTCCTTAATCAGGTGGAGCAAGTGCCCTCTCTGCTTGCTGGTTGGCACTGGCTCTGGTGCTGCTGACAACTTTTCGTGCCCCTGGGCAGTGGCTGGGGGAGCCATATGCAGGGCAGCAGCGTGTCTGAGTGCTGCCACTTAATCTCCCTGCTCCCGGCCACACGTGCTGCCCTGAGATCCGACAGCCGGTCCCGCGTGGGCACAGGGCCAGCAGTGACTTTACAGGCTTTGTGGCAGAGATTATTTAAAGGAGATTAACCCTTCTAAACCCCTTAGATTTTAATTATTTCTGTATGTATTTATAAAACCTGCAGTCTGCTGGTTCCAGGGCACAACTGCCCCAGTCCCCATCCTTAACCTGGATTTGTGGACGTACAACACGGCCATATTACAGGACAGGGGCTGGACAGGACAGGGATCATTTGACTTATTTATTTATTGCCATTCTGGAACAATTCACATCTGGGATGAAAATGAAACATTATGGTTTCAAATTGTAAAAGGAGCTAATAATTCAAATGACTTTAGAATACTAGCACCAGCACTGCATTAATTGAATTGTTTGAGTCGTCGATGCAGCATCTCTCGCTAATTGTTTGGGTTAAGGCAGCTCAGTCATTAATGCTCACTGATTCCTCCCACTGCCTTTGTTGGGAACATGAAGCACCTTGTGTCTCTCTGAAGACAGGGCTCTCTGTAGGGTTGATGCCTTGGCAGACAGGAGAGGGAAGGCCTGTTTCTTTCACTCAGTCTCCTAGCAAGTGTTTTTTTAATGAGTATTATTGCTGTGAAATGATTATGTCTAGTAAAGTGTCATTTCTAGCAGGTACTGTTAAAAGGAAAGAAAAAGGCATGCACCTCCATCCTTTCATGCTGTCACTCCTGTTTGTCATGTTTGTTAGTGCTGGGCTAATTGGTCTTGCAGAGTTAAGGAGTGGTGGAGGAAATTTTTCTACTCTGCATGTGAGCTGTAAAATCCTAAGGAAACTAGAAATACCTTCTTTCTGTGTCACAGAGCAACCTGGTTAATCTTGAAGGTGGGAAAAACAGTTAAAGAGCTGATAAGCCTTTCCCATGGAGGCAGTTGATCAGACATACTCCAGAGACCACCTCTCAATACAGGTTGCAGTCCTGGCATGAGTGCTTTAGCCCTATTTATGCATTTTCTTGGGTTGCGCTGAAAAATGTCAATATTTACATGTGTGTCTGCCTGTTTTGTAAATGCAATCCTAAAAATTGGCTGATAGAAACAAAACCCACAGCATTAGGGACCCCAGTGATCTGAGAAAAAAAAAAACAAAAAAAACCCCGAGAGATCAGTTTGAATACGTTTCTTAAAATCAGATTATTTTTATTTGTTTTTGTCTCCCAAACAAGGAAATAAATGTAGACAGTGTCAAGGAGTCCATAAATAAAAGAAATTTTGTTTTTGGCAATTCTCTTTAATATGCCCACGTGGTCCTGCTTCTCTAGTAGTGAACATTTGACCAGTAGCAATTAATTTCTTATCACAGTCTTTCTATGAGGTAAGAAAACATTAGTGTCTCCATTAGGAGGTGGAGAACAGGAGCTCTCTGAGAGCAAAGAATCCAGGCTTCTCTCCCCTGCCCTGTGGTTTGCAGCCGTGCCCCTTCTGGATGCTCCTCTGCAGGCAGATCTGTCCTCCTGAACGAATTATAGACTGGGAAAGTCTTCAATATCTGCGTATTTCAGAATAAGTATCGTTAAGCTAATTAATTTTCAACTGTTTGTTCCAAAGGACACGGTATTTTCTTTAACGGCAGGTGGTAAAATAGAGAAGAAAACAGAAAATTAAGGTCCCCAGTATACATGTCTTCTGTCCAGAAAAGATGAAAAGAGGGCTGCTTATAGAACCAGCCATACAGAAAATACTGTGTGATCATGTGGCACGTGGACGATTAGGCAAAGCGTCCCAAAGGTTAATAAATCTTTTCTCATTCCAGTGTGTAGGGTATTGAGATGAGAGTGCTGGAGCTGTGTGTTCATCCCCACGCTGAGGAGGGGGAGCAAGGAAGCAAAGGGTTAAATTTTGGGGCTGTAGAAGCAGATTGTGTTTTCCTTCTATGATGTGGGCTGACAAGACATCAGTATTCTATTCATCTGTTGGGAATTAGGCTGTTAATCCAATCAATGACTCTTGAGCGAGCTGCAGCCTGCCTCCCCACTGGGGAACAATCGGATCAGACGGGAGATTGTTTAAGAGCACAGTGCGGTCCCGGTGTCAGGTGGAATTTCCAAGCGTTCCCTAGTGAATTGGGGATGGGAAAGCTGTCTCAGCCCATTTATCCTGCCCCTTAAATAACCAGGTATCTGCCTCAGCCCTGCTGAAGTGGTAAAGCAGTACAAGAGCTACTAACTTTTGCATGAGGAGGGGGCAGGGAAGCACCCTACAAGAGGCATTTCAGTGTCTTGCCCGCAGCAATATTGTCCTGTTTGCAGCCTGGGTTTGTTCCCAGGGTTGTGTTGGAGGCCAGCTCAGTAACACTGTGTTACTTCTCTGGGCAGCCAGCTCTTAAATACATTTTTGATCGCTGGGCTGTGGGAGCTTCCTGGCAGCTTTTATATTGCAGGGATACACTTGTTTGGTGACCAGAAAGATGCCTGATGCTGAGAGGAACAAGCAGCAGCAAGTATTCTTTGGAGCAGCCTATAAATACATGTGTACAAATACACATCTCTGCTCAGGGTGTCGTCTACAAAGTGGGATGAAAATGCACAATAGGAAAATAGTCTTGAGAGTTTTGGGGATGCTGCATGAACTCATTTCATTCAGAAATGAGTTTGTTCTGCAATTAAAAGACAGCCACATCCATCGTGGGGTACTGAGAGTTTGTATCTGTGCCAGCAGCACTGCATGCTGATGATAGTAGATGTGATAAATCCCATTGAAATTGCACTTGGAAATTTAGGTACACCACCAGTTAGAAACGAGGGCGATGAGGGATTAGTGTGGCCCTGGCACGCTGAACTCCTCTGTCCGGCGGCCTCTGGGTGCATTAGCAGATGCAGGCTTTGGGAGGGCAGGTCCTGGGCATTGTATCCGTTTCATACCGTGGGCTTCTCCAGATGAGTGCACCTGAATGAGCAGGAGGAGTATAAGCTCAGGCAGCAAGCATGAATAGGGAGGTCCCCAGACAGAAAGATCCCCAGCTCGGAGGCTTGGCTTTAAAGGGCTTCAGCATCCTCCTTCCCTTGATCATCATTTTGATTCAGACAAAAGCTAATGCAATTTATTTGCCTTTCAGTAGCAGATTGTGCTGTAAGGGTCCATGCCATTAGAAATGTAATAATTGCTTCTCTATGCAGATCTAATTTATCCGTGAGGCACTTAGAAGATAGACCAAATGATAGTCTGGCAGTAGGCTCTGGAGAAAGGCCCAAGACGTGATGATAAAGGTCTGTCTAGCACCTTCCATCCTTACAGATATCTGCCCAACACAGGGCAAGAAAACATCTGAGTGAGAGGGAGGGGCAAAGGAGAGAACACTTGGAGAGGGACAGCTTGATAAGAGAGGGGTCCATGCCGAGCCTGCCTGTATGCAAGGGAGGTGGAAGAACTTACTGAGAAACGAAGCTTATGGGATGTTCAAACCTTGCACTTGTTAGCTTGGGCTATTTGCAATCCCCAGAGAAGAGCTGCTCATGACCATTGCATGGTTCTCCCAGGGATTGCTCTGTATCCTTTGTCCCATGGTGCTAGTCCTCGGGGAGTGCCTGAGCTGCCTTCATGCTGGCACCAAGGATGCACATTGTGTCTCACAACGGTCTAGAACAGCAGGTGAAGGTGAGCCCTCACAAGTATGTTCTGCTTCAGCAAAGTCAAAGGCTGAAAAATGGGGAGAAAACATAAAGGTCTGCTTCATTTTCCTAGGATCTGTGGATAAAGCTGGTAGATGGTCTTGTTTCTCAAACTGCACTGCCTCTGGTATTGTTTAAGGCTCCAATTAAAATGAAAAGTGTAGGTGCAGGTGGGAGCACACTGGGCTCAAGTAGGAATTGTAAAAGAACAGGATCAAATTCCCACTAAACTGTCTTCTCTGTGCCAGCATTTGCACACACAGCCATCCACTCATCCATCTGCAGGAATGGACAGACATGCATTGTACGTGTATTTGTGTACACATCCAAACCTAGGCTGCTGTGTGCAAAAGCAGCAAGTGGATGAAAATAAAGGCAGTCTTGAGGCTATCCACTGAGTTATCTGGGGGAGTTTGGACTGGTTATATTAACCCACATTGCCTGGTTTTAGGTATTGGTGGTATTAGTATGTAAATACTGGTCTGCTTTTAGCTGCAGTCTCACCCTCAGTCATCTTGGGGATAAAATTTCTGAGAGAGATGATGATGAGCTTAAAGTAAATTGTTGGGAAATTGAAGTCTAAAGTGGAAACAAATGAGAAATAAAATCCTTTTTAAAAGTGGAGGGAAGTATTTTCTTGCTATTTTTCATCTCCCTGGCTTGAGTGAGTGTGTGTCGTGAGGCTGCAGAGATTTATATTCACAGCTTCTAAGCACTGGTGCTTGTTCAGAAGCTGTATTATTCTAGCCCTTTTTATTCACTCACCTTCTAAAGATGTAGTGTAAATATTTATCTTCTCTCGGGGCTATCCATACTGCCCAGGACCCAGTGCAGTTAAACACTCTTATCACCTCATCGGTCTTATCTCATGAGATCCCTGCCAACATTTGGAGGCTGTCAGTGGTAACAAGCATTCACCTTCAGAGGTGCCACAGATTAGCAGAAAGAATACCTTAAAATAAAGACCTTGTGTGTTAGAGTTTAGGGTATGTTTTCTGTCTTGCTTTTCACACTGGCTGTGTCTGAGCTGAGCTTGGAGATGGAATTGAAGGCACAGAGGTGAGGTCTCACTGTGGACCAGAGCTTGAGGGGGCATGGGGATCCTTTACAAACCCTTGCAGCTAGTATGGAGGGTTGTCCAGCCCCAGCTTCGTCACCAATATAGGCTTTAGTTGGACCAAAGATCACCCAAGTAACCAGCTTGGGATTGGTTTTCCTTTTTCTGTACTTGTGCTAAATAAAACATGAGACGTGAAGGAACAGACAGTGCCTCCCTTAGGGCCAGCCTTGTGCTCGCAGAGGTTTCTGAATGCAGCTTGGAGAATGATTGAGGCAGGTCTGGAAGATCAGTGTTGATCTAAGACTGTTTTAAAAACTGTCCCATTAAACCATCAGTGTCAAACATGGCGTGTCAGGGTCTGCTTGCTGTGGTGGGGCAGCAGGATTTGTGTTCTGTAGGTTGTGCAGCATCTCAGCAGGGCCCAGCCAAGCCATTTCCATGTCTCTGCCCACTCAGTCATGAAACCTTGTTGTTACAGAAATTCCCAAGGAATGAACATGGGATGGCAACATGAACATAATCCCATCACTTTTAAGACAAAACTGACGTGCAGGAGCCATAGTACCACTTAACGGATAAAACAGTTGGTCCATCTGTGCTCCGTCCATCTTCTCTCATTTCTCTTGCTTAAATTTCTCAGGAGCAGAACAAAATCCTGTTATACAATAAGTTACCCACTGGTAGTTGGATTTTCATTGAGTGACATCTGTCACAAACCGTGGACATAGGAGATATGAATGATTTTGTAGCATCTTTGTTGTGATGGGTTTCGCCAAGGTGGACATTTGGTTTTAGTTTTGAAGTTTTTGGAAATGCTTTCATCTCCCTGACAGCCATGCAGCTTGGCTGTCATTCTGCTGTGGCCAGATGTGCCAGGAGGCTGTAAAAGGCCCACAGGGATGGCATGTGGCATTAGGAGGCAAGTGGAAAGCTTGGAATGGATCTGTTGTTGGTCAGTCACTCACATGTGGGGAATGGAGTGTTCTCGTGTTTGCGTGTGGAGTGGTCTCTCCTTCCTTCACCAATCACCTCTTTTTTAACCTGTGGCATTGATTTGATTCCAGCTAATACATGATGATTAAAAGGCATTCTGGCACAGAGCAGAGCTTGACAGTTGGCCCCAGAACTACCCATCTCTTCTTTTGTGTTCCCTGATAATCAGCTCCCCTACTTAACACCTCCTCATTGTGCTCCTGTCATGCTATGAAAGGAAGCATGGGGAAAAAATAATCTCTAATTTCTCTTAAATTGCCTTAGCACAGGAGTGATAAAGCACTGTGATTGCCTAACTTTCCATAGGTACAGTTTGGAAATAGCTGGTTACAGTCTTCAGGTTTTTATGTTATCAAATGATTGGTTTCAATGGGTATCGATGGACTCTGGGTCTTGTTGTACCTGCAGCTCTGTATGATTTACAGCATTGTAATCTGAAAGCTAAATTGGAGAGGGAAGAAGCAAACAATCATGACAAACATCCCCTTCCAACTCAGTGCTTTGCATAAAATAAACCAACAAAAATTGTGATGGATTTCAGCAGAGAAAAATTACCTTCTCCTGCCTGCAAGCAAGGTGAGCAAAACAGTCCATCTGATCATCACCAGCAACTCCCTGTTCCTCCTGGCTGCAGAGGATGCTCTCAGGATAGCGAGCTGGTGCTGGTGCTGCCATCCTGGGCTGAGTGGTGACATTTGCTGGTGCTCTGGGCAGGGTGCAGCTTTCTGCCACATGCTTGGAGTTACCCCTTGCATCAAGGCTAGCTGCAGTTCGTCTTAATCCCACTTCTGAGCTGCTTGTTTCATTGTGAGACAAACATTTCCAATGCCCAGTAGGCAGTATTCACCTCACAGAGTTTCCACCCTGGGATCTGTAATCCTCACTGTCACAGCTCATCTCTGATGAGCCTCCAGGTGTGACCGTGCTGCACCGCAGGCTCACTGGTGCTGTACTGGGAGCCATGCACTGGGGGGCACGTTGGGCTCCCATTAGCCACGGTGCTCCAAACAGCCAAATCAAAGAGGGCTTGAGATCAGCAGCTTTCAGGGGGCATTTCAAGGTCCTTACTGAGTGACCCACACAAGAGCTTTTTTCCATTTACCTGGATTAAAATTTGTCACAGAGAAAATGCAAGCAAAGAAGCGTAGCATCTGAGAAATGTAACAAATAGCATTTGGCCATCCGTCAGGCTCCGGGGAGGGGGAGAATCCCCAGTGTAAATAAAGTGTAAACAGTGTTTGCATAACATGCGATTAATAGTTCTGATTTAAAACCATAGTGGGATTAAAGAGACACGTTTCATATGCTGGGACTTGCTCTCTCTTCTTAGCGCAGTAAATGCCAAAAAATACATGTAAGAGAAATAAAAATCCTCACTGGGCTGAAACCTGCTGCTGAACCAGCAGAGCTTTACGCAGGCCTTTGGAAAAGGAGCAAATGGCTGTAGTATTCCTGGAGCAGACCCCCTCTCATCAAATCATAACATGGTAGGGATTGGAAGGTACCGCTGGAGATCATCGAGTCCAGCCCCCCTGCCGAAGCAGGTATTTTATGAGGAGTTTTGAGGCAAAGCATTCCCATGGAATGCTGGCTCCCATCTCCCAGTCTGCAGACAACTCACACATGTGAAACACTTCCCAATAACTCATTCCTAGCGCTCCTGCCTTTTCTGCCCAGCCCTTCTCCCTCTTTTATTGGGTCCTGTCATTACTCCAAGCTGCTTAAAAACCAGTTGGGGGCTCTGGCTCTGATCAGTTGCCTTATTAGTGGGGGATAATCAATGGATGCAGTCCCTGGTACCCTCCGTTGTTTGGTTTGCAGCATCTTCTCATGACACCCCTCTGCACTGCATTCCCCATTAGCTGGGCAGAAAGAGGCTCCTGACATGAGGCACCTCCAAATGTTGGCCATGGGTGGGGCACAGCAGCTCATGGAAGGGAAAATATCCCCCATCATGTTTTCCCCAGCAAAGATGTGGAATGGATGTTCAGGCAGCAAATGCCTGCTCCATCTGGTTTTTCTCTTTTGCCCCTGCTGGCCCCCGTGCTTGTTGTTTTGGTGCAGTGTCCCAGAGCAAAGTGTGGCACCTTCCACCCTATAATACAAGTCCCCCCTCGTGCCTCAGCTGAACAGGGCTACTAGCAAACAAGCTGGGAAACCAGACTTCTCAAAATAGCCATGAGTGTGATCTCTCCCTGTGTTCCTGTTCTTCTTTTCCCTGTTGCCTGCTCCAGAATCCACAGCAGGCTGTAGAATTTGCACCTTAATCCTGAAGATGATGGTAATTAAAAACTTAAGTCTCCATAAACATATGCAAATAAATTAAGGAGGCAAAGAACTGCATTAGAGGCTAATCCTTGTGGGGTAGTGAAAGCCAAGGGGCTGGTAATTCTTTCCTTCTATTATTTCACCTGTGCCTGTGGCAGGATGAGGTTGTGGCATGGTGTGGTGCTGGGATGTGCCACACAACCACCAACGGCTCACCAGCAAAGCCCTGCCAATGCTTGCCAAGTCTGGGGAGGGGTTGTGCTTCCCAAACCATTGGAGCTAATGCATTGGCATACGTGTTAGCTGGAAGAGGGACCTGTGTGCCCATGTCTTCAAGGCATACAGTTTGCTTTGCCCTGACACTGCAGGTGTTTCACAAGGTTGAGTTCAGCAACCAGCTCATTCCCTAGTGCTCTGCATAGCCCTTTGCTCACCCTCTTACTGCCAGGATACCAGCAGCCAGCAGAAATTACTTGGCTTTGGATCTGCCTTTGTCCAGACCTGAATCTAAAGAGCAAGGAGCTAAGATTTATTCAGCTGGAAGAAAAGTGGGATTTTTTTTCCCCTAGTGTTCTCCCTTGTCTTGTAGAGTGCAGTGTGCTGAGCTGTGCCAGCATCCTGCTGCTTTATCCTTCTCTCAAGTACCTGGCCAAGGCTAGGCTTGCACAGAAGCATCTTGCACTAAAGCATCAGGATCAGTGAGGGTCCCAAAATAAGACTGCAGGACTGAAATCCTTCATTTTTATGGGCTGGAAATGATAATACTGTGAACTGAATTATACTCAGATTGTGACATGATCCACGCACTGTTACAGGTGGATAGATACTGATTTTCCATCTATATGAATTGATGGTGGATGATGATTCAAAGCTAAACTGCCAGGTAGCAGGGTGTCCTGAGCTGTTTATCCAGTCAATTAAAATACTGCTGTGATTCAGCTTATTTATTTAAAACTGAGATTTACTTGCATCCCCCACAGTGTTATCTCTATCTCTAAAATTATGTCTCTGTGCCTCTCTTTCAGGATGGGGAAGGCCAGACTGCACTTCATTATGGTAAGCTGCTCTTCATCTTGGTTTTTCCCTCTTAACAGGATGTATTTGCAGCTAGAGTAAATGTTCTATGTACAAATTTCAGCAGAAATATGAGCAGGGAAGCTGGATTTGATTAACCAGCAGCTACCTCCAGTGGCACATCCTAGAGTGGTGTGAGTAGGAGCCCTGTGAGAAGCAGTGAGGAAGACTGCTGTCCTCCCTTCCTTCTCCTCTGCAAATCTCACCTTAAAGCCTTCCTTTTCCTCCAGTCCATGATGCACTTTCCACAGAGTTTGTCCCGTGCACCTGTCTGTGTCTCCCAGATGGATTTGTGCAACCCGCAGACCCAGGGGTGGCTCTGGTTGGAGGATGCTGAGTCCCTCAGCCATCTGGGGGTTGAGAGGAAGGTCTGCACTTGCTTTAACAGGTTAAAGCAAGGTGGCCTTGTCCTCTACATGTCCTAGCGAGAAACTTGTTCGATTGCAGCTGACAGAGCAGCAGCTTCTCTACTACCAAAGGCAGCAGAGTGAAGTTGCAGTTTGTGTCCCTCCCAGAATTACATGCTAATTAGATACGCAATTTTATTACAGTCTTTAATTGAAAGGTTGTTCTATCTCCAAATGAAAAAAAGTGGAGACTAAAGTGACACAGGCGGAGCTGATGTGCAAGGAATAGGAAGAAGATATCCATTTAATCTTCATCATAATTTTTTTCCAAAATTAAGACGTACCCAGTTATTTTTTTATACCCTCTTGATGCCTGTCACTGTGTAATTAAGAGCATCCTTGTCATTCTGAAGTGTTTGTGTCTTTCCCTCTCATGAGCTCTCCACAAAGACATTAGCAGGATGGCACAATTGCTCTGCAGACTGCCAGGCCAAGGCTCCACATTTGGATCTGGATCTAAACTATCAGATTCCAGGGCACTTGAACCGAGACTGCAATTACAATAATGTATGGTTTCTCCCCAGGTGATCTTTCCTGTAGGATACTTTATTTTTCAAATTCTTATAATTCTGTACTGATGTGGCAAATCTGTTGCTCAGTGCTGCTGTGTCCACAGAGCAACAGCACTTGGTGCCACTTTGCCTCTTTCTCTGACCAGCTCATCACACAAACAAACATAAATTATTTAATTAACATTATTTCAGAAATTATTTCTCTGATTGACACAGCTCAGATGTTTCAATATGGACATTTATACAGGGTTTCTTTCATTGATTTTTTAAGTGTTAAGGTTTTTTCTTTACTTTGAGTATTATCCCAGCTCTCCTCCCTGTATGTCATCTTTGGGGAAGCCTCTCCTGGTCACTGGCACACAAGTCCCTGACCCACCATTGCTGCCCCAGGCTATCCTCATTCCCTTACCTGGCTGGTCTGGTCATAAATCACCCCGATCTTGAAAACAGCTCATTAAATGAGTGAGTGGTTTTGATTCAAGTGGCTGTTGTCCTGAAACTCACTGAAAAATGCCGCTGATTGCAGCAGAGAGGAGTAAGAGCTGGTATGAAAATTGTCTCTGGTGGTGCCATTGCAGGGCCTCCGTTTTTGTTAGAGGCTGTTCAGGGAAGGGTTAAACCCCACGAGCCAGGCCAGTGAGACAGCCACTGCTTTTAGGGTGCCTCCACCCCTTTTTATGAGCAGCATGGCCTGACAGCTGTCCTTGTGGTGACAGCTCTCCTGATTACAGCCGGTGTGGAGCTGCATCCTGCCGTGGGTTATAAATCCTCCCTCTTCCGATTGGTGCCGACCCCAGGTTTAATCGGAGGTTAAGTGGAGGCCAGCGTGGCCCAAAGGCACCGGCACACGCTGGGACCCACTGCCAGGCCCTGGAGAGGGGTACAAGCATGGTCTCCCTGCTGAACAGCCTGTGAGTCTTCAGCTCCTCTCCATCCATCCATCCACCCGCCCACCCACCGGGAATACCAGAATCATTGCTGCTGCCTCTCCCAGAGGAAATCAAGGCTTCTCTGAGCTCTGATGGCCACGTGGCCACAGGGTGGGCAGGCTCTGTATCCTCACGGGTGCTCTGGCTTCCCTGCAAAGCACCATCTGTTCAGCTCTGCGGTGGCAGGGCAGTGGGAGGGGATGCTGGAGGGAAAATAAATAAGAAAAAAGAAAAAAAGAAGAAAAGAAAAAAAGGAAATTCATCATCTGAACCCTGAGGATTAATGGAGTCGGAGGGCAAACTGCTCTGAATGGAAATTCATCTTCACCCGTGCTGGTGTCAGGGTTGCCGCTCCAGCCCTTGACAAATCAGGGGTCCCAGGGTGCGATAAATCCAGCAGCTGTGCTCATCCCTCGGGATGTCTCCAGCCCTGGCTGTGTCCACCAGTGGCACATGACAAGGCAGCCACCTTCCCACCATCTCCCCATCCCCGGGAGCTGCCGTTGTAGCTTCCTTGGCACCCCTGGAAGTCAGCTTTCCACAGGGATGCTCTGGGACCTCAGCCTCACCCACTCCCCGCCTGCTTCCTCAGCAACCTCTTTCCCCCCCATTTATTTTTTTTTTAATCTTTTTCAGTGTAAGCTTGAACCACATCAAATTTATTTTAATTAAAAGTTGCTGCTTGTCCCTTTAGGTCAGTGGGAGGCTGTGTAGTAATGCAAAAGATGTTCTCATTACTACACTTGATGACAAAAAAAGAGGAGTTAATCAGTTAGAGTGTGAAATCACCTAACATACAATTATGCCAGGCTATCTTCAGGACAAGGAAGAGCTCTGGACAAACTTGGTTCTATCTTGGCAGAGTAAACCTGGGTTGAGGAAATAGTTGGTAGTGGAGCTAAGAATGAGATATAAAAGTGGAGTGTCTTAACTGGCTGTCCCCGGGCATGGACACATCCCCCCCCAAGGCAGTGTTCAGGGAGGGGCCAGGCAGAAGCTAAAAACCACCTGAATTTGCTGTAGTGATGGATGAAAGCAGTGCGGACAATGTCCTGTCTGGGACATGCTGCCTGCAGGGCCCTGGGGGGCTCAGGGGACAGATGAAGGGCAGGGGTTTATAAGCATGTTAAAAATTACAAAACCACGATAAATTCTAGGTACAAAAGCAGGCAGGGAAGGCGTTCCCAGGCAACCCTTTGAGGCTCTCTGAAGTGCTTGCAATAGCACTGAGACCCTTCCCGAGGGTCTTTCTCCTGTCCTGGAGGCAAAGGAACATTATCCAAGCTGCTCCTGGGCACCCTGGTTCTCCAGCCCCTGAGGTCTCTGGAGCCATGGTTGCAGCAGTAGCACCTCATCAGAGCTGCTGACTTCTCAGTGCTTTCACTCTGGCTTTTCTCTTTCTTTTGCACTTTTACATCCAAAGGTAAGTAATACATTGAGTACCAAACACTGCCCTGAAAAATTATCTTCTCCGCCGGGCCAGGTGCTGAGGCAGCGATTCCTGCCTCTGGGACACAGGCATGGGAAGTCGCCAGCTCCAGCGCAGCTCCGGGACCGCCCATCGCTGCCACCTCGGGTCAGGATCCCCGCACCAACCTTTTCCTTCTCTCCCTCCGCAGCCGCCGCCTGCGAGTTTCTGGATGTGGTGGAGCTGCTGCTCAAGTCGGGAGCTGACCCCACGCTGCGGGACCAGGAGGGCTGCCTGCCCGAGGAGGTGACAGACTGCAAAGCCATCACTTGTGCCCTGCAGCAGCACAGTGCTGGGAAGATCTGACAGGGGCAGAGGCTCCGGATCCCACCCTTCTCCTTCCCTGCTGCCCTCCTGAAGGGTTCTCCAAGGGCAGTTTGTAGAGCACAGGGTCTGAGCGTACTCTCCAGCATGAGGGGCTGGCTGGCCAGTATGGGAACAGGGTTTTATGCGTGCTGTCACATTTATAAGTATTTACAGGGGGGCAGGAGAGACGGAGGAGAGAGAGGGTCTGGAGAAGGATCCTGGTACTGTTCTGGTATAGTAAACACAAGTACTGCGTTGGATGCCTGGCCAGAACAGCCTCTGCTGACCAGTTGGCTCCTCTTTGGGGAGGACTCTCTGGGCCAGGTGAGATCCTCATCTCTCTGGTTCAAGTTGAGTTTTGGTTTGTTTGGGTTTTTTCCCCTGGGTCCAAACAAAATGCTATAAATAAAAGCACAGTGTTGGGACAGAGTCTCTGAGTGTTTGTCTTGCAGGGAGTGGCTTTATTCCAGGCAAGCTTTTGGGATGGGAGGCAGCTCAGGAGCTGTCGAAGCCCTTGGAAAGCTCTGCTCAAGCTCTTGTCCTGGGGAGAGAGGGTTCCAAAATCTGGTGGGGATGTACATCTGTCTGTCTGTCCCTCTAGCTCTCACCTAACATGTAAGGCAAGTGCTTTATGGTTAACCAGCCTCTCCAAGCTAAGAGAACTTTCACCATGTCTCACAACCGCTTCGCTAAATTCAAAGGCATTAAAACTCCCCTCTGTCAGCAGCTCCAGGTCCTGCTACTGTGTTCTGGCTGCTGGGATGGCTTGTTCAGGCCTGGGGTTGTGTGTGGCAACAACGTAAACCTTCATTCACCTTATCGGACACTTCATGGTCCTCTCAGTTGCCCAAACACTCAGAAAAATGGGAAATCTGTGGCAATACCTTGGGTCCCAAAGTGGGTGGGATGGGTGCCAGGCTTTCTGCATCCTGGTTGGGATCCCCACTGGCCTGTGCACAGTCTGGGGGAGTGTAGGACATCTCCATCACTGTGATGGGAAGCTACTTGCCTTTGGGTCCTCTTTGCAGTGTATCTGGCCTTGGGGAAAATAGTGAGAACATTCCCCCCGCTAAGGACTGGCTGAGCTGGAGGCACATGTGGAGTTTGGTCCCTCACAGTGGTTGCCAGCTTTTGCTGATGCTGATGGGAGTTTTGCTGAACTAGCTTGAAGGCTGCCAGCAGCTGAAGCACCAGCACAGCCTGGCTCATAGTGATGGGTTCAACATGGCTTGGGCAAGATAAGCCCTTGTATTGACCAGGTCAACTTATTTCCCATTAACTTAATATTGGAGGGGTCTGATGGGCTGGGGAGCTGTGGTGGGGGTCTCCATACTTTTAAAACAAAAAGCTCCTTCAGGGTCTTTTCTCAAGTCTAAAAAAAACCTGAGTCTGATGCTTGCTCTCTGTGCTCCTCCCAAAGAAACTGCCTGCCTAGCTGGAGCCAGGATGGCAAAAATAAAATATGTGCCTTGCATCTGTGGGTGGAGATGGGGTGGCATCAAGGTTAGGGACAAGTGAGGACACCCTTGTGCAGTGCTGTAACACACAGCCACTGTTTAGCGTGATGGGTAATAAAAAAAAAAAAAAAAAAAAAAAAAAAAGCCTCTCTTAAAGCAGGGATGAAAAGCAGTAGCTGCTGTGTCTGTGCTTTCAGAGAGCACATTTGGGGCTGAGCACTCAGCCCTGGAGATGTTTATAGCACTTTAGGTCTGTTCATAAGGTTGGAGCCTTTCCAAAAATAAAATAAAAATTAAAAAAAAAAAACAACACAAAGGCATATATTATTGTTTATAATCTGCTTTATTCAGCCAAACCTTTCCCCATCAGCCTTGTGGATTGCTGTTTAAATCCCTTGGTGCCTTCAACTACTGATACAGAAAGTGGTTAATGTGCATTCGAGCTAAGCTTGGCATCTACTTCAGGAAATAACTTTAATTGAGATGCATTAAATGTTAAAATGATTAAAACACAGGAAAAGCCAATGCACCAGTGCCCACAGAGGGGCTTGCCCCCACCCCTTGGCGTGGCTTTTCCATCTCACCTTTGCCTAGCAAGTGCTGAGATGGCACAGATGGGTGATGGTGATGGCATCTTAGGGTGTCATGCAGCAGGAGTGGAAATGCCCACCCCAAACCCACCCCCATCCCCATCCCCCAAAAAATACCTGACAGGGCATGATGACCATTGTTACTTGTCCCCATCTGGGGATCCCAGCTCCTCCACCTGGAGAAGACTCAGGAGATCCCAACTCCAAATAGATGACAGTGAGAAAGTAGAGGAAGAAATTCCCAAAGGCAGCAGGTGCTAACAGGCATCCCGAGTTTATTTGACATCGCCTTCCCCCAGGAGGAGGGGGTGACCATACACATCTCATGCCGACGCACAGAAGGCAGGGTACAAAAGCAACGCCCTGGGCCCTAATTCAGGGAAGTTTGGGGAGGGGGGAGGGCACTCCTTCCCCAAAGACATGGCAATAAATAAGGTTTCATTCTGTGAATTTTATTTTTATTATTACCTTTTTGTGGTGGTTTTTTTTTTTCCTTTTCCCCAGGAAACAAGACTCTCACTTTCTGGAACTGTACAAAATTTACAGAGCAAAGGGAGGAGGCATTTGGCCTTGTCAAAAGGGGATGGAGAACATCCCGTTCCCCACCTCCCTGCCAGCCACCCCCAGGGCTTGGCACAAAGCAGCACCCAAGGTGGTGGTGGGGAGTATGTGAGTGCAACTGGGGCAATTCCTGAAGCACCAGTGTACTGGGGGGGAGGGGGGGACAAGGAGGGACAGGGACATACCAGTGATGTGCTTTCTTTTGTGGGTTTTTTTTTATTTTAATTTTTCTCCCTTTTGCTTTTGAAGCCTCTGCAGGCTTTGCAGGGGGAAGACGGGCAGATGGCTGGCACAAGCCTGGAGATGTGGGGTTTGAGATGGGGGCTGGTGCTGGGTGGGCCTGGCCAGGAGCAGACCCCACGGGGCTCACAGGCTGTCCCAAAACCATCCTGATCCTCCCCAACTGCCTGCACCCATCCTCAGTCCCCTAGTGCTGGAGATGAGTGGCCAATGCCAAGGGTCTTCCCCCCCATCCTCCCTGGTCCCCAGCAAGCAGGTGCTTCTTCACCTGACGAAATGCCCTTTTTCCCCTTTGGTTTTTGGGGAAGTTTTTCAACCCTTTCAGAGTAAACGCTTCCCATTTCTCCCACTCACCTTTCCCCAGCACTTGTGGGTGTTTCTTTCCATATGCCAGCCCCCAGCACCCTGGCCGGCCTCACCACAGCCCAGCTTGGCCATCACTCACCTCAGGCTGCAGGCTTAGTTTGGCTTTTTTTTCTTTTTTAATTCCTCCCCACTGCACGACCGAGGCCAAACCCGCAGCAATGCCCTGCAAGCCCTCCTGCACCCCCGGATATAAATCCCTGCAGCCACTCGTGCGACAGCTCCGCTCCCACCGCACCCGGCGAGGGCAAAGCGGTCCCCAGGCAGCGGGCAATGGCCCCGGCCACAATAAAATAAACCCTTCTACAATATAGACTTTTCTTTCCGCTGAGGCTCCGGGCAGCGCCGAGTAGCGTTTTAACTCCGTATCGAAAAATAATTCTTGAAAATAGCGGTGCTCGGCAGGAGCGGTGCGGGGCTGGCGCGGGGGCCGGGACAGGCGCTGCCATCCCTGATTGTCCTTCCCTCCTGCTGTCGCTGTCACCCCGCCCTGTCCCAGCCCTGCGCAAGGGTCCTCGCCCAGCATCCCGTGCCCCGACGCCGCTCTTGTGCTTACACCCAAAGGCATCCGTGCCCCCCACCCCGGGCACAGCCACCCCCGATGCCACCACTTGCCCCCCCCGCCCCGTGCCTCCCTCCAGCCCTCCGGGACCGATTCCCATCGGAAATCCTGGGAGGATCAACTGCCGGTGGGTGACCCCGGTGCTGCGCTTGTGGGCTGAGGCGAGGGGGAACGAGGGGGGGGGGTCAGGGCGGGGGCAAGCGTCGCTTAGAAAGGGGGGTGATCCATGTCGTCCAGCCAAGAGGCCGGGCTGGTGGGAAAGTCTGGGTACCCGACGCTGCTCCCCGTGGAGATGTCGGAGGTGGGTCCCCCCCCAGCCATGGCCCGCAGCGTCTGACTCACCCCCTGCCCCCCGTGGGCCACCAGCCCCAGGCTGCCGTCCATGGCGTAGTCCAGCCCGTTGAGCAAAGGGGGGTGGGCCGGCAGGGAAGAGATGGATGAGGGCGACTGGGGGAGGCCGTAGGGGCTGCCGTCCCGCAAGTCCTGGTATGACTGTCCTGTTCCCTCCATGGAGAAGCTGCCGTTCAGCAACTGTCCGCCCGCCACGTCCCCCACCGTGCCGTAAACCCTGTTGGTGTGGCCGAGGTCGGAGAGGATCTGGTCATCTGCTAGGGAGAAGGGGGAGAGCAGAGCGGGGAGGTCAGCACAGGGGGAATACCCCCAGACCCCGGCCTCGCGACGGTCCCCTCCTCACCTCGGAAGCTGAGCTCGCTGTCGCTGACGCCGCAGTCTTCGGCCGAGCTCTCCTTCTCCAGTTTGCTCCCCCCGCGGCTCCGCTTGACGCTCTTGTAGAACTGCCCCCAGCGATGCCGCCCCGCGTCCTTCTTCAGCCGCTTCTCCTTGGCCCGGCGGTTCTGGAACCACACCTGGGGAGAGATGAAGACATGGATGGGGCACCCCTGCATGCCAGCACCTCTGCCGCCCAGCACACCAGCAACCCTGAAAGACAACATCCTGGCACCCCTTACACCCCAGCACACCGCGCCCCTGTGCCCCTGCCACCCAGCACCCTGCAGCCCCACATGACAGCAGCCTGGCACCCCAACACCCAGGCACTTCAGGCACCCATCAGGCCAGCAGCCTGGTACACCGGTACTCCTGCCCTGCAACTCTGCAGTCCAGCAACCCAGCCCAGTACAGATACAGCCCTAACCCATGCACCCCAGCACCCTGCAATTCAGGTCCCATGCACCCTGCAACCCAGCTGCCTTGCACCCATGACACACCAATATCCCTGGCATCTCTGTACCCACTGCAACCCATCACTCCTGCAGCCCCTGTAACCCAGGATCCTGACACCCCTGTGCCCCAGGGGTCCCCCTCCTCCAGGGGCAGGGTGGAGAGGGGCATTTGCATGGCCTTACCTGCACCACCCGCATGTCGAGCCCGGTCTCAGAGGAGAGCTGCTCCCGCACGTGTCGGGCGGGCTTGGGGGAGTTTTTGTAGGCGTTCTTCAGCGTCTCCAGCTGCTTGGCCGTGATGGTGGTGCGGGGCCGCTTAGCGCCCGCCTCAGAGTCGTCTGCAAGAGAAGGAGCCGGAGCCAGCCCCGACCTCAGCAGAGTGAGCAACCCCAAACCAGTAGCCCACGGCAGGGGGACAAAGTTCACCGAAACCAGCTGCCCCACAGTGACCTCTCTCCGGAGGTGACACCACCCATGGCCATCCCTCGGGGTGACATCCCCCTTCGCAGCCCCTTTTTGGGATGCCTACCGTTCTGCTTGGCCGTCTCATAGTCCTCCTTGCAGACCAGCCGCCCATCCTCCATCAGGTAGAACTCGTCCCCAGTGGCCAGCTGCCGGCTGCAGATGATGCAGGCAAAGCAGTGGAGGTGGTAAACGAAATCCTGGGCTTTGCGGACCACCTGGGTCGGGGGGATTCCCTGCTGGCATGCCGTGCATTTGGTCCCAAAACGCCTGCAAGGAGAAGCGGGTGACCCTAAGTCTTCCCCCCTCCCAAAGCAAGGTGGGCTTTGGAGGAGATGGGGGTGGACCAGGAGACAGGGCAGGGTTTCAACCAGCAATCAACCTAATTACAGGTGACACTTCACACCACAGGGCTTCATCTTCTTCAGTCTGAAAGAGAGGACTAATGGAACTGAGGAAGGTTTGATTTTAATGGTTCTTTTAACTAATGCTTATAGGCTGGATGATTTTCCCCTGGAAGGACAGTACATATTTCATCCATATTAATACCAAATAAATTAATTGCACCACCCCACTAGCGTGATGAATCCCAGATTAATTCAGAATGATGGGGCTCTAATACCCTAATGACAGCCTGAAGGGTATGTTGGGTGGGCCAGCTTGGGGTAGGCATGAGCCCAAGCCCAAGCAAGCCTGCCAGCACGGTTGTAAGGAGCATGCAAGGCCCATGCAAGAAGTGTGGAAGCAGCATGCAATGAACACAAAAAAATGGGTCAAGAAGTGTGAAAGGAGTGTGCAAGAAGGAGGCAAAAAGTGTGCAAGGAGCATGCGAGAAGTGTGGAATATACAAGCATGGTGCATGGTGTGTTGAAGGAGCATGCAAGGGGCTTGCAAGGAACATGTAAGAACAGTGCAACAAGTGCATAAGGAGCTTGCAAGGCAAACACAAAGAACATGTAGGACATGTGCAAGGAGCATGCAAGGCACACAGGTCTCTCACCCAGCATCCCCCACAGCTCACAGGCTCTCGGGGTTACCCGTGTCTCCGTGTGCACCCACGGGCTGGCTGAGACTGTGTGGATGCAGCCCAGGCTGTGACAACCCGAGTGGACACAGAGGCTGTCATCTGGACAACACCCAGTGGCAAGAGAATTAATGGCACAAGGATCACACATGCCACGAGGCAGTGGCAGTGCAGGCTGGAAGGAATAAGCAGGACATCCCACTAGTGCTCCCAGTGGTAGATGCCACAGGCTGTGGGACTGACGTGGAACCAACTTCCACTGCAAGGGCTCTGCTGGGTGCCCCCTCAGCACTCCTAAGCAACCCAGCAGCAGGGTGCCAGGACCCTATGGAGCCATCTGGCCCTTGCAGCAAAGCTCTCAGGATAAATCCATCTCCCATAATTTAAACAGCCCCTTACACTTCTAAGGATGCAGCCCAGAAGAACCCTGGAGCCTTCCAGCCTCCAGCCCCAAGGCCACAAGGGGCAGATGGTGACACTGGGGGGTGCCCCAGAGGGTACAGCCACCCTGGGCACCTCTTGCTGCCGCCTCAAGGGATGAACATTCTCCACCTCACAAACATGCAAAATTACCCTCCTGAGACCCTCAGCTGCCCATAACAGGGTATGGCCCCTAAAGCTGGGTCCCTGAAGCTGTCATGCAGGTGTCACCCAGGAACGGACATGAGTAGCAATGGTGAAATTTCGGCAGTGTTCCGAGGCAGTGTTGGGAAGCTTCCCAAAGGAGAAAAGGGAAATCTTTTTTTATTCCATTTTCTGGCCTTCTATCCTAAAGGGAGAGTCCCCAGACATCTGCTGGGGAGAACTCAGCTCTCCAGGAGTCAGCTGGGAGAGAGGGTAGGGAGGGTAGGAGGCAGGGAGGGAGGGAATGGAATGGGAGGTGGACGGATAGGAGAGAGAAGGAGGGAGGCAGGGAGGGAATGGAGAGATGGAGCCAGAGATGAAGGGGTGGAGGGTTGTGCAGAGGGAGGGGTAGGTCACACAGACAGCCAACACTTTTCTGTGCCCAAGGCTGAGATGGTGCACCCTCTGCAGCCCCATCCTGCCAGGAAAACAAACAAACAAACAAACAAAACCAAAACAAAAACCAAAACCAAAACCAAAACAAACAAACAAACAAAAAAACCCTGAAAAACAAAAAAACCCAAAAAAAACAAATAAACAAAAAAATCCACACCAAGCAGCCAAAAAACCCAAGCAAGAAGCAAGCAAACAAACAAAACCTAAAAAAACCACCAACAAACCAACCAAAAAACCCCCAACAAAATGACCAAACTACCAAAACCATTTTAACACCCATTTCCAGCACTCTGGGGTATTCCCACACCACCTGGAGATGGCCAGAAACAGAACAGAGGGAATCAAGACCTGTGATTTAGAGGAGAGGAAAAATAAAGCCAAAAACAAAAAAATCTGACTTTTCAGAAGTGGCTCCTGAATTGCAAACCTAGCTCTGCAGGGCCCCTCGCTTCCTCCACAGGTTGCCTGCCCCCAAATCAATGAGCAGTTGAAACAAAGGTGAGGAGAGAGCCTGAGTGAGCTCCAAGATGCTATTGATTGGCACCAAAATAATCTAGGCAGGACCTCATCTAAGAAAGTCGCTGATCTTTCAACTCTAATTAACATTGATTACCCGCACCTTTCGGGCTACTATTTAAACGACTTGGAGATTAATAGGCTGGAAAATATCAGAAGTGAAGTGTTATTGCCCAGGCTGTGGCTGCTGCTTTGACTGTTGGACGCTTCCCGAGTGAGAAGAAGAAGAAATTCAAGCTGTATTTTGTGCCCTGCTGCGACACAGGATGTGTGGGAGGCCTGAGAGCTTGGGGATGGGCTGGCAGGGAAAGTCCTGCCTGGGGATTAGCATGGGGTGTAATCGCCATGGGTTGGTTTAGCCAGACGGCAGTGAGCAGGAATGGGGAGATTTGGCATGGCCAAGGATTACGGCACAGGGAAGCAGCCCCGGTCCCTGAAGTGTGGCAGTTCCTTTTCAGCCAAATCTCATCATCTGCGCCTGCAAAAAGGCACCTGCTGGCCAGGATCCGTCCCTCCTCCCCACAGGGGTTGTAAAGCAGCATCCCCTTAGTCTTCACAGGCATTCACCAGCCCCACTGCAACACCCTCTGCCATCCCAGATTTCACCAGCAGCCAGGGACGAGAGCATCCCTTCTGAAATGTCCATTTTTAATATGAAATGGGGTGTCCTGTTTGGTGAAATGCTGAGGCCGGAACATTGCACAGCTCAGAGGCAGCTGCCAATGAAAACAAGTGAGTGAAGCTTTCACACTGCGGGGAGGAAAAAAAACATAACAAAACAAAACCGTGAAAATACGAAGGGAGAGAAACGGCATCAGCAAACCCCGGGGCGCTCGGGAGGAGGAGGCGCTGCCGCTGCTTGTGCGGGTTTCTCCTGCCCTCTAGCTCCGAGCAGAGCTCGGCCGCTGCCGAACCACCTCAGCTCACCGGCCCACGGGCTTGGAAACCAGCACATGGGAGGGACGGAAGCACCAGGGGGAATTTGGGGTTTTCAGAAGCTTAAATCCCAACAAACAGCATCCATCCCGTGCGTGGCAGCTTCAAAGTGCCGACATTTATTTCCACGGCAACAGCAAGAAGTATCAGTGATTATTTTGGAGAAATTACACTTAAAAATAGGCTGTGTGTCTGCTTCAAGGGCAGGGAAAGACTGGTTTCGGGAAGGATCCGTGCCCCCGAGGGGTACTTACTTGAAGAAGTCCTCCTTGCAGTAGACGCTGCCGGCCCGGGAGAAGCAGCGGTCGGCCAGCTGCATCTGGCAGTCGGCACACTTGAGGCAGGAGCTGTGCCAGTGGCGGTCCAGGACCTTGAGGATGAACTTGTCCAGGATGTGCTGGTTGCAGCCAGCGCACTGGGGGATCTCTGGGAGGGTGGGAGAGAGATGGAGACAAGAGCAGCATCAGCCACTGCGGTCCCCAGGGTGCTGGCAGAGCCCCACGCTGGCACCTGCCGGTGCCTGACGGGATGATGAGATGCCACCGCTGGTGTCCTGGCACATCTCCCTGCTCAACTTCTGTCAAAAACCGCTGGGACAGCAAAGCCCATAGTCCCGCTGCCCTCCCCTGTGCACAGACACGGGCAGGAGATGCTATTCCCTTCTGCACCCCATTTTTCGGGCCACCGCCTGCTCACTGCCACCCGATTCCTCTCATCCTTGAGGGATAGTATCCTGCAACCCCTGAGCAGGGACACAGCTTGTTGGTCTCCGTGGCCACCTCCACACCCCAAGAGTCAGGCTGACCCAGAGGTTCACCTGTTGTGTCCCAGCTGTGACTTTGGGGGGTCCAAGACATCCACCACCTCCACCCCACCCGCAGAAGCTTTTTCAACACGAGCAAACGTCTCTTCCCCTCCACTCTTGCTGCAGCCCAAGGACCCCATGCCAGCCACACTGGCCCTATCAGCCCCTGCAGTTCCAGGGCATGGGGTGACTTTGCACCTCCAGGGGCAGCAGGTTTCTGCCTGCTTTCCCCCACCCAACCAGGGTGTAACAGACACCCCTTCCCCCCCCATCCCTAACGCTGGAAGTGGCTGGAAAACATTGGCTGAAGCAAGGCCAGGCTGGAGTATGGTGGTGGCAAGCACAGATCATGAGTCCAGCTCCACCCAGTATCCCCCACAACACCTGCCTAGGGAGGGGGTGTTTTTTCTAAAACCATATGTATACCAAATGTCATCCAGCCTCCTATCCAATTCCTGCCTGGAGCTCCGGAGCTTCCATCTCCCTCTGTGCCTGCCTACAGCTCAGCAGGAACAGGAGGTGCTGGGACAGACCACAGGTAAAAGCCAGGCACATCACACTGACAGGAGCCCACCAAAGATGATTGATTTTTAGGGAGGGGGAAAAAAATACAGAACAAAGCAGCCCCCAAACAGCAAACCCACAGGGGCGTAAGACCAGGATAAATGTTTATGTGTAAGGGGCCCCCTCTCCTGCCTCTACATAGAGGGGGTGGGGTGATTTTGGTTTGGTTTTTATGCTGTTTGAAGTGATGCAGAGGCTCAGGAGGGACCGAGCTGGGGACACCTTCACTGACCTGCCACAAAAGGAGCCCCCTCTCCCAGTGTCTGGGCATGGCCGGGATGTGAGGGGTGAGGGACAAAGAGCTCTCCTTGCACCACCCAGCAGTGAATGGATGGTGCAAGTAGTAACAGGTAGTACCCTGGCCTGGGTGCTACCAGGAAGAGAAGAACAGGAGGAGGGGAAAAAATAGAGGGGGGAAAAAAATTTAAAAATGGGAGGAAAGGGAAAAACTTAAAAAGAAAAAAGAAAAAAAAAAAAGAAAAATAAAAGAGGGGGGAAAAAGAGAAAAGAGGAAAGAGAAAAGAGAGAGAAGAGAAGAGAAGAGAAGAGAAGAGAAGAGAAGAGAAGAGAAGAGAAGAGAGAAGAGAGAAGAGAGAAGAGAGAAGAGAGAAGAGAGAAGAGAGAAGAGAAAGGAGAAAAGAAAAAAGAGGAAAGAAGAGAAAAAAGGAAAAAGAAAAACGGAAAAGGAGAAAAGAGAAAAGAAGGGGAGGAGGAAAAGAGGGGAGAAAGAAGAAAGGAAAAAAAGGAAAAAAGGAAAAAGGAAAAAAAGAAAGAAGGTGAAAGGAACAAAATCGGGATAGGGAGGAAAATTTAAAAAGGGGGAGGAAAGAGGGGGGAACATGAAAAAAAGGAGGTGAAGTGGAAAAGGGGGGAAATAGAGGAAAGAGGGGGCAGAGGAACAGGACAGAAAAGAAGGGGAAAAAATAGGAAAGAAAAGGGGAGAGGGAAACCAGGAAAGAAAGGAGGAGGAAAAACTGGGAAAGAAAGGAAAAAACAGAAAAGAGAGTGGAGAGGGAAAAAACGAAACAGAAAGGAAAGACATTAGAAGAATGGAGGACAAAAAGGAGGAAAAAATATGAAAGGAGGGAGGAAAAGGAAAGAAATGGGGCAGAAGGAAGGGAGAAAAGAGCAAAATAGAAAACTGTATTGATACGACCTTATTTTAAAATACCGTGGGGCACTGTCAGGTGACCAAGTGAAGGCAGCTGATTTTATAACTCAGCAGGTTAGATAGTTACAACCCCAGCGCCCTTCAGACCATAGTTATTGCTGGAATTTAAGCCTGTGCCTCATTAGAAACACTGGAATAAACTAAAAAAAATAAACAACAAATGTATCTACAGCTTCCATAGTTCCCTTTTCTCCTTCTTGCTCTGAAAACACCTTGATGCGTTGCTTCTCCCCACACACACCCCCAGCCTCATGGCTGCAGGTCGGCACTGGCCACACTTTCCACATTTCATTTGTTAAACCCGTCCCACAGCGATGTGAAAGCCGCTGGCAGCCTGCACAGCATCGGCCCCCAGAGGAGATGCGTTTGGTGGCACGAAGAAGTAAATCTTTCTGATTTATTTTATAAATATATATACATGTTTATGAACATCGTTTTTATAAAATTATTTATGTAAAGAAGCGTGTGCGTGTAGAGGAGCTTTCTCATTCGTAAAGACAGCAACACAGCTTAATTTCGACAGGCACGCCACTGCAGCAGATACAACAGTATCTTTGAATTTCCAGAGTAAAAAAAAAACCAAAAAACCAACAAACAAAGAAAAAAAACCCTTTAACAACAGAGAGTTATTTTGTGCTTCGAATTTGTCCACAGACCTATGGCATCAACCAAAAGCATGCAGGGCGGTGTCTGCACATAGAGATGTGCAAAACTCGCACCCACTTGGCTGCTTTCCCCCGCGAATATTATTATTATTATTATTATTATTATTATTATTATTATTATTATTATTATTATTATTATTATTAATGGATGCTGCTGCGGCGGTACCACGAGATGTCCTAGTCAACCCACTGGTTTGCCCAGCACATGCCGAGAGAAAATACCTTCAATAAGAGCCCTGTGCTTTGTGCTTTGCATCGGAGGTGGCTGTGCCGGGGCCGGCTCGGCGCTGCCTCTCTGCCTGCGGAAAAACATCGCATTTGTTTCGCTTGTTTTAACTAAATTATTTGATAGAAAAGGAATAATGTTAATGGCGCTGTGGTTGCCCAGCTCTGTGTTCAGGGTGGTTTGATGGATGCTCAGGCAGGCATCCGGGGGGACGACGACGACACACACACCCACAGGGCCCCCCTCTCTATTCCGGGCTCCTGGGAATACCCCAGGGATGCAGCAGCAGAGATGCAAACAGCTCCCTCAGGTAAGGGGGGAAGCTGTTAAGACCAGGGCTTCCCCCCCGGGCTGATGCAGCCGGGAAGGGGGGGGCCGCATAGCTACGGTGCATCCCTGCCTCCCGCCCCGGCTGTCCCCCATTAAATACGGTAGCCAGCTCTGCAATCCCCAGACACGCAACCTCAGCACCCCTCCAGGCCCCGGGGTATCCGAGCAATGGCCTGAGGAGGGGTGAGGGGTCTGTCCCCACGCCGTTACCGGGATTTATTAGCAACGGGTTCATCTTTCCATCCCTCCCTCTCTCTCTCCCTGACAGGGAAAAAACCCAAACAAACAAAAATCCAGAAATAACGATGTAAACGAAAGAAACGAGCGGGGGGGGGGGGGGGGGAGGGAGGTGAATATACCCCTCCAACGGCAAAAACCTAAAAAAAAAAAAAAAAAAAAAAAAAAAAAAAAAAAAAAAAAAATGTCCGCGGGTGCAGGCGATGCCGGGGAGGGTTTTGGAGAGGGGATGCTCTCCTCCAGGGCACCCCGCAGCCCAGCTCCCAGGTGGCAAACTATCTCCTTCATTGGCTTTTGGATTGGTTTATTATTGTTGGTTTGGGTTTTTTTATTTTTTAAGGGAAAGCGATCATAACCCTCAGAGAGGAAGGTGCTGCAGGCTGAGTGCCTCGGCAATGCGGGTAGGAAACGGGAGCACAAAGGTGGTCTGGACCCCTCCCTCGGCACCGGAGCCTGCAGCAAACACTAAGTCAGGAACTCCTTAAAAAGATTTTCTGCGGGGCGAAAAACCTCATTCCTTCACACTCAAAAAAACCCCAAAAACAAAACAAAAAGGAAAACACCAAATCAAAACCTCCAATTAATTTCTCTGCAGCCTACAAACGACTTTCCCAGCGGCGATTAATCAATCCCCCCCCCCCCAACCCTAAGCCCTTGGCCAGAGCTTGGCGGCACCCGGGCACCATTCCCACAAGCTTTGGCAGAAGTTTTTCCTTCGGTCAGATTTGCAAAACAATATTGATAAATAATCTTAGGAATTACTGTTTTAACAATCTCCGTCTGCACACCTTTATGTAGGTTTTTCCGGGGATTGGCAGGGGGGTTTGAAGCTCCCCAAATCTCTGCAAGACAATCCCTGCTGAAATTAGGAGGCTGAGCAGGGGTTAAATGCAGAGGGAAATCTGCGATTTAAGAGAGATTAGAAATTAAAGTGTCACCTATTTTCATCGCCCACACGATGAAATATTGAGGTGCTGCTGGGGCGGAGGGAACTGACCTCGGCGCAGACAGCGGGGCTTAATTCCCTTCGGGAAGGCATTCCCTGCCCAGGGACAGCCCCGGGGAGCAGTGCACGTGGGTAAGGGGTGCAGAATCAGGCCCCAAGATGTTACCCCACGAGCCCCGATGGCTGAGAGCTGGTGGGGGGGGTGTGGATTACAGATCCACAGGAACTTTTATAGCAGCCCACTCTCTAGTATTTTGTTTCCGCCACTGATTTTTGCGCTTAAATAAATCATAATCGTCGTACCTCGCTGGATTATTTCCTGGTAATACCCGATACGCGTCAGTCGATACAGAAATGGCAATGTCATGGGCAGGAAAAGCTGGTGGCATCCACAAGGACCAAACCGGGGATCTTCGCTGAGGCTATCGCCGCTCCAGGGGGATTTAGGCACCTAATTTCGCCTTAAATCAGTGGGATTTCGGGGCGATAAAAGTGATCCCGCGGCTGAGAACCGGAGGACTTTATTTGGTCGCAGGGACTGGGCCATGGGACAGACCCTTCCCACCCGTGCACGCTCCTGACGGGGTTTTTTCTTCCCATCTGCTGCAGTGAAATGCGCTTAAATGTGGCCGCCTGCCCCCTTCCCAGCGGCCTCCCCCCCGGGCCCGGCAACCGGATCGAAACGGAGGGTAATGGGATCTTCCCCGCCACCCCGGAAGGATGGGAATTGCCGGCCTGGAGCGGCGGGCAGGGACATCAGCTTCGCTCCCCCTGGAAACACCCACGGAAAACGAATTGCAGTCGCACGGGGGAGGGCGGTGGCCGGTGCGGGGCACGGAACGGTATGGGAGGCTCTGGGGGGCAGCGCCCGGCCCGGGACGGGAAGGCTGTCGGGGTGCGCACCCCCATACATCCCTCTGTGGCCTCCAAAATGCGGTCGGACCCCCAGGCACGGCTGCCCACCGCCTTCGGGCTCTGCCGAGGCTCGGGCTCTTCTCGCTCCCCCCACCACCGGGGCTCCCTCCCCTCGGCTTTCCTGGTGCCCCTCGGTGAGGGGGAGGAGGGTGGCAGAGCATCACCTGAGTCGCCTGCTCCGGGCCCGCAGAGAGGCCCCCGTTCGTGGGAACCGTTTGTAAACGAAGATAAATAATTATTAATAATAATAATAATTACACCCGCGCAACTCCGCCGGCCCAAGCAGCACTGTGGGCGCCAAGGGGGTACGGACACACTGGCTCCGTATCCACTGGGGGGAGGGGGTGCGGGCACAGGGGCTCCCCCTGCGTACCGCTCGGCCGTACAGGAACGGGGCAGCCGAGGGACCCTATAGCTTCCATCTGGCGGGAACACGGTCGGGGAATCCCTACGCCCACCGGGGTTCCTACACATCCAGGAGTACGTGGGTGCGTGTACACCTCCTTCCCCCCCTCCCGGTATGCTTTTATATACCCCCACGGCACGCACAAGCATGTTTATTCCCACGGACACGCTACCTGTAGCTGCGGAGCATAAATACGCGCAAGTATAGATTATATAGATGGGCTTAGGACAGACGCAGAGGCGGCGGCATCTCCCCACTAGACGGACTCATCGTCCCGTCCCTACCCACCACTGCTGATCGCCTGTCGCAATAAACGAGATAAAGCGGGAGGATCGTGCGCTGCGGGCCGGAGTTGCACGGGGAGCCGGGGCACCACACACGCACACATGTACACATGCACACACACATGTAAACATTCGCACACACATGTACACTAGCACAGGGAGAGCCGGAGCCGCGCAGATCGACCTCTCCGTCAGGGACGAGTCTGCACCGCCCCGCACAGCTCCCGCTGCCCTCCCCGGGGCACCGCTTATCCCTTCCGCACGCTCCTGATTTTTACGCCTGTTGACGCTGCAACACACGGGAAAAGAAAACCACCAACAACAAAAAAAAATAAAGGGGAGGAAAAAAACCCAAAGCAAGCACGCCCGGGCGGGAGCGGGAGGCACCTGCCCAGCCCGCTGCCCCTCCAGCCCCTGCCCGCCCTGCCCCGCCGGCCCGGGGCCGCCTTTGCGGCAGGGAGCGAAGGAGGGAGAAGAGAAAACGCGTCCTTACGTTGCACCGGCACACCGAGGATCTCGGGAAGCCCCTTGACAGCCCCTTCGGCAGCGAGCGCGGAGCTTTGCATCATTTTATTGGCCCCGGGGGTGACGGAGGGGAGAGAAGAGGGGAGGGAGAGGTGCGGGCCGGGCCGGTGGAGCCCGGCGGCGGGAGACGGTGCCGGGTCCGGGTGCCGGGTCCGGGTCCCGGTGGCAGTCCCGGTGGCGGTGCCCGCCAGCGCCGCCCGCCTCCCATTCATTCACCCTGCGGGGAGAATAGCGCGCCTGACGTCACTGCCCGCCGCGGGGGAGGTGAGGGGCGGGGCCATTAGCCCGCGGCCAATTGCATCCCGCTCCGCGCCGGAGGGGGCGTGATCTGGGGACTGGGGGCGGGGATTAGGGTCACGGGGGCGGGGCCTGCGGGGAAGGGGCGGGGGCTGGGGGCGCCCCGCGGCCGCCGAACTCGCAGGGCCCTGTCGCGACGCAGCGATGTCACGACTGGGAGTGTTGTACAGTGCCCAGGGAACTGAGTCCGACGGTGCCTGCGGGGGGACAGATCGATAAGCCAAAGGCCCGGGTCTCTGCTGTCGGGACACAGGGACCTGCTCCTGCTCCGTGGGAGGGGTTGGCCAGTTCCCCCTTCGGGCACACAACCCCACCCCTGCCGCGGGAGCGTCCTCGGCTCCGACGGGCACCGGCACACCCCATCGCCACTGCGCCAACGTGAGTTACTTCCCCGTGGGGCAGCCCCAACGCCTGGCATGGCCGTGGCAAGCTCCGCTTTGACAAGGTGACATAAGGCACCCGGGGCCCACCCCAACGCCAGCTCTTCCGAGGTTACATCCAGGCAGAGAAACAGCTCGCCCAGCTTCTCAGTCTAGCCCAACAGCCCGCCGGCTGCTGCGGCACAAGGGTGGTAATGCCAAAGCCACAGCACAAAGGGCTCGGCGTGACAACGGCTTCCAGAAGGCTCCCTGCGGGGCCGTCCCAAAGAAAGGAAGCCCTGTGGCACCAGAGCAAACATGATGCTTCGAGAGGCAGCGGTACCTGGCGGCAAAAGAGAGAGCAAGGAAGCTCACCGAAACGCAGCCAGAGTCGGTGCTTTGAGCATCGCCCGTCCTGATGCTCACCGCGTCACCAGCTGAGGGACAACGGTGCCAAACATCCCCCACGTGCTGTGACGTCCCACTCTGCCCGACCAACAAAGGCTTAGAAATCTCCCGAGGTGGCACAACATGTCAGCAGCAGGAAGGGAAGGTGCTCACACAGTCCGAAGCACAGCAGCCCTCAACTCACATCTGCCTTTTTGTGCCTTTGCTTCCACGCCAAAATGCAAACTAGGCAGAGGCTCTTCCTGCCGGGAAAAAAAACAAAAACAAAACCAAAAAAACCCAAAACTGAACCAGCCCCTTGGGAAATGTGCAGGTGGGGCACACCAACGATTGGGGGGGGGGGGAATGCTTGAAAATAAAAGTAATAAAACCCAAGAAATGTGTTAATCCTGATGATGCCTTAGAAAGAAATGTCAGATTTTTCAACCAGCTGCTGGTTTTTAACCCCAAGGCTTTATTTTACCAGCATCTCACACCTCTGGGCAGAGACATGTGAACTCATTGCAGTAGTGAGCCCCCCCTCCCACCCCCCTCACCCCACCCCCACAGTCCACCAAGCTCCAAAATAGGCTCCCCACCACGGGGGAGGTGAATCCCAACCACCCCCCTACCACTTCTCCTCTAAATCAAGCACTGCTCTTAAGTGCATTAGGCAAAACCAGGCCCCCACTGCCCCTGGCCACCTGCGCTCACAGTTCCTTGGGGCAGGGGACACTGTCCCCTCTGGGGACCTTAGACAGTCAGCAGCGCTGGAGCAAGGCTTCCAGCCTGAGGGTACAGAAAGAGACATCCCTAAGGTAGATTTACAGTAGAGGTTTAGCCAGACATGTGGACAGACAGACAGACACTGCCCAGTGTACTCCCTGTCCCACCACTTGGCATTTGCAACCTATTTCCCTAATTATTCCTTCGCTGCTGAGAGTCATCTCCATCTCTCCTCTCTGGCAGCCTCTGATTTATCTCTCAGCCAGGCTAACAGCTCCCCCCACCCCCTTCTCCTCTGGGAATTCAATTTTCATTCACTTTTCTGCTTTGCCAGATTGATCCACCACCCCCTCTGCCCAGCTATGGATCACTCATGGCAGTGGGCACAAAGGAGTCACCCAGCACCAAGCATTCACCTCAGGGACTGTGGTGCTGCTGCCAGGGCTGCCACCATGAGTGTCCATCTGAAAAACAACCCACCAGCATCTTCCTCCATGCTTGCTCTTGGATTACCAGATCTTCCCAGTAGAGCCCTCATCCCTCCCTCCCCTTGTAATACTGCTTTGCCCCCCTCCATTCTTCCTGCTGTCCATTTATTCCTTGTATTGGTTGGCTTTAGTCTCTTTTGGGGTTGGGGAATTTTTTTGTTTCTTTCTTTCTTTCTTTTGAGGTTTTTTTGTTTTGTTTTGGGGTTTTTTTGTTCTCTTTTGGTTTTGTTTTTCCTAGCACACACTGGTATCCTGAAGGGCAGGGAGGAGAGGGTGGTAAAGGTGGGCATGAGCTACTGGCCCAGCAAACCCCCTTTGTGCCATCCCAGGGTGCTGGTGGGCCTGAGGAGGAGGGAATTATATGTGATGGGTGTGTTATCTTCCTGCCACCCCACCCCCCCGACCTCCCTCCTCTTCCCAAATCTAAGCAAGAGCTAAGGATTAGTGGTGACCAGCCTGCAAAAGGGTAAATGTTCAATTTTCAAAGGTTTGTATTTTCAGGGAGGTTCTGGGGGGGGAGGGGGGAGGGGCCTCTGGCCCCACACAGATGCCCTGCTCCCTCCTGTACATCACCTGAACCCCCCCTGGCCCTGCAGCCCAACGAAGATACCATTGGTGTGACACAGTGATACAAAACCGGCAGAAAAGTGGTAAATTATTAATAAACAATAAAAAAGCGGGTAAAACTCCTCTGAGACCCAGACCCAGTCTCCCCTCACGTGCCCCCAGCCCTGTGCACCTGGGATCTGGGGACACTGTGGTCATTATGTCACCAGTAGGGACATCAGTGCATCATTCCCAGGTGCAATGGGGGTGTTCCAAGGCAGAATTGGGGTTTGCAAGGAAAACACACACCTGGCCTGTGCCTGGGGTGGGGGGGGATGGTGAGCACAGCTGTGTGCCCCTCCGCCCCCCTCCAGGAAAGCCTGAGTGGGCTTGGAAGTGCCAGGGGGGCTGACAGCTGGGCTTTCTAACACCCTTGCACGGAGATTGTCAGGTCTCAGCCCAGCTCCCAGAGCCTCATTGCATGACAAAACCAACTCCCCCAGCCTAAGGAAGGGGACACATCCCCATAGAGCCGAAGCTCCCACAGCCACCCTTCAGCATGGGGCCACCCCACCACTGGCCAGTGCCGGCCGTGGCACCCTGAACCTCCACCGCTCTCCACTTCTTCATTGCCCGAGACATTAAACGTGACCCCATCTCACATACACCCCGACTGCCGGGGGTGGCCCGGAGCGAGGGCAAACACTACGAGACCCCGTACTCACCGCCGGCTGGAGAAAACGCGTCCCCTTGCAGGCGCTGCCGAGCGGGGTGTTGCTAATTGTAATTGAAAATTAATTGCTGTTAAGCGAAACCCCCCCCTGTGATTTTATGGCCCGAGCGCAGGCAGGTGGGGGGATGCCGGAGGAGAAAGCTTCTCACCGGCACCGAGGAGGGAAAGAGAAGAGAGGCGGGAGAGAGCCAGCGCCGAAGGGGTGGGAAGGCTGCAGGGAGTGCGGGGGGCCGGCCACCGGCCTGGCGGAAAATTAAATTGCACTTGAGGGTAAATTGTGTTAGGGAATAAAAGCCGCTCGCGCCAGCCATTTGGGTAATTAGCCCTGGGGATGCCCCAGCTCACACATAGAGGTGCTGGGGAGGGGTAACCCCCATGGGGGAGGGCATCGCGAGGGGCTTGGGGAGGGTACCTCCCCTGAATAGCCCATCCCTCCTGTGAGCTTGGCACAGTTTGACGCCCACTCCTCCCCCCATGCCAGGATTTGGGTGGGGAACAGCCCCACAGGTCACCATGCCAGGGGGGTCAGTGTGCAGGACAGCCTCAGGCAGCAACACCGAGCCCTGCAGCAGCCTCCTGCCCCTCTCCTGCCTGCACTGGCACATATTTGCCCTGCACCGGGGCTCCCGATGTGCTGGGGGGTTCCAGCACCACAGTCTGGGAGAGCCGGAGCCAGGAGGCTGGGGACTGCATCAAACAGGATTACAGAAAGTCTATTTACGGGACTCTCTTTTTTCCTGTGTGCACGACAGCTTTAGCCCCCCGGCCCTGTAAATCTCCTCCGTGGGGCCTGTCAGGGATACTAATCTGGGCAGCCCTGCCCATGGCTGGCAGCTCCCACCCCACCCCTGGTAGCACCCACCTCCCCACCCCTAATCCTCTGGTTTCACACACCCCCCTCCGCCCCCCAGTACATCCCCAAGCCCATCCCCAGCAGCTCCAGGGTCTGGTGCTAGCCCTACATCACAAACCCTCAGTCCCCCCTGTGAGGGAGC
Source organism: Calypte anna (assembly GCF_003957555.1). NCBI lineage: Eukaryota > Metazoa > Chordata > Aves > Apodiformes > Trochilidae > Calypte > Calypte anna. Next base: position 151,157 of record NC_044254.1, on the reverse strand, counting down.
AGCTGACAAGGAGCAGTTGCACACTGGGGGGTTATTGATGTTGGGTATAAACCCCCAGATAAATCAAGGAGAAGGTGACAGAGATGCAGCCTTGGGACTTTCCCCATCCATCACCCAATGGTGGGCAAGATCAGCATCAAGCTGGGGGATATGGCCACCCCTGCGTGAGGGATGAGGCCACTGAGGACCCAGCTAAGGGACATGGCCAAGTGGGCCAGCAGTGGCAGGGCAGGGGGTGCCAGCCTGATGTCCCATGGAAGTGTGACCAAGCACAGGCAGCAAAGAAGAAGGAAAGATGGAGCAAGGAAATTTGTTGCAAGGGCAAGGGAGAGCAAAATGGCCAGAGGAGCCAGAGCTCCCAGTGCCTGTGCAGCAGCAGAGCTGGCTGCCCTCCTTCCCCATCCTGCTGGCCTTTGCCTCCCACCTGGGCAAAGTGAAGATATCAAGAAAAAGGCTCCAAATCCGATTGACACCCCCCCCTCCCCCTTAATAAAGTTTATTATCAGCCGGTCCTTAATCCTTTTAAATCCCCCACGTGGGGGAGGAAGGGCTGGGATTAGGGGAGGGCAGCGTAATCCCAATGAATTTGTTACAGGGGGATTTAGGCAGCGCCGGAGAGCAGATGGCCCCTGTCCCGGAAAACAACCATTTTCCTTAATGATTCCTAACAAGGATAAAAGGGCAGAGAGAATCGGGGACAGAAACAGGGGGTCTGTGCCCAGGAAGGTCCTGGTCCCAGGAGACGCTCACGTGTGTCTTCCTACTCTGGACCACAGCACCAAACTGCATCACTGTGGCTCATGCTAACTTTTTCTCAGCAGCTTCCAGTTCCCCCAACAGGCTCCGTCCCCATCACCCAGCTTGAGGACAAACCACAAGCCACTTCAAACCCTGGGGACATGCCAGCTGTATAGGGGGGGGGCAGCTAGCCATGGGTGCACCCAGGAGGAAGAAGCAGAAGAAAATGTACAATAATAACAAACTAAAATATTTAAACCAAATCAGTGCTCTCTCAGGGGGAAGGGGGAACCTCAGATGGGGACCAGGGACCAGCCAACACAGCCAGGCCGGCGTCAGCAAAAATAATTTATTCCACTAAGACAAGCAGAGAGCAAACAACAGCACAGGGAGGGCGTGAAGAAAGGTGGGGGGGCCAGTCCACATCTCAAAGAGGGGGGACACATACACACAATGCAGCTGCACCCACAACTGCACCCCCACTGCTCAGCAATGCCCACTTTCCCTGAGGGCTAAACCCCCACCCTCCTGGCCCCAAGTAGTGGTTTGACCCTAAAGGGCTGCACCCCAGCACAGCACTGGGCTTCCCAGTTTGAAAACAGCCCAGCAACAGGGAGCTCCACAGGTTCTGAGACTGGACCTGCTCCCATGCACTCTAAACTTGGTACTGTGAGTCAAGGGGGGGGGAATGCTCCGACATCTTCCCCCCACAAATCATCCCCCTTCCCTCCACCCCCCCTATCCTGAGTGAGGTGACTGCTGTGAGCAGGGAGGATGCACCTTGACAAAAACACTGGGGTGCACTGGCCCAGCAGCCCACTCCATCACCCCCCCCCAGGGGCAGCCCCCAGACGCTCTCAGGCCATAGGGAAGCCAAGGCGGCCTTTCCGTGCACGGGTGCGGAGACGGAAGAAGGTGTACATGCCCAGCAGGCACATGGAGGAGAGGAGGTACAGGGCGACGCACAGGCTGACATCCAGGCGGGAGAAGCCCAAGCCAAGCACCCGCAGCCAGGGGCTCCTCCGCACACGCTCCTCCTCCTCTTCCTTCCGGACCAGGAGAGCGGGAGCCCGGCGGTGCTCCCAGCGTGGCCCAGCAGCCAGGGGCAGAGCAATGGTGTCCCGCTTGCTGATCCGCCGGTGCCGTCCGGCTGCCGCTCGCAGTGCCTGGCTCTTGAAGTGCTGCTCGCTGAAGGAGTCCAGGTCCACAATGTCCTCACCCACCTGCCACAGCTTGGGGTTCAGCCTCACGATGCTGGGGCGCCGGGGCTCAGGGGAGCCCGGTTGCCATGGAGCTCTCATCTCACCCTCCGTCTCTTTTTCCTCCTTATCCTCCTCCTTCTCCCTCACTTCTCGAGGGCCCTCGGTGCCCAGCCTGGTGTCTGTACCCCCCCCCAGCCACGGGGACAGGGTCAGCCTCAGTATAGTCCAGGTAGATGTTGGCTGGGGAGAAGTGTGCCTTGAGGAAGGTGAGCACAGCTGGCTTGTCCCAGGCATGCACCCCCTGCTCCTCCTTGTGGCACTGGGGACACATGTCTGGCGGAGGCCACTGCAGCTTAGGGAACCTGGGGTCCTCCGTGTCACTTCCTACAGGGACCAAAGCCAGCCAGAGGTTAGAGGGGACACGCGACACAGCTCTCCTCCTGTATGAACATATCTGGAGAATCCAGCAGCTGGGGATAGGGACATTTGGAGGAGCTGTCTCAGGAGGAAGGGTCCTTCAAGGGCACACGGAGGCTTTGGGAAGCTCTCTGCAGGGAGTGTGTAGACCCAACCGCACCTCTGGGTAGTCTGATGCTGCATAACTAGCTGCTGTCCCATGATGGGGGACAATAAGGGGAAGGAGGTCCCCACTGCTGCAACCTAATGCAGCTATTTGCCAGCTCCATCCAGGAGGAAGGATGATGCTCCTCCACTTTGCCTCCCCTTTTTTCTCAGGAAGCCACCCCGGCTGCCCTCCCCACAACCCCCTTACCTGCCAGACGAGCATTGACCTCATTGTGGTGGGACCAGAGCCAGAAGACGGCCTCCTCCCGGCCTGCCACCTGGTCCATGGACTTGGCCGCCATGGCCTCAAAGTGCTCAGCACACTCCTGGCAGCCAAAGAAGTGTCGGACGTAGCAGCGCATGGTGCCCAGCACTTCCAGCGGCAGCTCTGGGGGAGAGGCAGAGGATTGGAGGGGGATGGGAGGGCAAGTCCAGATCCCCACAGTGCCACCAGCACAGCCCCACAGTTGAGGTGGCAGCCCCACACCCCAACTCTCTTGCCTTCCCCCCAGACCTTTCTGGGGCGAGATAAGCCTTTGCCCGCCAGCAGCATTCCTGCCTGTGCCATAACCTCTCCATTCACCTCCTCCCCAAGCCCCAAGCCCCACTGGGGAAGCTGATACCTTTGTCAGGGCCGCTCTGGGCAGCCTGGACAGTCAGCAGGTGGAAGACAGTCCAGAGCCCACAGGGGTAGCCACGAAAGTGGGGTTCACTGCCCTGGCAGCCCACCCAGGTCACGTTGGTGGGGAGCACAGCAGGGTGGGAGGCCTGGAGAACAGACAGACACAGCACAATGGAGCTGACAGATAGCATGAGATGGGGGGAAGGAGGCTGGGGGAGTGTATGGGAGGAGAGCAGGGGCCAGGATCCCCCTGGGTGCCTTACATCTCTGTTATTCTTCATGGCCTCCTTCAAGGTGCTGCGGGGCAGCTCAGGCTCTGTCCAGTTCCTCAGCCATCCATCCAAGGACTGCAGGAAGGTCTGCACACAGGGGCGCCCAGGGAAGTACTGCAGGGGGGACAGAAAAGAGGTGAGGAAACCTGGAATCCCGCCCTGCAGAGCAACAGGGCAGATCCCCAGCTCACAAGGACAGGCACTGGCAGCACCAGCATCCTCTACGGCAGCATCTGGCAAGGTTTTGGGTCTCGTCCCCAAGAGGCTGGTGGCCATGGCATGTCCCCCCGTGGTGGTGAGACCCCCTGCATGTGTGTGTGTTCAATGCTCCAAACCTCAGTCCCCATCTGAGGAAGGCAAAAAGCCACTCTGACCATAAGTCAGGGTAAAGCCGATTAGCAACTGCACTTTAAAACCATCGGAGCTCTGGGGAGAGGGAACAGCCAGCCAGCGCCTGCCAGTGAGGGATGACAGACAGAGGGACAGATTGGACCAAACCAGGACAGAGGGATAGACTGGACCAACCCACAGGGAGGGTCAGACCAGCAGCACACGGGAGAAGCGACAGGAAGCAAAAAGAAAGAGGGATGTCCTGTGTCTGAGCTGTTCTCTGTGGGCCTGTGGGGAATCACAGAAAAAGCCCCAAATTTGCAGGGGAATTAATTCACCTGCAATCTGACATTTCTTCTGCAAAACGTAGTCATCCCTGTCGGCCAGTGGTTTTATCCTGTTCTCCAGGCACTACTTCTTTCCATGTTAGGAATTTTTTTTTTGTTCTCCTTCTGTGCCTTAAACCACCTCTTGGGAAGGCAACAGTTAAACAGCCAAGGCTGAGACCTGCTGGCTGAGCTCTGAGCCTGAGCCCTGCTGGGCTGGCAGCAATCCTGGAGACACTGCTCCTTCCAGTGGATGAGCACAGAAATGACAGCACCAGATCAGCATACTAGGGGAAGCCCCAGCATCCAGCACCCACCCACCCATGCTGGGGACATGCAGCTTTGCCTCCTTGCCAAATTCGGTGCTTTGCCAGTGAGGGTGAGGTTCATAGGAAGAATTAAAAGCTGATCAAATAAAATGGCTGCTGCTCCTCCTGACCACCCCAGCAAGCTCATACCTTTGGCCAGGGAGCTAGTGTGATGGGGATTTATTTCCACAACCCAGGCAGGTCTCATTAAAAGAGGAGATAGCCAGGGTGAGAGCTGGGGGCAAAAGAAGCCATGCAAAGCTTAGAGTTAAGGACTTAAGACTCATTGCACCAGTGGCTTGTATTTGGAGCTGTTTTCTGGAGGGGTGCAGGCAGAGGTGGGAGTGAGGGGCTGCCTTGCACATCATGAGGACCCTGGGTGACAAAGAAGGGAACAAAGAAGGTGGGCATGGCCAGGTGAAAGTCCGCAAGGCATCCAGGCTGGGACTGGGACAGGGGTCCTTCCACCTCAGTGGTGGAAACTTGGCCCGAGCACAGTGCACCAGGAAATCAAACTGCCTGCTTCTGCTGGCTCAAGGCTCCTACTTGCTTCAGTTTCACCAAGCAGAAGAAGAAAAAGGAGACCTTTAATTAGGCTTTTCCAGAGCCTGACTCAGAGCAGGAGTCCCTTTCCCTGACTGCCAAAGGAGCCTGCAGAGATGAGCTCTCTGAGCATCCATCCCTAACCTAGGCCTTGCCTGAAATTCTCTGGAACCTTTTTTCTCCTGTTGGAACTCTGGGATGAGTTTAGAGCTTCACAGGGATAGGGACAGCTCCACAGTGGCCATGGGATGAGCTGAGCACAGGGCTCACACCCAAGATAGCCACCTGCAAACACCAGGATGAAGTGGCCCATACCTTGCATTTACACTTCACCTTATAAATAGCTATGGGGAGGGATGGGCAGTTCCTCTCCCCCCACCAAAAGCTCCTCACCTTCACAAGCATGGACACGTAGCACTTGAAGGCAGCCAGTTGGTCTCCTGACAGCTTGGCAGCACGAGCAGCCTCCACCCGCAGAGAGTAGTGCAGGGCAGACTCCAGGTCAGCCATGTAGAGCTTGGAGCTGGGGAAGGCAGTGAACACAAAGGCTCATTAATCTGCATCCCCTGCCCAACAACCATCCAGGGCTCTTTCCAGGGAAAAGGCATGGTCTCAGCCTGTTGCCCACCCATGGCCACAGCAACTCCTCCCTGCACCAGCCCTGGCCTCCCACAGCCCCCAAATGGTGAAGAGGGGGGGTCTGACCGGTCGGCACGCTTCAGCTGGGACACGGTGGTCTCATTAGAGGTGTCGAGGGTGGCATTCAGCTTGTAGGAGCCACGGGTGACACCTGAGAGCGTGCGCAGGTAGTAGGTGTAGAAGGAACGTGCCTCTATGTGCCTGCGAGAAAGGAGAAGTTGTGAGCAAGACCTTCTTCCCTCCCAAACAGACCCCAGGAGGAAGCAAAGGAGATCAAAATCCATTTTCCCCTTTCGCCAGCTCCAGGCAGAACTGGCAGCTCTGTTTAGTTCCCACCAGGGTGACCCAACCCCCCCATCCCACACTCACACAGGCAGGCGGGAGAAGGAGCCATTGCGGAGGACCAGGTAGGCAGAAGGGAAGGTGGTGACACCAAACTTCTCCACAAGCTCCTCCTCACTGCTCAGCACCCTCCTCACTGCCACATTCTCATATTGCAGCATGTCCAGTGTCACCTGCAAGCCCAAAAGCCCCGAGGTCAGGCAAGGTGGGGATGACAGGACACCCAGCCCTACTGGGAATGCACCAGGACTATTTAGCACTCTCTATTACACTTAGCACCTGCAAAGCAGCCTGCAAGTTGGCCAGGGAGACTGCCAGGAGAGGACTTCCCCTGCCAAAGGCACCCAGGAGTTATCGGGTGCCAGTAACAGGGGCTTCAAAAGAAAGGGAGAGGAATAAACACAGCTTTACCCACCTCTCTGCCCACAAAGGAGTCACTCTTCTCAAAGATCAGTGCCAGGTACTGGTCCTTGTTCTGCTGGAAGAAGGTACGAACCTCCTCAGTGCTGCAAATAGAAGAGGATGTCAGCAGGTGCTTAGGCATTGACCAGGTGCTCTGCCCTACAGCCCAAAAGGAGCTCAGCCCTCATCCCCTGGGATTTGGCAGGGCATGCTGGCATAGGTTCAGCCCCACTGAGTGGGTAATTCCTCCCCACTGAAGATTCCAGCTCAATTTTTCTGCTCTAGTTCACAGAGCTTTGAGAAAACCCATCAGGGTCAGCCAAGGAAGCAGAAAACAAAGAACAGGCAGGGCAGGAGGGGGCTGCATGCTTGCCCAGGGATAAAAACAGCACTGAACTTGAACTAGAATTTTTTTTTTTTCAGCTAGCACACAGCAGTCCTCTACATCTACTGGAGATGTAGGACCATGTGCCCAGCTTGACCACCACTTTGAGAAAGCCAAATACTCTCCCCTAGAACAGCGGAACAACCACCTACATCCAGCAGAGCCCAACAAATTTGTGCCGAATCAAGAAAACCCTTCCTGGGGGCAAGAAAAAGCTGCTAATGCCAGCAGCCTCACTTGGCACAGCACAGCACTGCCACGTCCCCAGTGCCGCTTGCTCTAATTAAGGCTGATGAGCAGGTTTGTTAGGAGATGCAACAACATGTCCTATTTCATCCAGGCCACGTAAATGGCTCTATCCTAGCCAGGTCATCTGCATCTCAGGGGCAACATGACTGTTCCATGCTCAGTTTTGGCTCAGGACTTCCCCAGAAACCTGCTCTCCATGGGACAGAGGCCACCAGAGCCACCCCCCCATCACACAGTCCCTGCCTTGCTGGCTCCAGCGGAGGACAGGCGGGGGGCCAGGCGTCCTTGCTCTGCTCCAGGTTGGTGATGATGGCATGGCGCAGCTCCCTGACGGTGGCGCTGGGATCTGTAGGATGACAGGATGCTGAGGGATCAGTCCTGGGGAAACTGGTCTCATGGGCTGAGCTGAGGGGAGCAGCTCCAAGCTGTACCCACCCTGGGCTCTCTGAGGTCTCAAGGCATTGGGGGGGGAGGGGGGAGACAGCAGCGCCTTTTGCACCTGGGGCAAAAAGCCCCCTCTGGTTCTGATACTCACTGGTAATCCTTATCCCATCCTCTGCCTTCTTGCTAAAAGCTCTGAAGAACTGCAAGGCAACAAACAAAACACAATGGGAAACTGTAGTGAGAACGTTTGGAGAGGGAAAGGGAGGCAGTGCAGCCCAGCAGGCAGAGGCTCCCTACGTACCAGCTCTGCTTCAGTTTCCTGATGTCAGTAGAGCACACCAAGTGACACCAGCCACTGCAGAGGGAATTCTTGGCCGTGACCCCACTTTGTGGGACATACCCAGAGGGAAGGGATGCAGGCATGGGTTGGAAGCCATGTCCAGCCAAGGACTGAGTCCTGGCAGGCAGTAGGCAGGCTTCTCCAGGGGTCCCAGGGAGGCTGCCAGGGCCTCCCTGGTCCTGCAAACTGCTGTCTCCCTGATCCAAAGCTCTCAAAAAGTGGCAAAAGGGGATTTTGTCCCACTCCTGGCCTCCAACAGCACCTGTGGTACAGCCAGAGCATGGGTTGCATCAGACAGGTGTTTGCTTTGCAGGCTGGGCTGTGAGCACAAGCTGTTTGTAAAAGGTGTTTGCCAGGGACAGGAGATGTGAAGTAAGTGACTGCTTGGTACTGCCACATCAGCAAGTCTCCCTGCCCCAGGGGATGATTTGGTCAGTGTCTCACAGGCAGAGGGCACCCAGGCTGTAGGTTCTTGGTGAGACCTCAGGGAAGGCCTGGGGGACAAGCCAACCTGTCTGGCAGTCCCCCCAGACCTGACCCCACCTTGGACTGTCTGATGAAATCCCAACTTGTCTTGTTCTCTCTCAAGGCAACCCTGCCCTTTGCTGCCCACACCTGGAATGCCTCACCTTTATTACTTGTGTTGGACAGAGGCTCTGTTTGCTGTGGGAAATGCTGTGATCTGGTGTATTGACACAGCAAAGGGGCTGGGCATGGGCCCAGGAGGAGGGACAGCACCTCGCCAGCAGCTGCAGGAGGCTTCTGCCTGAGCCCTGCACAAGCCTCCCGCAGCACCCCTGCACCTTCCTCTAAAACCTGTGCCTGCAACCACTCTCTGGCCCCAGCAGCATTTCCCAGTTTAGGTTTTGGACTCTACCCCATCCCAGGAGGGATACAGCCTCTATGTTTCACCATGAAGCAGTGTTTTGGTTTTCCCTTCCTAGTTGCTACATCTCCCAGCAGTCCTGCTGGCTGCAGTTACTATTTTGAGGAAGGACAAAACAGCTCCAGCCTGCAATGCCTCAGAGGAAATATTCGGGTGCAACAGTGCTGTCCATCTGATTGAGCAAGAGAGTGAAAGGCCAAAAGGCAAGGCACAGGGAAACCAGGCAGATGCCCATCATACACAGCCCTTACCTTCAGTGTGGGGAAGCCAGTTATCCCAAACTCGGAGCAAACTTGCTGGTTGGCCTCATCAGCACAGTCGATGGCTGCCAGCATCACTGCAGGTCTCCACTCTGTGGGGAGAGAGGATGTGCCAGTACAGCTCAGCTCCTCCAAGACCCCCAAAAACCACCCTGCTCCCTGAAACCACTGCACGGATCTCATCAATATGGCTCCTCCCAGCTCCAAAATCTCACAGGAGACAAGCTGATGGCTGCCAAGTACCCAACACCCAAAGCTGTGGTCCCTGCTAGTGTTCCTTGCCCTACTTTTTGGGGCAACAGGAGCATGGTGAAAGCCGTGTGAGGCGGGACCAGGCTTTGCATGCCCTGCCCTCAGCGGAACCTAAGCACAGGCAGCTCTGCCCACGGCTGCCTGCCTGTCTGGTTCTGCCTGCCCAGCCTCTGCCCCAACGGGAAGAGAGGCGGCCAGGAGAAGGGAGGGATGGATAACTGCGGCTAGAAGAGAGCTAGAAACACGGACCACAGCTGATCTCATCCCAGGCCTAGGACATGGTTGATAACCAATAAAAACAGTGGCCAAGCCCACCCAGCTGCTGAGCCTCCCTAGGGACGAGCAGTGAGTCCCTGGGGCAAAACAGAGACAAAGAAAAGGGAGTGCAGAGGCATTTCAAGCAGCCCGGAAACCCAACAGCAAAATAGAGATAAAAGCTCTGAAATGGCTCCCTTTTAGTGAAAAGGACACGATCTGGAGAATGTCCAGCCTCTCTTTCGAGTGGGTACAGGGAGGGACGTGGTGCTGCCACTTGGATGGAGCCCACAGGAGCCTGCCAGAGGTGGGGACTTGCTGGGACCGCCTCGTGTCGCAGGTGACGAGGCCGAGTGAGCTGCCCCGGCCGCACTGGCACAGGAAGGCTGGAGCCGAACCCCGCTGCCAGGAGCCAGGCACTCTCCTGAACTCATCGGCACGTGTTACCTGTGGGTCACCCTGGCATCCTCCCCGTCCAGCGCACTCCTGCGAAAATCCACCCGTGGGAACAGCAGCAAGGATGCCGAACGGGACGGGGGCGGCTTCCTCGCCCTGCCCCCGCCGTCATCCCATCCGCCATTCCGCTGTCGGAATGGGGAGCACGGGGGGGTGGGGGGGTGCATTTCGAGAGGGGCCAGGAGAGCTGGCATTCCCCCGCAGGGCCTGGGGCACGCATCCCATTCCTCATATCCTGCCCCGCTGGGGAGCGCTGACGGCATCCCCCGGGAGGCACGGCATCCCCCGGGAGGGACGGGGCAATCCGGCCGGTGCCCTGACTCACCCGGCAGGCACCGTGCTGCAGCAATTAGCGCAATAACAGGGGGAAGCCGTACGTGCCTCTGGATACCGGGGGAGGCTGGAGGGACCCCGGCAGGGCTCGAGACGCAGGAGTGGAGTGTAGGGGTCCCCAGGAAGGGGTTGGGCACCGGCCAGACGCCAAGGTCAAAGCCAGGAACAAACCAGATGGGATCAGCGTGCGGTGCCAGCGCCCTGCCAGACTCCCTGAGGGTACCGGGGAGGAGCGGACTGAGGCTGAGCTTTTCTCAGCCAAAGGTGGCTCCAGGGATGCTGCTCAACAGGACCTGTCACCACAGGGAGACAGGGGGGCTGGGCCTATCCACCAGGCCGAAGCTCCGCGGTGGCTGGAGCAGGGATGGATACAGGGGGATTCAGGGGTTCTGGTGAAGAGTAAGGCTGAGGGGACGGAGAGGTGGTAGTGGGGATGGTGCAGAGGGGATGCAGGGGTGCTGACAGGGCCGAGAATGTGAGGCCAGGCATGCGTGGAGGATTTAAGTGACCTGACAGAGAGGAAAAGGAGAAGTATAGGACAAGGACGCAGGAGGAATTCAGGAGGGCTAATCGGGGAAGAGGAACACAGGGACGACCTAGGTGTGCTGACAAGACAACGGACAGGAATAAGGGGATGATCTGAGGGTGCTGAGGGGATGCGGGGGCAGAGACGCAGCATATTTAGGAATAGAACAGAGACAAAGGTACAGGGGAAAAAACAAGGACAGAGGGAGAGCTGGGGAGCACTGATAGGGCGAGCAGGGATGCGGGATGCAGCAGGGGGAGGGAGGGGGGGGGAGGAAGAAGCCGAGGGACTCACCCTGCAGGTCGTACGCCAGTGCCCGCCATGTGGGCGCGAAGTGCACGCAGTGCCCGCACCAGGAGGCGAAGAACTCGACGGCCCAGGCGCTGGGGGAGCCCAGCAGCCGCCCCTCCGCCCCGCTCCCCAGCAGCTCCAGAGGGTCATCAGCTGAGTACAGCCCGCGGGGACGCGCCGCGGGCAGCGCCAGGGACAGCAGCAGGGATACAGCCGCCCACCCCCCGCCGACGCCCCGCGCCCGCCGCCGCCACATCGCCCTCCCAGGCCGCCCGCTGCCGCCCGCCGGCTTTAGGGCCACACGGAGGAGGCGGAGCTAAGGGATCCCGCACACCACGCCCATTGGGGCGGGCCCAAGGCCGCCATGAGGGCGACTTGCCCGCATGGCGGCCTTGGGCCCGCCCCAATGGGCGGAGAGTGCGGGAGGTGTTGTCTTCACCCCCCCCTCCCCATCGTCCGAGCACCAGTGAGGGGTCGGGCGGAATAAAATGATTAAATCGTCCGATAAAGGCGGACAAGAAGGCGGCTTTCAGCCCCCGAACCTGCCACGAGGGCCACCCCCCTCAGGAAGACAGCAGGTCGGCCAGCCCGCGGTCAGTCACCTGGCAACGCTTGCCAGTACACCCCCGTGGAACACGAGCGCGGGAGACCTCACCCCAACGCTGCCGCAAGAAGGGAGAATCCCAAATCCATCTCCTCCACACACCACGTCCCCCCAGAAAAACCAAACAACCACACCAGCAGCCCTCCAGCCCCCACAGCCCAGCCGTGACACCGCTCACGCACACCCCGCGTCACTGCCCCGACGGTTCCCGCTGCCCAGCGCCCCGGGGCAAGGCAGGACACCGGGACGGCCCCGAAATTCGTCACTCCGGTCCCTCACCAGACGAAGGCAGGGGGCCCGAGGCACGGGGGGTGCCCGTGGCTGCAGAGGGCCGGTTCCTCAGGGAGGCCATTAGCCATGCTGAGCTCCACATAAGTATTTTAGGCAGTCTCGCCATGCTAGATAAACAAGCCTGCCAGAGCCCGCCCTTGCTGTGGCAGCAGCGGGTGGGGACCTCAGCGCAGGGCACAGCCAAGGGGGGAGCCACAGAGGTTCCCCAAGATGGCCCAGCTGTGGGGACAGAGCCTGTGGGACACGACCCCCGTGGGGCTGCTGCCACACTGCTTCTGTGGGTCCAGGCTGATGCAGAAGATGGTTTGGTGCAGCCGCACCTGCTGTAATTGAAGGTTTAAGGGATTATCACACCTTGCTGTCAACCGAGAAGGGAGAGGCACAGCCTAGCATGTGCAGGGCTGCCCTGAAAAGTGGTACCTGGTTATTGCCAGAGACCTTGCCATGACTTGGTCTTTATCCAGCTGACGAGTAAGAGAGAAAAAAATCTCTGTGCTTAGGGTTCCTACCACCGTTATTTTTACCCTGTGCTAAAGTCTGTATTTGATGAAGATGTGCTCAGCATGAGCATAATTACCAGCATCCTCCCCATCCAGCTCACCTTTCCCCTCCCAGGAAGGACAAATTCTTTGAATCGTTTTTTATATGCAAAAGCAGCATCTAACCTGAAGGCAGATGGGCAAAAGGCCATATCTTGGGGCTCCAGCTCCTTTTGAGGTGAGCCACCCCATTGCTCATCTGCTGAAGCCCCGGGGTGGGGATGCTCAAGCTTCCTGCGGCTCAGGAACAGCCAGGTCTGCGGGCACTGCTGATGATCCTGCCACCAGGCTGGCACATCCCATCCCTGCCACTGACCAGGGAACAGACTCCTCCTTCACCAGCAAGGTGTGGGGCTTTCCAAGCACGGATTTACCCAAATAGCCTTTTTATTTGTTTGTTTTGTTTCTTTTCCTTTAAATGCTGCTGCAAAGCAAGAGATGAAGCTTTTCTTCTGCCTCAGACTTGGAAGAACCCAGTTTTCACTGAAGAATGACCCAGAAAGCCAAAGATAAATCAGAGATTTCGAAACAACCCATTTTAAGATGGATCTGAGACTATGATTATATTTTAAGATCAAGAAGTGGGAGAAACCTGGGGAAGTTTCGGAAATGCCCTTCTAGGCCTGCCTGCCTTTTGACCTCTCCTGCTTTGCACCCCCTCTCTGCTAGCAGAGCCAACAGGCAGCAAAGCACAAGCACAGGGGCTGGGTGACCCTGGATTCCTGGCTGTTGAGCCCCCAGCCAGCCCTAAAGCCCCACTTTAGACTCTCATGGCACATTTAGGAACCTACCTGGCATCCAGCAAAGCCTTCAGAGTCTACTGCCTTGGCAACCCTAACTTCAAAGAGATGTGCTTCACTCCCCTGTAGCAAGGCCACAGCCCAAGGACCACTGCAGAGGTTCCCATGCTGCACAAGTCCCTGTGCAGCAGCTGAGCAGTGGGTTTAGCTCATTAAGCTCATCAGCTTTCAAATCTCCTTTTGCAGACTAGCAGCCAGCAGGGTATTTCCTTGAACTCAGAGGTGTAGGCAACACCAATAGGCTGAAAGCATCAAAGGCCACTAAATAATTTAAGCTCTGCAGAACTTGTTTCATGCACCCAAAGTGAATAATTTTCACAAACACAGAGCTACTCTGATGACCTCAATGCTGGGTTCAAGTGGAGATGAGGAAAGAGCACCTGGGTTTTTATGTATTCAGCCCTTGAAGTGCTGGAAAGGACTACTGAGAGCAGTGGGAAACTACAGAAACCGGGGAAATGCTCTTACTGTCCACTATTAAAAGCAGGAATCTGTCTCCAAAATAGCAACAGCCCAAAGCAGCCAGGTAAGCTGACCCAGAAGCTTCTCACTTCCCTTTAGCTGTTAAGTTTCAGGGACAGGGAGATTCTGAAATGGACTTTCTTCCTTGAAAATTAAAGAACACGTTCCTACCTAATTGTGTGATTCCAGGAACTGACTCCAAGAAAAACACGCAATCAATGCAAGACTCATAGTACAACCATGGCAGCCCTGTCACCAGGCCCTGGCATTTCAGAGGATGTTCAGGGAAGTCTGTGCCCACCTGCCCTGGGAGCTCCTCGGACATACCAGCTGCAGAGGAGGCTTGACAGTTTTCCTCTCTCTCCAGCCTCCATGAGACGGACTGATGACCTCAGTGAAGTCCTCCTTGATTTAGAGTATAGCACTGCTTAAAGCATGGTCTTTCTCTAAATAAAAGGAAAAAAATTATTTCCCCAATTAGCATCTCCAAACAGCCTCAGAGAGCAAGCAAAAATTGTGCCACCTGACACCTTGCAGCTATCTGAATTCAGCTGGGACACCCCAGGTGGCATCTTTCCACTGGTGGCACCAGTCACACCTCCACTGAGACACAGTTCTAGACAAGAGCTTTGGCAGCATCTATATGATATATATGGCTTATATATGGCTGTGGCTTTGCTCAGGGAATAGTGCACGAAGGGGATATGAACCTCAGCTGCTTCCCACAACCTTGCAGGGGCTCTGGCAGATTCACACCTATGAAGGTCAGGAAAGCCCCCTTAGTAGCCCCCACTGGTAGCAAGGAATTGCTGACTATGTGAGACAGGCTTGGTCAGATACAGCTGATTTCTACCTTTGAAACCCAACCAGCCTGTAATAACAATACACGTAAAAGAAAATCTGAGGTGCATTCTCAGGATGTGATGAATGTGTTCGTGCAGTTTGTGTCTGCAGAGGCTACAGCAATACCAGCCCCTTTTTGCTATTCACCCTCTGCTGATTCATCCCTGCTTGAAAGGACGGCAGCTTCCCTTTTTGGAGGGACCTGGGGGGACTGGGACGAACTGGTGCCATCTTTGGTATGTCTGGGGAGACATTTTCCCTGCACATTTAAGATCTACTTAAAGTCATAAATCATCCCCATGACCCAGGATGCACAGAGCAGATGTTTTCCACTCCAGCTCATCTGCCCAGCTCCTAGGAGCAGATCAGAGGAGGCCACACCACCCAGATTTGCCACATCATTATTTGGCAGCTGGTTTAATTGCAGTGCATGAAACTGAGAATACCACACAGATGACAACAAAGCACTCCTCTCTCGCTGTGGCAGTAGCCCTGCAATGTAAGCAAAGTCTCACCTACCAAGGAGTGGTGTGCCCAGTCTTACAGCACAGCCTCTATCACCTCTGCCGGGCAGCCAACAGGACATGGACAGCGGACCAGCCTCCTTGCTGAGCTCCTCAAGCCAAGCAACAAGAAGGGTTGGAGTCCCTGCAGTCTCCTTTATTTTGCTGGAAAAAAAGAAAATAAAATCTCTGGGACACTCCTCAGAACTGGCATTAATTCCACCTCCAGCAAACTCACAGACAAAGCCCTTGTTTTGAGTCACAGTATCATAGAATGATTTGAGTGGCAAGGGATCATGTAGCTCAACTGTCTGCAATGAGCAGTGACATCTTTAACTACATCAGGTTGCTTAGAGCCCTGGTCCAACCTGACTTTGAATGTGTTCAGGCATGGGGCATTTCCCGCTTCTCTGGATAACCTGTACCAATATTTCGCCACCCTGATTGTAAAAAATTTCTTCCTCATATCTGTCCAAAACTACTCTCTTTAAATGTAAAACCATGACCACTTGTCCTTTTGCAACAGGCCCTGCTAAAAAGTCAGCCTAGATTTTCATGAGGAGGTGGCAGAAAAGTCAGCCCACAAGAAGAAGCCACCTGAAACCAACACTGGGGATAGGACACAGTCCAAGGGACATGGCAGGTCTTCCACAGGTAGAGCAGAGGGCTAGAACACTGGAAACTTTCAGAGCAGGAATAACCAGATCTCCTCTAGGCCATCATCACACAGCACACTTGGCAGGCAAAAAAAGGCATCTTTGCCCCCCAGAGTCCTGCTCCTATCTAACCCTACCCTCTCCTGAGCTGAACTGCTCCACCTTCCCCCCACAAACTACTCTGTTCTTTTTCTTGTCCCCAGATTTCTGCAGGATTCAGGAGGAGGCAGGAAGACACAAGGCTGGAGCGACAGATTGTGTTTGCTCCAATTTCCAAGCCTCACAGTTCACCTTTCCCTCCCCAATAGGACCAGCATCCCTGAGAGTGCCATATGCTTTCAAACTCTATTACATCTCATCTGAATTCCTGCTTGCCATCAGCCCATGCTCTGGGCTGGGTGCCAGCAGCCAGGCAGCCCTCCTCCCTCCTCCTTCTCCTCTTCCTCCTCTCTTTCCTGTGCTCTGAAGAGCTGCCTGTGTTCAGGAGTTCCCCACCAGTTCCTTTTCTTCTGAGGACTGCATTAATGAGAGCTCGGACATGGCAGAAGCCCTTGTGCTGGGCAGGGTGCAGTGACGTCTCGAGCAGAGTCGACATTTCAAGTGCTCCAGTGCTCTGCCAGGCATTTCAGGATGTGGGATGGCTGCGGCTGACACAATCCAACTGGGAGCGGGTGGCACTTGGGAAGGGAGGAGCCAAAACAGTCCCTTCATGGAGAAGCAGCTGCCTGCCATTGCCCAACCCAGGAGTTTCAGCAGGTCCATGGGTGAAACAGCTGTCCAAGACACCTGCACTCTGAGGGTTCTGGGAAGAGTTGCACAAACACTGCTGTAGAAAGTCAGTGCCAAAGTGAAGCAACCTAGACTTGCAAAGGAGGAAATAAGAGCTTTCATCAAGCTGATTACCGGACATCCCAGGCAAGGACAGCAGCAGCAATGCAGCAGTTTGCTGTGTCACTCACCAGAGCATTGTGGCAGTGTTCCCACTGCTCGAGTGGCTTTAAAGGGAAGCCAGATTTTAGCCAGAGAGGATTAATTTTGTTCTTCAACGTGAAATGCACTGTAAGCCACTTCCAGGGATGGGTGCTGACAGCTGCAAGTAGATCACTGCTTGAAAACACAGGACTTGCAGAGAAAAATTGCTGCAGGGTGAAGAAAGCAGCAACCTGGATGCTTTCCTACTGCTCAGTAATGAGAGCACAGAGGCTGCAGCACAACTTTGTCTTGGCCCTTTGGACACCCAACAACTCACCACCATGCTTTGGCTAGTTCAGTTCAAGCTCAGAGGGCTGCAACATGCTTCTCCATCTGCACGAGGGCTGCGGAAGGCATTCCTGGCACACTTTTCTGAGGGCTACTCCTGCTGCACGCTGGCAGTGCTGGACTGCAGCAAAGCTGCTTCCGTAGTGGAAGTCCAGTGCAAGTCTTCCTCCAGGCTGAGACACCTCTGCTAAGGAAAAGCAAAGAGCAAACAAGCTCTCAGTGCAAACTCCTTGCTATGGTTGTCCTCCCTGTTTGATGCTTCTCCCAGGCAGACAGAACAGTGAGGAATAGACCATCACACTGCACCCTGCAAGATGGAAAGATCAACACTGGCTTTTTTAGGTATCTGTAAGTAAGTGGAAAGCAAAGCCTTTTGTATTGGGCTGTAATGGTGATTGATGGCACCAAAACACTGCAGAGAAACAGAAGCAGCAGGGCTATAAGCAGGAGGAGGCTTGATATACACACTTGGTCTTACCCATTTCTCATTGCCACTTGTTTGCCACATGCCTATACATTTGTGGTTTGGCACTGCGACTGTTCAGCCATCCTCTTCCAGGACCTTCCATGTGTTAAATCAGGGTTGTTTGTCATGGTTTGACCCCCCCTTTTTTTTTTTTTTGTAAAGGAAACAGCAGAGCTTCCAGGGAACATTTGCCCATTTGCCTCCTTTGTGAAGAAGTGATTGGTGCTGGTTACAGCAGCTGTAACAATTCAGGAGCCTGGTCGAGGTACCCGAAACAAGGCTGGGGCTCTGAAGAATTAAAAATAGCTTTCTCCCCCCAGCTCTCCGAAATGTTTTAAACCATGATTTTTAAAAACATGATGTAAATAAACATATGCAAGGTGTAATTTTTTTCCAGCAGATCATGCTGTGCACTTCTGTAACGATTACACAATGCTATTTGCTGGTTTTGCCTTTATCAACACTCGGCTTTAACAACAAGGAAATTCTAACAATGTTATGATTATAATTAAGGCAACTCTAATTGGATTTGGTGGACTGTGATTGGCATCCCAAGTAAAGCATCAGACAGAAAGGGGAAGTACAAGGAACAAATCTCCAGGACACCTTCAGAATTAGCAGCCATTTAGATAATTATAAAGCTCCATGTTATAAAGAACCAGGAAACCAGACTCATTTATAAATCAGATTTATTTACAGATATTCTTCTCATAAAGTACATTTTGCTTACCAAAGATATTTACACATGTATACACAGGGAGCATCCTAGTTATTTTACAATTCTTAATTAGAAAACAAAACAACAAAAACTTCAACATCCTTGGGTCTGTCTACTGTGCAAAGCTGCTCTGGATGTGAACATTAGCTGAAACTGGCCCAAGAACCAAGTAACCAGGTTATTTACACATATACAGTAACTGGGTTTCTTTTCAGCACCTCCACAGCACAGTACACAGGGAGACAGAGACTCTGAAAAGGCAGCTTTGCAAATGTATATCAAAAGGCTCTGCAAAGTCAAGGGAAAAAACTAGTAAATGCAGGTTAATTACAGTATTCCCCTGTCATCTGTATACATCTTTGCATTTAATGTTTAAATTACAAAGAAGTTCAATAGTTCACTTTTCTCCACTTTAGTTGATTTGTAAACACTTCAGATGCACTAAATACCTTATAAGTTTTCTTGTAAGTTTCTCTGTAGCTTTTTTTCCTAATGTTCTTAAGGTAGTAAAGGGATATGAAAGTGGGAACCGCACTCAGTTCCTCTCAGAATAGTCACGTAAAAGATCTCTATCACTGTGCTACTGAAGATCTTCTGCAGGTACACACTTTTTCAAGTATTGTAAAAAGCTAAGGCCACTTTTGGAAGAAAGTGAACAAGATGGGATTTTGCAATCTCTTGTTCCACCTTATGAGCAAGAAGCCTTTTCCAAAAGGCAGAAGTACTGATCTTTCACAGCTTGGCTCAGGGAGCATCCTGCTGTGAGAGAGGTGCTCCTTCTCCACTACCCTGGGCTTTCCCACTTTGCACTGAGATCCTCCCCAAGAGGGAACCACATCTCCCCAGTGATGACAACCACTGCCCTAAACAGTTTTTATGGGGCTCAGAAAAATGTCTCAGTCTTGAATCTTCTAATGGTGTTGCACTGAGATAACCGAGACCCAGAAATATCATCTTGTTTTTATAATGGAAAGGTTAGGGAGAGGAGGAAATAAAAGAATTCAGCCTCTGTTCACAAGACTCCAGGCTTCCCCATACCTCCTCGTTACCAGTCATAACCCAGACAGACCATTGTTTCATCATGGTAATCATCAGTCCACAAATACTCAACACACTCGAGGTTTTGAGTATACACTCAACTCAAAGCAACTCAACACACTTGAGGTACTGAGAAGATAATTCACGTACATTCAAGGGTTTTTTTTAGGGTTGCTCCTATCAAAGATTGCTACCAAAAATAAATGGTCATCCTTGCAAACAAATAGAGCCATTTCCTAGACACAGCTTCCTTCTGCCCAAACAGCTGTAAAAATAGTTACTACTTCTATTGAGGGTACTAAACTAGTGCTATCCAAGCCAGCAAGACAACAGGCATATGATCTTCAGTGCTCCCCAACAGTATAACCTTCTCTCTGCTGGTGGACAGATCAGAAAAGCCACACCAAACCCGCAGACCAACGGAAAAGCCACTACCCTCCTATAACCCACTTAATAAATTATCTGAAAATAAATAAAAACCATGGCAAAACCCATGCAGACAGTCAAGCACTGTACACTGCTCTCTTTGGTGAACACACTGTTCTCTAAGTTGTTCAAGTAATGGCTGGTTTGTTAGGTGAGTGAGGGAGGAAGCTGAGGGACTGAAGGGCGAATTTTTGCAAGGAAATGTTTTCCATTCCTGCATGTCTTCTGCCTGAGAAAATCCTGAGTATCTCTTATAAGGGAGCAGTTAGTGCTCCAGGAAGAGAAGAAATGCTACATGAAGAAGGAAAGTTGTCCATGGGCTCATTTTTCACACTTGACATTAGGCAGCCTTTATCTTGCTCCACTTTGGGACTGAAGCAAATTACATAGGAAAAGCAGCAAAAATCCTTTACTTGAATACAGAAAGCAACATTATCTAATTTCCCTGGATTGCCTGGCATCATAGGTGGTACCACATCATAGAAGAAAGATGAAAACCAGATTCACAGAGAAGGAAATTGGATGGGCTCTGGAGCAGAAGAAACTGATGCACATTGTTAGGGCTGCAGGACAAGAGGTATTATAACACTGTCCAGTATGGTAAGTCTTCACTTATGACTAAGACCTGACCAAACTGTTTCTTGTCCAAATTACTCGCATTTCTAAACAGAAGCTGATTATTGATGGCTGACACTCATTCCAGCAAAGCAGCCAACATCCTAACTTAACCCAACCCTTTCAGATCACAGGCTGAGTATGTTAAAAGCACCAGGCCACAACCACAGAGAGCTGCTGACAGCTATGGGGTACAACTGCATTGGCACATTAACAGTCTTGAGCGCTCCAAAATGCAGCCTCAAGTGAGGAATGAGCTTGTTCCAAACAGTAAATCCAGTGCGAGGTCCAGAGTGGCAATAGATCAAAATTCAGGTTCCTTAAATCAAATCTGAACTTCCTTTGAACTCCATGTGTGGAAATCCATCAGCAGTGCTTGCAGGGTAGAGAGGACCTCAGGAGTCAGAAAGGTCCCTGACACAGTGGTCAGGCAGCTGTAAGTTGATTTTCAGCACTGTCAGACAAGCAACGATCTCCGTTTCTCATTTATCTGGTTCAGTACATCAATGGTGTCTCTGATTAAGGTCTCAAAGATCCCATCTGCCAATTGCATCTTTACACACAGTTCATCCTCATCGTAGTTCACCCACTGGGCTTCTTCCTCATGAAGTTCCTGTACCTTGGAGGGTAGAAAGGAAAAGGCAAAACAAATGTTAGAATTCTGTTGCTCTAGGAGAACACTCCTGCAAAGTTCCAGAAGCTGCCCAAAACAGTGTGCATCTGCCAACAACATATCTGTCTTTTTGTGAGAGATTATAGGAAATGCTTGGAATAGCAAAATGAACACAGATCTGTTGGAACCAGGCTATTTCACTCTGTGAACATTTTCTACCTTTGACTGTAGTCCATTTTAAAGGATTTCAAGTTCCTGCACAAGTTTTCATCAGAAAGAACTCAGCTAATGGGCTATTCTTGCCAGCGGCAGAAGCTCCATTAAAAAAAAAACAAAACAAACATCCCTGATCACTCATTTGCAAGAGGCTGATTCCATGCAGCTTAGACTGCTAAGAAAACACGCAAAGGCCTTCAACAGGTGAAGGAGGAAAAGACCCTACTGCAGTTCAGTGTATTTGAGCAAGAATTGGAAAACCTAATGCAAATAACTAACTCTTATGCTGGCTTGCGTTGCATTACAACTCATCCACAGAGAATACTCCATGCTTCATTGGATTTGAAAGCATTGTTACAAATGGAATTTTGGCCCATCACAGCTAAAAAAAAAAAAATAATTTGAAAAGTGTTTGTGTCCTTCCATTCTTGAATTGTTGACAAGAAAAGTCCTGCTTTACTGGTCACTGACAAGTGTTTTGGTAACAGACAGAAATACATAATTCCATTCAGCAAATCAAATCTTATCAAGAGCTCTCTAAACTGAACATACCCAATTGCACTTTAAAAATTTTTTTTCTCAGTGGCCATTTCAGTATGACAGATACATCCTAACAAAGCTCAGGATTTTGAGAAAAGAAAAAGTGGATGCAACCATCATTGATATTTAAAGGGGCAGAGAAAACTTGCTAACAACTCCTTCTTTCCTCAGCTTCAGCAGAAAGCCCATCTGACTGTTAATCATGTAACACTGAACTAAAAATACTTTTACATTGTCCACACAGATGTGTGGGCCAGGCACACATGCAGGGTTTGTAGCCATTCATAAGGCTTTGGTTACAAGTGTGGTTTGTGTCTGAATGAGAGTTCTGAACTCTCCCTCAAGAAGCAGCTTGCTGCCTGCAAATGGTATGTGCTGGTTGTAAATTTTTATAAACCCTGGACAAAACAGCAGCAGCATGTGCCAAGTCCTCCCACCAATAAAGAGGTCTAAGATAGAAGCACCAGTTTGGAGACTGATCATCTGTTGTGTGTCTGCATCACAGGTTAGGAAAAGTGAGAGATGGGTCATGTGAGAGAGTGCCACAAAGTAGGGTTCCCAAAAAGAAGTAGTCTGGGAAAGAAAACTGTAGCCCCAAAGGGAGAAATGGGGGAAGATCCTGGAGATGAAGAAGGTGGGTGGAGACAGATGCTGCGGAATGCCCAGGGACCTTGATCAGTGACATCCAAGGCTGGTAACCATGAGAAGCTGCATGATACCAACTGATGCAATTTTCAGCTCAGGCCTCCAAGGCCAGCAGTAACCCACTGCTGGGAAGCAAAGTTGAGACCTAGTGAATGTTAACAATGAGGTGAGGGAAAGCAAGCAAGTAAAATAATTACGCAGGTTAAAAACTCTGATCTCACTGTCCCTTAAGCAAACCCCGATATCTACATCAAGCTGCTATTTATTTATTCTATGTCACCTGCAACAATGTGACGGGGCAGTTCCTTTACTATGCAGCCCAGGA
This sequence comes from Calypte anna, assembly GCF_003957555.1. Taxonomy (NCBI): domain Eukaryota; kingdom Metazoa; phylum Chordata; class Aves; order Apodiformes; family Trochilidae; genus Calypte; species Calypte anna. The sequence continues at coordinate 128,692 of NC_044254.1, read as the reverse complement.
TGGAAAAAAAGATTCATGGGGTAAAGAAACACAAGTAAGCTGGAGAGGACAACAAGGTAATGTGATCCAGGCAGAGAAAGACTGGATGTCAGACAGTAGCAGAAGATCAAAGAAGAAAAACAGTATCAGTGATTAATTTTATCTTGCCTCTCTCATTCCCTCCTTTCTCAGAGGCACAGTGTGCAATTTCCTTTAGCATCAGGAAGACTTCCTCAAGCATACTTTTGGAAAACTAAGAGAACATGCAATCTGCAGCTGCAGTCTCGTTTATATTGTATTTGGAACACGTGTGGGAACCACCATGCTGCTCTGCAGCCCTAACTGCAGACATCTGAGCCAAGGCAGCTGCGACTGCTTCACCTGGGAAATGTCTGATCCATTTGTTGCATTATTACAAACTGCCTCTAAGCAATGGAGACAAGTTGCTTATATTTAGCAGTGGTTTCATGGAAGTGGCTTTGCATTGTCTTCAGTATATGCACAGCATTTAAGTTCCTGCACATTCTCATAAGTAAAACTACACATATTTGATACCAGGAAGTGAGCTCTCTATACCAGAGAGAAACTGCATTTGGGCAATGTCAGGAGAAAAAAAACCACTTTTAACAAAATTGGATTCCATCCTATAAGAAAAGATAAATAGTGACACAAGGTAAAAAGCTGTGTAGTATGTTTTTTGTGAACTTTTTTTGCTTGTTTGTTTTTTGTTTGTTTGTTTTTCTTAAACACTTCTAAAAAGAAGTAAGCATGCACACAAAAGAAATCCAGAGATGATGAGGTAGGCATGAAACTGCTGGTCACGTAATAAATGCCCCAGTACCCAAACTCCAATATTTAAAACAATATGATCTGAAGGAAACCTTAGAAAGTAAATTAGAAAGTTTCAGTTTCTGAAGGTTACCATTCAAAACCACATGTATTTGCAAAATAAACTACATTTAAGGAGTCACTTGGTAACTCAGAAACTGAAAAGTATAAAAATCCAGGAACAAAACTGCTGCCTTGGAAGAATGCCAGCAGAAGGAGGGCAGGCAGGTGCATCCTCTCAGCCCTTCACTTTCAGAGTGCCTGTAAATATTAAGATGATTGACTGTGCTCAAGCAGGCTTTGAGTCTGCTTTCACTGTTGCACTCCCTGTGGGTTTGGACCTTAGATGCCACAGAAGCCAGCTTTCCAGTTCGGCCAGCTTTGAACAGCTTTGCTTTGTTGCAGTGTTCAAAACCACACAGGGAGAAACAGTCTGGCTGTTAAGTCAACAGATCAGAAGATCAAGCACTTTTCAGCACTCTGTTGGCAGGCTTCTCAGGTGTGAAAACTGAACACGGAGGTTTGGCAGCATCATGTGAGCTTTGCTTTCTCCAGCTCCAGGTAAAAGGGGTGGGGATGGCAGGGAGAGCAATAGCAGAGCTTGTGCAAGCAGATCAGCACAGGAGTTTTGTCTGAAGAACCAAGTGGGGAAAAAAAAAAGCAGTGGAAACAGCCTATTATTAGCAGCTGAACTCAAATGAGGAGACACGAGGGCTCTTGATGTAGTTTAAAATAGGTGCAAATTTACCAAAAGGCAGCACCTCAGTCTACATGGACATTTGCAGCTCTCCCACAGAGCACAGCTAGTGTACACATAATAAAGGTGGTGACATGTGAAGAAGAAAGCAAACACCTAAACATTGCTTCACCTTGATTTTAAACAAAGCAGCTTTTCACAAATGATTCCTGAGGACATAGATGCCTGATCAAAGTTAACAATGCTGCAAAACACAGAAGAGGCAGATGGGGTTTTTGTCACTGGCAGAAAAACACAGCTAACTATTTCGGTATCAGAGCTGGGAAAGCACAGACAAAAGTGAAAATGCAAATAAAGATGCAGTGACTGGAAGAAGTAGCAAAGATCACAGCAGAGCAAGGAGGTGAAGGACTAATCCAATTATTCCTCCCCTTAGATCCCAGCAAGTCTACTGGCTGGCTAGTCAGCCACAGCACCCATCATCATCAGAGAGCACTAGTGAAGCCCAGGCTACTTCTACAGCTGTGTGATTTCCCAGCAAACCTGAACCTTTGGTGGAGACAAGAAACAACAGACACTTCCAGAGATAATCAGGACGAGATTAAGCTGGACAGAATAGTTTGGCACTTGCTTCTGTGCCTTCAGAGGAAATGAAAGCAAACAGCCCTGGCTTCTGCTTTTAGAGCACCCAAGGCAGATGATGCCACTACTTGAAAGTCATTACTAATATGCTGGAGAAGGTGGCACACCTTCCTCTGTCTCAAAAACCCACTGCCTGCCTCTTGGGTCAGACAGCATTGGATAGTCAGATGTGTTCAAACTTCTCAAAGTCACTAAAAATACATAGTTGTTTAATAGAAAAACACCAAAGGATGTTATTGTTTCAGGGTTAGTTTTACTTGAAGTGGAAATGAAGAAAGTGGGAAGGACCTGTGCTCAAAGTTTAACTGCAAACAGCAGAAGACTAAGAACATTTGCCTATGCTTTAAAAAGATGATAGTTTTATTTTAAACATTTTGTCTTTACAAGCTGCAAAAGAATGTGGAGAATCAAACATCTCATATATGCACTCACAAGACTTCCCCTGTGCACTGCAAGAGGTGTGTATTGGCTAAATCTTCAGGAATTCAAAGTATTTTCAATTGTGATTTCTGAAGGAGCATCCACAGCACCTAAACCTACAAAAAAAGCCTTGGTTTCTCTTTCAGAAAATTGCTGTGTTGTACTACTTGAATAGACTTTAAATAAAATTTGAAAAAAAACTAAAATTAACCTCTCATTTTAGCACTACACTGTGAGCTACTAGCAGACAGCCAGATTCTCACAGACCTGTATAGCCACTTATGGCTCTGGATTTGCATTTCCACATAACTCATGACCTTAAGCACAAGTTGGAGGCTGACTAGGAAAGAAAGAAAAGCTATCTAGAAACTTTTTTTTTTTTTAACAGAGTTTTTAATAAAACAAGGTAAGAGAACTTTTTGGTTAGAAAAATGTTAGGTTTTGGTTAGAAGTTTCTCTGATAGTGTTCTCACATTACAGTAAAAATTTGTTACCAATGCCACTGAGACTACTGTATTCCTAAAGCATGCCATGCTGCAATCTTCACAGTTATTCCCAGTCTCCAGCTAAAACTTTATTACCATATTCTTTTGAGAACAAAATAAAATTAAAGACATCACTTATTAAGCCAAGCTTGTCAAAGCTCCATTAATCTTTGATGTCAGGGGCTGCACGTAAATCACAGACCAGATTGTCTGAACTTCAGACTTATTTCCACCTAAAGCACTTTGGATGCCTTCAACTAGAACAATTTCTTCCTAGTCAGGAATCTTTATTTCCAGGTATGGCTCAAAGAAACTTGTAAATTGGTACACAAGCATGGTTGTCATACTATTAGTTCTCTAAGGGATCTAAACAGAAGATTTTTTTGTGCGAGCCTTAACAAACTCCATTTCCCAGAATCAAGAATACCAGGATATGGAGGTCTCATACATAGATACTCACTCTATTTACATACAATTAGAATGAACCCCCTGGGAAAAAGCCTGTATTGGAAACCTTCCACTGATGGGCAATTAAAAGACCACACTACCCATGACTCTAAGTTACTTAGATGGGCTCAATTTCAGGTATAATTAAGTAAAGCACAGTGTTAATGACGACTCATACTCCCAAGCATAACGTTCACTCTCATTATGGCCAATAAAGATGTTAAACATCCTGCAATACAAGCCAATAGGTAACTTTCAAAAACTAGTACACAGCCAGACATGCTCTATCTTACACAGTTTTAACACTGAACTGCCTCTCTCCCAGTGGCAGCTGCATCAAGTGCTTCAAGAGGAGGACTACAGGAGCAGAAGTCCTGCTCGATGTTTAGCTTTGCAGAAATGGTTACCTTGTCCTTGGGATTATCATAGCCCATACTGCCCCTTCAAAGTCTTTGCTGTTCTAACCAAACAACTTCTGCAACCTTTCAGTTGAACCTGGTTAGAAGTCTGGTCTATTAAGATCTCAGTATCACGGCCTGTGGCTAAATAATATAACTTCAAAATAAAACCCATTAAAATTAAAGTAAGAAGAAAAATTATTCTCTTCCCTAAGGGAAAGTTTTATCTCTTTTGAGTCAAACACTTCACTGTTTCGTTCTGTTAAATTCACATTTTAAAGTTTTGGGAGTGGTCAAATTCATACACAAGTCAAATCAGTAGGCATCAACAGAGAACTCGTTCAAGTCACTTCAGTCCACTGGCACTAGACCTTGATTTTTGTGAATAGGGTGCTCTCTAAAAGTAAATACTTTCTATCACACCTTGTAGTCTTTAAACACCATAAACAAATGCTGAAAAATACAATCATATGCCACACTAATTTAGTCCAGCAGACAGCATATGACTTGATTGCATATTTTCTTCCACTGACCAGTATGTGATCCACTCGGTCTCGTTTCTTCCGCCCAAATTTAATCATTTTCTGCCAGTCTGTTTTATGATTAGGTTCTTTCTTCAGGCTGAACAACTTCAGTACTTCAGCTGCAATGAAGCTCTATGAAACATTAAGGTGAGATTTATCATATTTGTGCTAAGAAATGAAATGTCTGCAAAAAGTTCCTACTCTAAAAAAAAAAAAAATCACATTATAGAATGCATAACACTTGTTCAGCAAAGAGATGTACAGTGTCTGCAAGAAAGTTACAGCAAAAGCCTTTGAGGCAGCATTAGACAGACAGAACAATCACTAAAATCAGAAGTGGGGAAAAAAATTACACCCAACTGCTGTAACAATCTTGAGATAAGAACCTTTCAATTAAACAGTACAACCAGCTGCCAAGATTATGGCATAATCGGAGGACAGTAAAGAAAAGCAGGGTGGGAATGTGGTGTCCTTGTCCTATGCCCTTGCTCTTCCCTGCCACACACTTTCAAAAGTCTTCTCAACTAACAGAGTAATCTACATCCTAAACAGTTTCTTTTCAAAAACAGTGAACAGTTTCTGTTACTAAACAGTGTACTTTCTAAACAGTTACCATGCTGTATCTACAGCAGGTTAATAAAAATACACACACAAAAAACCCCCGAAAGAGTTCCAGAAGAAATATCAGAGGTGGACATCTTTCTTTGTGCCCTGATGAAAGGTTCTTTGTTAAACGCTTTCAGGGAGACAGCTTTTCTCCAAATGTCCAGCCCTGCAAGTTTAACCTAAGTCCAGTCAGGCTCTAACTTTTTGGGGTTTTGGCCTTTCTTAAGCCCCACCACCAATAGTAGGAGACCTCTGGTTTGCCAAATACAACAATGCCTTCACTGATGAAATTTTGAGTCCCTCTGGGCAACTCCCACTGTCCACAGTGAGACTGACACCAGCGTTTCTGAGAAATAAGTCCAGTTCATCCCATTTGGCCCAACCCTACCATTGGATCCATGCCAATATATCCATATTGAGTTCCGCTGAAATCTGCTAAAGTAGCAGTCTGTCAGTATACCAGTTTTACAAGATCAAGGTCACCCTGACAGTTCTACTACACAGACTAAGTTTAAAAGCAAGCAGTACTAGCCAAAAGGACAGAGAGGCAAATCTGTTGAGTGAAAAAGAACCATTTTTACAAACTATCTTTCAGGTCTGTCACCTTATTTCTCAACTCTTCTCTTGCTTGGACACACCTGTGTGTGTCTTTTAACACTCAGGCAAATGTGAGTGCAGTCTTTTTTGTCTCACTCTCCCTGCATGACAAAGATTTCTTCCTACCTTGATTTCACCTACGTCATTTGGATCTTTTACACGTCGGAAATATGTAGATGAGATCCTACATGGTTTCATCCAAATGGGCTGATTTAGATTAGGGTCCTCAGCAAAGATTTCCCCAAAGATCTCTCTTGTTAAATCAAGGACAACCTTTAACAAAGAAAGAAGTAAAAGTTAAGGCTACTGTTGTTCATGGTAAACATTCAAAAGGCAAGAACAAAATGCTTGAAGACACTACCTTTTTATAAACCTGCGTGTTTATCCTATCTGTGTCCTGCACTTTGAGGGTACTACTAAGATTGGTTTGAAGGCTGAAGCTTTGAAGCTCATGACCCAGTTCTTTCAGTTTCCAGAGTTCCTCAACTGCTGCATGCACCATATTTTCCACCTCCACTGCAGTTTGAGGGACTGCCAAAGGCTCCTCACACGGCTTTGCTGGCACTTTCTGTGGTTCTGTCTTGGGCAGCACCACTGGTTCCTCAGCTTGCTTCTGTTGGACCTTATGGGAACTCAGGCCATAGTCGTCATCAAACCAGTCTTGATCATCCCGCAGAACACTCAGGAATTCCCGATTGAGCTCCAGCTCTGCCAGTCTTTTGGCAAGCTCTTCCTGACCACTGGCACCAAACACTGGACTCTCCTGTGAATTAAGAGTCACAAGATAAATATAAAACTGGTGTTACATTGTTGTGTAACAACTTACACTTTCAAAAGTTCCACTGATGTAACTGGCAACCTATTCACAAATGCTCAGAAAAATAATAAACAGCCCACAGTAAAATTAGAAATATTTTCATTCAAATACCTGGGGTTTCTACCACTCATGATGGCTGCTTTCAGAGTGTTCCTAAAGGGGTTAAAAGATGGTATATCTGTCACTCTGCTTGTCCTCATGTTTAACTGTTTATGAAAGGCTGAGTGGTTTAAAAACTAGTAACGCGACATACAACTTTTCACTTCACTTAACAGAAGCCTTCAATGCAAACCAACAGCCCAAAAGCTTTGAGCAAGTGATGGCTGCTTTAGTGAATGAGCAGCAGTCGCACTGTATTTTTCACTTTCAAGTGCTGAAATACGTCTTTCAGCCTGCGGGGCTACCAAAACAAACTGTAAACTGGGACACACAGGAACACATATGTAAAAGACATGCAGACAGGCAACATCCACATAACCAAAGAGAACCTGGGAGAAAACAAAATGGTGCCACACAGATGTGCTCATCAAAGGACAGATCAACTCCTAAAATTAGCACAAAATGTCTGTTACTCACTGGTCTGGGACACATATCTGGAGAGGAAAGTTCTCTTTCATCTTCCAAGTCAGAACTTAGAAAAAAGGTCTCCAGTCTGTCTGGAAGCTGCTTTTCTACCTGCTGGGATGGGGTACTGGACTCCTCCTTCACATCACAGAGCTCCTGGTTGCTCAGCTGGATTTTCTCATTCCTGACCTTCTTTATTTGCTGTAACTGACTGACCGTGTCCTTCACAAAGTCTCTGAGTAGACTGTCTGTCAGCAAACTGACCCTTTCCAGCTGGTCTTTTGACTTTTCTTCCTCTCTAAGTGGTAGTCTAAGCTGGGCTTCTAACTGGTTCTTTTCTTTTGTCAGCAAATCCAGAAGCGGAGTTGTAGACTTCTCCACAACTCCAGGAGAGAGATCATCTAACTTTTCAGCACACTCCTCCCCCAGTGTTTTCTGCCTCTCCAGTTTCTCAGATAGGAAATCTGAGGTGTAATCCAACTGAAAAGTGGAAGTCTCACCCACAACACCAGAAATGAGAGGAGCAAGGCTGATCTCCTCTTTTACAACATGCTTCAGATAATCCACCACTGACTTTTCCTGGGCAAATGATTCAGTAGTTATAGAAATTTCCTTCATACTGTTTCCTTTAGAAGATGACTGCTCATCAAGCCTTTCCCCAGCTAAGGCTTCTGAAACAGCTGTGCCTCCAGGAGTTTTATCCTGGGAATAGTTGCCTGTTGCATCTCTTGTCTGGCTTTCATCCTTTTTGCTAGGTTTGGAACTACCTCTGTCTTTCTGCTCAGCTTTGTGCTGCTTCTCCAGTCTATTGTTGAAGAATGAGTCTTCGTCTTTTTTTGTGTCTAAATGGCTATCAATACTTTCCATAATATGAGAAATCTTTTGAGGAGAAACAAAAATACCGTGCTTTTCTTTGCAATCAAAATATTTAATACCATTGTAAGTTCCATTATTAGTCCCTTCAGGTTCATCCAACTCCACACCGGCCCAAAACTCTTTGGCAAATTGAGTCAGACCTTTGAATCGCAATGTTCCAGGCTGGATTTTATTCACAAGTACTCTATCACCAATGTTAAAATTTGGTAAATTTTCTTTTTCTTCAGTGACTGAGACATGGCACCACAGTGGTGATTCAGCAGGGGCCTGTTCTTGGCCCACATCTCTGCATTCAGTGTTTTTCGTAAATTCTGTTGGGGATTTTAATTCCAATAATCTCTCTGAATGCATGCTGCCAGAGAGAGAGGGAGACCTATCACTGAGGTGTTCACTGATTTCACTACCACTACCAGGGCTGGTGGATCTACTGCTGGTGTGCGTGTGCTGCGAGTTCTCTGCAGGTGACTGAGCATCCCCATTAGAGGAGGGAAGAGATGCTTCAAAGTCATCTTTGTAATGTTCCTCAGGAAGTGATTCTTCAACTGATGTTTGTTCTCCAGAGGAGTATCCCTCAAAGTCTTCAAGGTATGATGGCTCTTTTTTACTAGAGAGTTCTGAAAGCAGATCATCTCTCTCCTCTGCTGATTTACTCAATTTGTGAGAAGAGTCTTCCACACCAGTGCCAGTTACAGCATATTTATCAGCCAGTCTCTGTTCTAAGATTTCTTCTGTACCATGAAGACTTTCCAAAGTCAAATTAGAGAGTTCCTTCTGAGTGTGTTTGTCTCCAGAATGGAGGACTTCCTTTGGAAGTTGGTCCAGTGAGCTCTCCTGCTCTTTATCTAATGTCAACAAGACATCAGAACTCTCCAAAGGCTTAACATGAGAACTTTCAGTCTTGTATTGCTCTGATGTTATGTATTCCAGATCTTCCTGTATCTCAGATTTATGACTGAAGGAGGCCTCACCACTGGATGCATTTACCACATTGATCACTGACACATGGGCTACCCTGCTAATGTCTTTCACATCTTTAAGAACAGACGATGAGGGTAAATTATCTACGGAGTCACCAGATCCTGCTGTGGAATTCTTTGGTGATGTTAAAATCAAGGCAGATATTCCACAAGGTTCTCCTGCATGAAAATCTGTCACTTCCACCTTCTGGGAGTGCAAAGACACAGATCTCTCAGTTCCTGATGACACAGCGTCTTGAAGGAAAATGAAAAGTGAATTAAGCAGATTGTATAAGCCTGCATGTTTTTACTGTAAAATGCAACTGTAGACAACAGCATTAATATTAAGGTTTCTATGCTAAAGTAAGATACAAACTGGTGCCTTGAAAACATATTTCTAGTTGTCTTGCGAACATGAGCAATGTTTTTTCAGTTCCAGGGCTTTAACACTTTCTGATTCTGCTCCTTATATACCAGTATTTTGTAATGCCAGACAATACTGAGCTCAAGGTAAGTTCTCAATTATTATTCTGCAAACTGCAAACGCAACAAAGATTAGAATGACAATGGTAATGATTAGATAATGATCATAAGCAAAACATTGAAAAGTATCTAAAAAACCCTATTACAAATTTCTTACTATTTTTTGTTTCCTTACATTCCTCAATAAAGGAATAAGAAACAAAAGAAAGGAAAAAGTCTGTCACCTAATTATGGTTTCACACAAATCTCAGAGATACTGAACATGCATTTAAGCAGCAAAAGCAGAATACTACTAAACAAAAATATTCAATATAGCTTGATCATTATGATATTACGAAGTCTGCATCCTCTCTTAAAACTTCTTCTTGAATCAAGAAGGAATGGATTAAAGAATTTTAACAGTCCAGTCTTCATCTGTAGTACAGATTCTTCCAGTAACATACCTGCATGCTCTGAAATGGATTCCAAAGATGCTCTGGATCGCTCTGATTCAGCCAGTGATTTCCAATTTTTAGCTGTCTCAGGCCTGAATTTGAAAAATCAAATTGCATGAATCATGGTTACACCAGAGTGTGTTGGTTTGTGTTGTTTGGTTTTTTTAAATAGATAAAAATGGAAATACAAGTATCTATAATTATAATACGACACCAATGACAACATAAACAGTTTGCTTTGTCAACATACTGTGACCTTAGAAAATAGAAATAGGGAGAGAGAGAGAGAGAGAGAGAGGTAGAGAGAGAGAGAGAGAGAGAGAGAGAGATGGGAGGGTTTGATGTGTCCTGGAAAGCCATCTTTAATCAAACTTTAGGGCTTCATGCAGCCAGAAGAAAAAAGAAAATACTTTTTTTTACTTGAAGCCACTAAAATTGCACCACCTGTTAGAAAAGATGAAATGCTTAAAAACTACATTAGGAAGTACAGAAATCAGTTGAATTTCCTACCTTTTAAAACTAAAGATCTAAGCCAGATTTAGGTTGCAAAGATGAATGGTTTGCCTAGCACAGTGTGGCAAGCATAATGAGTAACCAAAACAGTAAAAAATTTCTTCAGCTCTGCAGTTCACACAACCATTTGGCACAAAGCTTGTTCAACCAAAAATTATTTTTCAGGAAGAACTTGAAAATAGGATCTGAAAGGCTGGGCAGGACAAAAGCGAGCTGTGTACAATTACAGGGACAGTACACATCTTATCTGTTTTGGGTCAGATGAGATCAGCAAATGGGTCAGCAGACCACTGCCACCATCCAGTGCTTTAAGGAAAAGCAGTTACCAGCTTTCCTTGAACTCATGGTTTATGCTAACACAGCATTCACTGCAGTTTCCCCTCTTACCTATGGAGTGGTGGTGCCTTGATCTTCAGTTTTTCAGAAGCAGCTAAGGATGGAGTTTTAATCTGAGGTTTGGCTGTGGGTGATGCCTCCAGGTCTTGGCTCAGCTCTGCTTCAGTCTTCTTGATAAACTCATCATATGACTGCACATGGAAAACAGTTACAGCTGTCTACTAAACCATAACATCAATTCAGCAATCAAAACATACTTAATGAATAAAGACTATACTCAGTTTCTCTGTAATGCAATCTATTTAACTTCCTAAAGGCTGAGAGATCTGGGACTGTTAGCCTGGAGAAGAGAAGACTGAGGGGAGACCTTATTAATGTCTACAAGTATCTTAAGAGTAAGTGCAAGGAAGGTGGAGCCAGACTTTTCTCAGTAGTTCCTAGTGAAAGGACAAGGGGCAACAGGCACAAGCTAGAACATAGTAAGTTCCACTTAAATGTAAGAAAGACTCTGAGGGTGACAAGGCACTGGTACAGGCTGTCCAGGGAGGCTGTGGAGTCCCGTTCTCTGGAGATATTAAAAAACTTCCTGGATGCAGTCCTGTGTAATGTGCTCTAGGTGATCCTACCTTAGTGGGAGAGTTGGACTGGATGATCTCATGAGGTCCCTTCCAACTCTGATAATTCTGTGATTCTGTGCTCTACAGTTGTGAATCCTAGAAATTTTAATATTTCACTTCCAAAAAACAAACTCCATGAGCATTTCTCTTTAATGAAAGCCAGGATAATAATATGAATAAACATCTGTAAGCCCTCTGAACATTGCTAGTAACCCAATTAAGATAAAAATTTTAAAAGGGGATGGCATTTTTGCCTCAAGACTTTGGTTCATTACCGAAAAGTTAAATAGCCAGATTGCACCTCTATGCCAATGTGTCTTGCACATTGTTGTTGATACAACATTCTGCCAACAACACCCATGCTATCATGACTTATTCAAGGCTAACAATCTTTTGCTTCACCCTTAATCCTAGTATTTCTAACCTCCAGCTGTTTGATCAAACTGGCTTCCTGGGCCTTCAGTCTCTCCTTTTGTCTCCTTTTCTGCTCCTTTTTTAGCTGGTAAGCCACAGACTTCCTTTTCCTTAGTTCATCCTTCAGGGCCCTGATCCGTCCTTCAATGTCACTTTGATCAGATGTGGTTTCTGAAAAAAATTTAGGTTTAGTCTCTGTAAGCTTGCACCTCACAAAACAGTTCTGTGCAAAGTTATATAGTAAATACAAGCAAAATATCAAAAAACTTAATGTCAACATGTTAACCTTAACACAATAAGACTCATGAAGGAGGATCTCAGATTCACAACACTGCTGCATAACATACAATAAAGTGTTGCATCTTATTTAAGTTAGAGGAGAAAGACTCTGATACATACAATAACTTGTTACCAAACATTTATGCTGCTATTGCATCAACTGCTTATCATGTCAGATGTTGCAGAAAGTTATTTTAATTTGACATATTTAAAAATATAGCTGAAAGATGTATACTAAAAATATATCTGAAATATTTTTTACTATCACAATATACAGTGTCAAGCTATATGGTACATTTCATTGATGAGAATTTCATTTGATTCCAAAAACAGTTTAGGTTTCTGGCCAGCTTACATTTCCTGCCACCCATACTAAATACATACTAAATACAACAGACAACTGACTGGTCAGCGGTTGGAAGGAAAGTTAATGTAAGCAATGAAGAGAATTTTCACTGTTGTCAGGCTTCAGGATGATGATTTATTCAGGGTGAACAGGAACAGAGCTGAGCTTAGGCATGTGGTGGACTATTCCATAATAGCTTATACAAAACAGCCTGGCATATCTTCTCTTAGGTTCAAGTGAACAGAACTTCCTGCAATGTCATCACTGACTGTAGCTATTTTCTACCTGAACAAAAATTTTTTTAACCATTATCCTTCCTAATTTTAGTAAGATCTCCATTCTTCTCCATCCCCAGAGCTCCCATTAGCCTGATGTTTCAGTCCTTCTGCTGAGGTTCTAACTCTTTTCTCTTCAGACACTGTCCCCAGATGCTCAGATCCACTCTATGTATGATAACCCCATTCTACCAGTAACTCTGGTATTTTCATTATTTATGCTATAGCAACCTCTTAGTGTCTCTATAGAGAGACTCATTATTAGAGAGACTCACTCTCTATAGAGTGTCTCATTACTTTTTCTTTTCCACCCACCTGAATATGTCTACTTGTTCCCTGTTTTAAACCAGCATAGTGCAAAACAGTATCATTGGGTTCAGACTGGTGCTGCTACAATTAAGCATCAAAAACTCTTCAAAATATTTATCTGACATAGCCTCACCAGAGCTCCTCCCTGTAGCCGATGACCTCCTTCCTCTTCTATACCAACAACTGCAGCTCCTAGGAGAAGTATCTTGGCTGATTTGCTTTTTTAATGCTGAATATTAACTATAATGTTTTCTGGACCAAAAGGCTTGGATGCTCATAAGCATCAATTACTTTACTGAACATCCTAGAAAGTAACCTGCCATCATTTGGTCAGCCAGCAACAAGCACAGGACATTTTGGTATTTAATCTCATTCCTCAATACAACAAACCATCACAACGAAGGATTCCATCATCAATAGCCAGTACATACAACCAAGCCACTGTCTTCTTTCTCTATTAAAAACTACAGTTAACTATTTAAAGTATTAGAAAATAAGCAGCACAAGAAGAATGGAATTGCATTTGCTAATCAGGAGTACCTTATGATGCCACTGTAATTAACAACTCCTCCCGAACAGTAAGTGACCATAATATAATTACTGCTTTTCTAGATCAACTCATAGGGGAAAGATCTGCACATGCTTTCATCTTTGACTAACTTGTCTACGCATGCATTTGACTGACATAGGAATGACTTCATTGCTACTCAGCAGCTTGGAAGATTTGTTTCTGTAGAATGGAATGATTTATTGTGAAACCAGCACCATCCTGATAGACTTCCTGCCTCTTGTATCTTCAGCATTTGAAATAAAAGCTTGTAAATACCTTAATAAAAAAAAACATTTTCACAATCACTGTTGCCTGCTCTACTTTTCACAATGACTTCCCTACGTGGTTTCTCAATCATAACTTGAAAATAACTTAATCAAGTTGCTGAATGCTTCACTGTGTTGCAAACCGCCCTCCAGACAGAATCCCAGTGCAAATATCTAGGTATAATGCATTAATTGATCTATCCAGCAGAATACCTTACTCAAAATTACTGTGCTTATATTGCACTTTAAAGATGCATTAAGGAAAAAACTTCACAACATAAAAGATTATGTCCTCTACATTAAGCACCACGAAGACTGGATATATGTGCACACCAGTATCTTATCCATCAACAACAGCCAGCACATATGATAGAGCCAACTAATTCTTCTTCCACTAAAGACTTACTGACCATTTAGGGAATTAAAAAAAAAACAAAACAAACCAAAAAAGCAAGCAGGAAAATACTCTCTCGTTTGCTAATAAGTGTTTCATGACGCTGTATCAACAGCACTGTGGATTAAAAGATCTTTTTAGAGACTAAAAGCATAGAAAGGTTCAAAATGGACTTCAGAGTTGAACAGTGTTGGTGAAGGTGACCCACAGAATGGTGGCTCAGGAAGCCCTGCAAACCCCAGGGAAAGAATTGCTCTGTATCAGTTCACTTCTAATGTATTGGTACCCAGCCTGGATACTGCTAAAGAGTCCATATAGTACATCTTGTATTTTATAGCTCAAATTGCAACCCTAGGTTTTATTTTACTGCACACAGTTGAAACACTCCTCCAAAAATAAAAACAGTTCTGATGCATCCATTCTTTCTGAAAATTCTAGTGCAAGTCCAACAGGGTCACTGATACTGCCTTGGCAACAGATACACAGCTTCCAGAGCAAGGTTGTATTCAGAAGGAGGACAAGCATGTTCATAAGCTACTGAACCATATTTTGCTTTCTTACAACAGGAGGGGTGGAGAAGCATGACTGGTTAAAAGCACAGCTAATCTTGGCATTTTTAAATTCTAAGGTTATCTTAACTATGACTCTTTTCTTCATACCCGTTTTCTGAAACCTGTGTCATTTTCTAAAAGAGACAATATATAGATCTTCTTACCTGAAGACCTTGTTAAGCTGAAGTGATCAAAGTACATCACAGGAAAACACTGCCACAGAACTCCAAACCTTGGCAATTTCCAGGCAGTTTTCCAATTTCCCTCCATTTCAAGTTTACTTGTTTAAAGAAAAAGCAATTTAAACCCAAGTAGATTCACTTACCTGACTGTGTCATAGATAAAGATTCATCAGACCAGTTGTGAGATATCTGATGAGACTTCACAGTTGAATGTAGCTGTCCTCCAGTTCTGTGGCTGCCTTTGCTGAAATCTTGCTTTGATATGGATATGCTGCTTTTGGGAGGAGACTACGGGAGAAGAAAAGGACAGAAAATGTAATGGCTTTTAAAGCTCAGTTTCAAACGGATAATTGTCATCAGGAGCTAGTAACAAAGGGAAGAACAACATGACTAGAGAATATCTCAAAACCAGTGGTACCGAACCAGATATCTTTAGAAGAATTTAATCCTGGTTTGCTAGACAATAAAATAAAAATAGAAAGAGCAGCAATAGCTGGCTGTTTACTTTTAGCTTAGATTTGAGTAAACCTGCTTAGGCTCCTGTTACCACTGAAGTGATCTTACATGGTTCCGACTCAGAGATGCTCAGTACAGTTTATGTCCTCTTATTTGGCAACAACCACAGCAATAAGAACTCCTAGCAAATATCTATGAAACCAAAAGGTCCATTTCACGTACGGGATGCAAGATACCACTCTAAATGAGTAAAACAAGAGGCCATTATTTCTCTCAGGCCAGACAAAAAATTCTAAGAGCAAATATTCTTCAAAAATGCTCTCACTGCTGCAACATTATACCACAAGCCTTTCACATACTTTGAAAGTAATTTCTGGTATAGATGACATTTTACCTCACTATCTTCTCAGCAAGCTTTCCAAGAAAGTATTTGTAGCAAATCTAGATGAGGAGTTCTTTTACCCCACAGACACTTCATTTTCTGCCTTACTGAGTGCAGGGCAATGCTAACAGGATGAAATTTATTTCTACATAATTGATAATTTGGTAACAGTTGTAAAATGATAATTCAGAATTAGCTAACAAGCAGACAATCTGAAACCTGAAGGACTGTGCAAGCAGTTACAGCGTTACTTCTTCATCCCATAGCTATACTTTGGGATACAATACTTGCAAATAAAGCAAAGCAAAAAACCAGAGCAGAGTTTCCATGGCCTCAAAGAATGTACACAGTAGTAATAAGCTAGCCTACAGCTAATTCACACTGGTAAACTGGGTCAGTGTTCCACCACCTAATGCTGCATACCTACACGACATACGTAAAACATTTTGCAAGGCTGCTCACAAGTTTAAAAATATCTAAAGCCTGTGCTGATGCAGTTTTTCCTCAAGACTTCAAAGAATGTATCTGATCACAGTGCTTAATCACAGTAATGTAAAATTTTATTGCAAACAAGAGAATAGTTTAGTCTCTGCTTTGACAACTGGGATGGCTCTACCAACTACTTCTTTGATAGTCTTTTACAAGTGTAAGAAAACATAAGGCATAAAAAGCTCACTTACGAGTTTGCCAAGTGACGCAGAGGACTTGATCTCTTCAGAATTAACCATTTCTTCATTAACTGTACTCTGATCTGGGTTTTCTGGTTGTCCATGGCTCATAGCCTCTAATGGGACAGATTCAGCAGCTACACTGTCAAGGTCTTCTGGGATAGAGGTTTCATTGTTCAGCTGAGAGCAAGAAGGCACTGGAGATGCTTCTTCAGTAACTGTTTCTGAGATTCAGTAATGAGATAAAAAACAAAGCACTTCAGAACTTGCACTGACTTATAAAAGTATATATATATAAAAGTATATATAAAGCCTAATTTGACTAATACATGTCAAATTGATAAGTGTTATTTCACTCACCTAGACACAGACGGTGAAATATTTAGGAAGAAGCAGCATGTCTACCAGATAACTATGATTTAAGACTGACAAATATTCTCAGTGATCACTGAATAGCTAAAATAAAGAGGTTTGCAGAACATTCTAACATTTCCCAGGCAAGATGTTCCAAAAAGATTATTAGGGAAACCTGTCCTTCTAGTTGACCATACCTCAGCAAGAATTACTATTAGTCTGAAGAAGTCATGGAATAGCATATAATCTGCAAGTCAGATCTTGAATTTAGAATTGATTGCTTCCTTTACAGTAGCTGCAGAAAACATTTTAATGTTATGATTTCATCATTAGTCTCTCAACTGGCAACAAGTAAAATAATAAGTTGGGTTTTCAATATTCCTGTTTACTGAATTCTGTAGGAGTCATAGCATTACTGATGCAGCCATGGAGAACTATTCAATATTTGAGCAAAGGCTGGGGAGAGGAATTCTTTCTGTAGCAGGGCTATGCTCCCATGCTTACTGGTGCAATTAATAGAAAGCAAATGTATTTTCTCATGTGTTGCTAAGAATCCAGCATTCATGCTTAAATTTTGTTCATTGGAACTTACTGACTCACACGCATCATCTTTAAAACATCTTACCTATATGTATGTCTTACCTATGCCTAAAATCCACATGACTGTTTTCAGTAAGTCAACATTCAGTTTTCAGTTCAGTAAAGAGTGTAACAGGGCATAATGTACTGCCTGCTTTCAGCAAAATGGAGGGGGGGGGGAAATTAAAAATGATTGTTTCTGTAACAATCCTGGAAGTTTGATTATTTTCTCATAGTGCAATTTAATTCCTTGTGCTTTAGGCGGAAAATATGAGGCACTTAAGACAGAATAGCATAGCTGTAGCTCCCAACATCTGGGAACTTATTTTTCCTTCCAATAACATCATTTATACTAGTTAGATCCTAGCACAATTTAGCATGGTTGCAGATTTCAAACAGTTATATTGCATTAACAATAGAGGGAAGAAAAAAATGCTTTCAATTTTTTTAAAACACAGACAAGGGAAAGCAGCCTCTGATGAGTCATCCACACCAACAGTAACAAGGCTAACAGGACAGACACTTTGAACACTACAGGGGAAAATGGTTTTAATACAGTAAGCTCAGATGATCAGCAAAAGATCGTGCACTATTTTTGTTTTGAAAGACAGAAATATAGTTTAAATTGTATGTAGAAGTATCTGATGGGCCTATGCTGCACTGTTCATTTGCATAGGAGGAATACACATTTAACTAAGGTGTAAAATAGAGCTAAAAACAGGGCAACAGAAGGTAGAAAAGAGTGCAGAAATTGAGATTCTAAGAGTGTCCAGGAAAAAAACAATCACCACCAAAATGTCAAAAAGGAAGAAAGTGCAAACCTAAGTAATCACTGTGTCAAAATTTGCTTTATCCTTGCCATCCGCATCACTTCACCTCCTATTACCTTTGGGCTCAGTTCTCTGATCCCCCAGCTCTTTCTTGGCTATTTTGGTTTTTAGCAGCTCTTTGTCCCAGGCAGCTAGAGCCTGCTTTTCTATCTGCTGTATCTCTGCCTCCTCTGCATCCAGGCGGCGTTTCCACTCCAGCAGTTCTTCAGCATGTTGACGACGCTGCATCAGCTTCTGTTCTCTCTTAGTTAGGAACCTGACAGACAGAGCAGAAGACAATGGGAAAACAACCCATACCCAGATGCTCTGTTGCCACACTTCCCAGAATTACAACTGTCCAAATTGTTTTCCAGGATAATACCCACACTAACTGATATCTCCTAGATTTCTGATGTGCTGCTGAAAAAAAATGCAAGTAGACAAGTGTTTTTTCTCTGCAGTAAGTCTACAACATAATGTAAATGTGCTGCTTAAAGTTCAACGATTTTCAACAGTAAAAGTGCTACTAACCATTCACTAAAGTGAACAGCATAAGTTCCCAACTTTAGGACATGAAAAGTACCTGTGGTATTAAACTGGAACCCTCAAAGCAATGACTGTTTGAAAAATGAACCTTTTTGCTAATCAGAAAAATTGTAAACCCCAGTTGCCCCCCCCCAAACCTTTCCAAATACATAATTATAAGAGGGTGATTCTGTATTAACAGTTCTCCTGAATTTCTGAAGCTTTTATCCTTCTTCCTTTCAGGGTCACTTGTATGGATGGTTACACTTGGCGTGTTACTTGTGAGCTGACAGCATCAAGAGAATAAGGACGCAGGACTGTTTTTTTTTCCCAGCTACTACTCTATCTGCCTGCCAGATTAAGAACAGAGTAAAGCTCATGCTGAAAATTAGCAGATATTTTCTCTCTGAAAAATATTTCTTAGACAATCCACAAAACCTCAGAAAACAGGAAATCCTTATAGAACTTGGTGGGTATGAAGAGGTTTGTGTGCATACACTGTTTCTTTTTGCCAGCTCCTGAATGACAGTACTTCTGGGTCTTATTTCAAAACACTGAAGTAACCCAGACGGTAGCATTTAACCTCTAAGACAGTAAGTGGAACCAAGTTCAACATCAATTGCACACACTTCCTCTGACATGTTAAGTCCAGAAGAGAGTGTGTATCAATTCATTCATCTCCTACAATGACATTTTTAACACGTCACAGAATCACCCTGTAGAAAATCCATGGTTTCCAGATAGAGGGAGGGTTTGTCATTGGTACAGAAGGTGTGGTGCCTAAAAAGGCAGTCCTCAAAGACTCGTGGCATTTTGCTTTGCAAATGCCTTATAATTTCTAATTTTCAAGGTATCCCAAACACTTAGCATCAAATTATTTAAGCTGCAAAGCAGCTAATTTCATTTGTGCTTTTTAATCCCTCATGTTTCAAAGCATCCTTTTATTTCTAGAGACGAGAATGACCAAGTGGCTAAACTGCAGGTCTTGCCTGCTGTGGGAGATTTCTTATTTGGTCAGAGCATTCTATTCCCTGGAAAAGTGAGATGGCAGTTGATAAGAAAGGGTAAGATTCAGGTACGTTCTCATCTGGGGCAGATTCAGATAAGTTATATAAGTTATGATACAACGAGAAAAGTTTCAGAAGCCAGTAAGACCTGCCCACAATCTTTGTTTGCAAAAGCAAGTGAAAGATAGCACCTCAGAGTCTCTTGCCACTTGCCACCTTCAAGCTAACAGATTCCATTATTCTATGCATTACTTTATCACTTTATATAGACAAGCATCAAACATCATCTGAGTAGATTAGGCAAATCATCAATCAATATAATTGTCTGCCAAGAGCAATTGCATTACAAACATGACTCTGACAGTCATGCTTATGTTCTGTATTTTGACAGCACTAGTACACTTATCATCTCATACTTTCAAATATACACCAGGTCAATTAATCAATTTGTTCATGTATTTGGAACTTGTTATGGATGTCATGATTACAATGATCTCAATGCAAAAGGGAACTTTTTCTTCTTCCTTCACCCACTGTCTGATTTTATCAGAATTTGGATTTTCAAAGTTGAGGGAAGCAAGTCTAGTTGAAGTTAAATGCAAGAGAAAGGCCAAAATAAATGGAATCAAAAGAACAGGACTCCTTAAAAACAGATGTCAAATGAATTAACCAAATGACCATGAAACTAATAACCACACAAAGACTACTTAATAAGAAACATAAGTCAAAATAAGTGATGGGAGAGAAAGAAGGTTTCAATATTTGAGGTACAGGAAGAGGAAGATTAAAGCATCATGGCTAAAGATGCAAAACCTTTTACAACCCTAAGATTTAAAAGGTCAGAGCCACAAGGTAGCGTATTCACTGCCTTAATATTTACTGCAGTCCAGAGGGTTCCAGTTGCAACACCAAGGGTACACATTTATCCTCAAAAGCAGGGAAACCTTCACAGAAAAAAAAAAATGCAGAAGCACACCTGGCATCTATGAAGCTGGAAATCTACAGGAGCAAAGAGGAAGAAGCAGCACTCAGAATATACTTGTATGACTTCAAAGTCTAACTATTTCTTTGGCACTAACCACATCCATGCATTCCAAATATTATCCTGTGGCTCTAACCTGTTCTTGTACATTTATATACAAGGTATAGTGACTTCAAGCCCAAACTAGACAGTTTCAGCAGTCACTCTGAAGTAGTAACCAGAGAGTGGGAGTAAAGTGAACTGCCTGGCTTCTGCTCAGAACACATCAGCAATAAGAAATTAGCATCACAGACTGGTTTGGGTTGGAAGGGACCTTAGATACCATAAATATAGTTCCAACCACCGTGACATGGGCAGGGACACTTCCCATGACATGGGACATGACATGGTCCCCTGCCCGTGACATGGGCAGGGACCAGCCCAAGTTGTTCCAACCTTCATTTAACCTGGCTTTGAGCACTGCCAGGGATGGGGCACCCACAGCTTCTCTGGGTAACTTGGGCCAGGGGCTCACAACCCTCATAGTGAAGAATTTCTTCCTAATATTTAATCTATATCTATCCTCTTGCCCCTTGTCCTATCACTACAGGTCTTGGTAAAATGTCTTCCTGCATTTTTCTTAAAAGCCCACTTTGTATATTGAGGACCACAATAAGGTCTCACCAGACCCTTCTCATCTCTAGGTTGAACAACCCCAACTCTCTCAGCCTTTTCTCAGAGGAGAGGTGCTTACAGCCCTCTGATAATTTCTGTGGCCTCCTCTGTACCTGTTCAGGTATAGAACAGGTCCAAGGCTATTTCATTCTGGAGACCCCAGAGCTGGGCACAGTACTCCAGATGGGGTCTAATGAGAGCAGATGAGAGGGGGAGCACCTCCCTAGACTTGGTGGCCACACTGCCTTTTATGCAGCCCAGGATATGGTTGGCTTTCTGGGCTGCAAGTGCACATTGCCAGCCCACATCCAATTTTTTTGGCCACCAGCACCTCTGAGTCGTTCTCTGCAGAGCTGCTCTCAATCCATCCATCTCTCAGTCTACAGGTACTGGGGACTGCCCTGATCCAGGTGCAGGACCTTGCACTTGGCACTGCTGACCTTCAAGAGGCACACACCTGTACACACCTCAAGCCTGTCAAGGGGTCCCTGGATGGCATCCCTTCCCATACATCTTGGTGTCATTTGCCAACCTGCTGAATGTGCACCCACCACTCCCACTGTTTACATCATCAATAAAGAACTGGAAACAGTGAGGGAAGTATAAAAAACGTTTACTGATAAAGAACCTTTTGACTTTCTAGGTCTGAACAGAGCATGCTCTATCAAAGAGTCTGTCACTTGAGAAAGATACAGTTACCTGACCAATTGGTTGTAGATATACAGCTGGAATTTGGGGTGGAGGTTGGGAAAACAGACACTGAGAGAGGCCCAGTGGTGAGACGTAAAGACAGAGAAGAAGTAGTGAACAGGAGAGCAGTGTCTACAAAATAAGGAGGAAGAGTTTAATACTAAGATAGCAAAAAAAGGAAGGAAGAATGAGAAAAGGATAGCATCCAGCAAAGAACTTTAATATTTATTGCATTTTAACATTGTATAGTTATTACCCAACATCTTAAGTAGAAAAACTATATGCTGTTCTGCAGAATGTGACAGAACACACACACTTGTAACACTTCTTTATGCTAATCAAAGGCAAGGTACTTTCATACTGCTATATTATTTTTCTTCAGATTTTGGAAGGAGTTTCATTGCTTGGATACAGTCTTACACATGCAACAGTTAACATTTCTCAACCTGATCATTTTGCAGTTCCTGTCATTCTAACTGTTGATGAAGTGTAGTGTTAGCATTAGGTGGCATGCTGGTTTTGCAGTATGTACAACTTCATTAGTTTGAAACATCAAACATGTTTTCATTCACCTGGCGAAACCTCAGTAAAATCACTTCTCCAAAGGTGAGCACCAGTGAAAGAACAACAACAAAAAAGATATTACATAATGTATTTTAAAAGCATGAGCAATTCCAGGAAAAGTTTGAGATACATCTGCAATTCAACTTCTAGATGACTTTTTTTTTCCCGCAACAAACGCAGAATTCGTCTCAGAATATTTACATATCACCTCTTCTATTTGAAGTACTAACTGCAGAAAGACAATGCCTGTTGTTTTTAAAAAACAAACTCCATGAACTTTATTTCCTACTGAATTACCATTTGAAGCTAACTCCTAATGAGTTCTCATATTTAAAGGAAAAAACACCATGCTCCATATAGCTCTATCATATACAGTGCAAGCTAAGATGCATCTCAAGGAAAAGCAAAAGAAAATGACCATTTAATCAGTTCTTCTACTATGCAGATTATCATTAAGGTTGCATGTGCAAGGAAAGCAAGAGGGAAGTGGTTCTCTTTGACAGAGCATGCTCCTGTTCACATGCAGGCTACACTGACTCATGGATTAAAATGAAAACAGAAACATTCTTTAATTTCCCTTTTAGCAGAAGAGAAATATCAAAGCTGACTTATGAGTAAAGAAGTCAAAGGATTTCTGCCTCCAGCACAGCTTCATTTCCCAGTTCCTTCCTCCAGTTCCTTCACACTCCATCACTCATCTTTGCTCTTGCCATATCTCACAATCTGACCAGTTCCATTGACACATCAGCTTCGTATCCACTCCTAACCAAATGTCCTGCTCTATTATGTTAATATTATTCTTATGCATTTTAGAAGTAGGACGTGGGGAAAAAGATACCAAATCAGCACTGTTTTCCAATCAATAAGCACTGCTATCACTATCAAAAATACCTGCAAAAAGTGTGTAAAAGCTATGCAATTAGGAAGGTCGAGTTCTAGAGCATCATTTACATTTACACAAAATACTGCTTCCT
This sequence comes from Calypte anna, assembly GCF_003957555.1. NCBI lineage: Eukaryota > Metazoa > Chordata > Aves > Apodiformes > Trochilidae > Calypte > Calypte anna. The sequence goes on along the minus strand of NC_044254.1, from coordinate 105,263 downwards.
TTGAACATACATAGCAATCCAAGACAAAACCAAAAATACATGACTACATACATCAAACAATTTCCACTTGTTCTGCCTTAGAGCAACTATTTAAGCTTAAAACCTGCTATTCATCTTTTGAAAAGTATTCTCCAAGTGAGAAATATTTTACACTGATGGTTAAAGTATCTCTAAGAATAGAACATACTTTAGACCTCCTAATACTCATTGTAACAGTATGAACAATTCCTTACTAACATGCAATTCTTTCTGCAATCAAAACTGCTGCTTAGAAATGAAAAACACTATCCGGTAAAAGCAGTAAGGAAAGTCTTGAATACAAATGCATATTTGTCATCTCTTACAATATCAATACTGTATCACTACTATATCTGAAAATTCATAAGCTGTAACTTTTGTATCACCAATTGAAATTTTGTATGTTGAACTTGAGGTGAAAAAACCCAAAACCAATACCCTCTTATTAACACAAAAAAGAATCAGAAGAAAAATCTTGTTTTCTCAAATCCGTAAAAGTCCACATGGCCTACAGAGCACATACTTTTCAAGTCCCCATCTTGAGGTATTTATCCACCTCAAAATATATTTTGAGAGAGTTTGCTGCTCTAACGATAGGGAGGTTTTCACATGACTTGGAATGCCAAGAGTTTTGTTTTGGAAACATAACAGATGCTTCCAAATCTAAAACAATTTGTCGTTTTGGCTGTTCAGTTTACCAGATTCTTTCAGAAAAGTCTGAATAGTAATCAAATGAGGCTAGAACATGAAGACTATGCAACTAGAACACAGGTTTGTGTTTTTCCTTACTTACACCAAATCCTAACTATTACCATAGAAACAGGTTGCTAAGGAATCATAGCTTGCCGTTACAAGCAGCAGTGCTTGCTTTTTCATGTTTTATCCAGATGTGTTAAAGAGTCTCAAAATTAAAAAACATTCCAAAGATCACCTACATGGACCAAAATATAAGGATGTACCTTGGTTCAATAAAAACTGTTTAAGTGAAGGTTGTTTTTGTGGTAAAAACAGAGGCTAGACTTTTAATGGATTACCCTCAAGTAAGTATTTTAAGTTTCAAACTAATGAGCACATGCTGGTAAAGCAGTTGGGATATTTAGTGCAGACAAAGTAATTCCTATGCTGAAAAGATGAGAAAATTTTTTTAACCAAAACATATTATTGGATAAAACCAACAAATTCAGTCTTAGTTTTCAGACTCACGAACTGCACTTATACTTAATTATTTCTTCTCAAGACTGAGAACCATTTTCATTTTTTCCAACTTGTGGACTACATAGGAGGAAAAGGAAGGTCTTACAAACTGCACACATGTAGTACTCCCATTAATTAAGAAAATACTTACAGAAATAATTCCTAGCTGATTTTATTGCAATCAGAATTGAAATTTGAGTGGCTGGATAATAAGGCAGAAATCATGCACTTGACAAACTCAATGACTTCTGGGACCCAATTTAAAGTTTGGTTACCAGGTTTTGTGTAAGACTATTGTTATTTATAACTTATGCTTCAATTCACAATAAAAATTGGTACTGTAATTCCAGAGTCTCACCCCCTGTATTTTTCTCTATTTAAAATAAAAGGGGAGATTTAAAATACAGGGACCATATTGACTTCAGGTCTCTCATTCGAAGGGGAATTCTGACAAGATGTACGATCAAGCTGGAGCATGTCCAAGTTCCCTGTATGTACAAACATCAAAATCTCATGAACTGACATGCTTTTACCAAATCTATCAGGGACAAAGAATACTTCTACAATAAAACCATGACCAGTCTGCCAGTTAACAACGTTTGATTCTTAGTATTCATGCAAGAATTGTAGTCTTTAAAATATTATAATCAAAGATTAATCTGATTCTATTAATGCTTCCATTAATTCTCTTAATGTTTCCATTTAGTTACTTTTCAGGCAACTCAGATCAAACTGAATGTGATATCAATACCTCAAATTTGTCTGATGGCCATTTTTAGTGCAGACACTACACAAACAAACTCATTCTATTAAAATTGTAAACTTCTGTATATGAAAAAAAAAATGGTTACTTTTCATCCATTCTGCTGCGCATCTTCTTAAGCTTCTGCATAATGCTACTAGTCTCACTGCTGGAAACTGACATTGAGGAAGGGCTGCGTGTTTCTGCATCAGTTGGAAGTGGACTAGAACCATTGCTCTGTTTGACATCATCCTTGTTGTTAAGTTCCTGCAGTTAAATGGTTTTTTTTAAAAAAAAAAAAAGAAGCAACATTAAAAGTTAGAAAAGTTCTTTTACAATCTTGTTAAAATTTGTATTAATTTAGCTTACTTCTCCCCAGATTACATCAAATAATACTTCAGAGAAGTCTGGCCACCAGCAGATTTAACTTCAATTTCCAACAATTTTTATTTGACACAGTGTTTAGTCCATCCTTTTTTCTCCATAATTTCAGTTCCCCCCTAACTGGATGTAGAACAAAAAAGCCAAACCAAACCACAAAACAAAAAACAACCCCAAAACACCATCCCACCAGAATCTTAGTTACCCAAACAGGAAAGCCATCCTTTTCTATACTGCTGCTGTTAAATCTGTGTCTCCTCAAAATTTTTTAAGGAGGCATACCGTTACCAAAATCCCATCTTGTATAGCAGATGCAAGAAACCTAATGGAATGACACTAACACACGCATGAAGCAGCACGTTTTGAGTTTAGTGCCAACGTTTAGCACTTGGAGGTCTGACAAGTAATCAAACAAAATCAGAGCCTGAGAGATCCAAGCACCAAAAAACAGATATTCCCCAAGTCATTAGTCAAGCTTGAGAATTAACAAACACCATCTATTGCCTAATAAAAGCAAAAGATTTATAACTTCACCAAATGCATTTCCTGAAACAGTGCTCCAAATTGCAGAGATAAAAGTGGATGAGACTGTTTGAGGCAGACAAAGCTTCCAAGCAATAGGTTCAATCTAGCAGCTTTCCATTCCTACAAACATCGAAGTCAAATAGTAGCTGCACAACCAGAGGGAAGACTCCCACTTCTGTACTGAACACTTACTACCTTATTTTCTCCTGCAGACTTTAGTTTTTCCTGCAGTTTCATTGTAGTCTGACGGATCCGTTCTATTTCTGCCTGCTGTTTAAGGATCAGCTGTCTCTCCTTCCGAGCAGCCTTGTTAGCTTCTTGAAGACGCTTAATCTCTGCCTGTTAGGTATAAAAGATTAAGCATAAGAACTGTGACAAGCAGCTTCCAAGAACACACTAAAGCTGCCACAGTGTCCTTGCTATGGGCTGAAAGCTACTGCAATTACATGATGAAGTAACTATCCTGAACTTAAGCAGCAAAAAAACAGAAGACCAATTAATACCTCTAAGTCTCAATCAGTGAGATGACTGATACAGAGGGACACTTAAAAAAATGTGTTAAATGCTACCAAAATGCAAATGTAACTTACTGATAAAAAAAAGTGGTAGCTTCCAATCCAAAAGCATGGTGTGGAGGTTTTCTCAATACTTAGCTTTTACACTGTCTGAAACATTTAATAGCTACACAGGGATTTCAACAGGATTTTCCTATAGGGCATCAGTTACCTTTTCCTGCTGTAATCTCAGGAGCAGACCACGCTGCCTCTTTCGAATAGGAGGCATCTTATCATCTTCTCCCTTGTCTCGCAAATGTCTGCAAATAGATTGGAAAAAAATTATTTAATAAGAAAAAAGTGAACAACAAGCCTTTCACTCTTTAAAGTTAAAAAAAATTAATTTACTTTTCCTAGCCTCCTGTAGAGCCTGTTCCCCATTTGACAAAGGAAAAATGAAGGACAGTTAGGTCACTACCTTACAATCCCTCATCAAACCCACAACAACAAGAAATTGGAAGAAAATGTCTGGTACTCTCATACAGAGATTGACTGTGGAAAAGCACTATTGATTAAATCTGGTCACTATTGTTCATATCACTAGGTACTTCACAAAAGATTCAAGTACAAGAAAAAAGTCAGTCAACAACAATATGTAATCAGAGCAGCCTTACTTTTTCTGGTGCTCCAGCCAAGCTAATTCAGCCTTGGTCTTCTCCTTCAGAGCCTTCTCCCGCAGTCGAAGCAACGAGGACTGATGTGCTGCTCGCATCTCCTCCTCTTTCATGTACTGCCTTACCATCTCCATGGTAAATTTAGAGAAACTGTCTTGCCCCCCTGAGAATGGCATGCTCGCCTTCTAGAAGGCAAGAAAAATATGGCATGATACACAGAGATTCCACAGATTCCTTTTTCAGTTACCAAATGTGTGTGTGTATACATAGATAAACGCACAAGACGGGAAGCCTTTTTCTCTGAGGCTTGTGCAGACCATCTTTATCTGATCTGGTCACACCCTGAGCTGCATGACAGTTTTGGGAGGTACCCTCTTGGGCTTTTCACCACTGGGCTTTCACAGCCTACCTCAGGAAGTCATTACTCTTCTCCAAAGCCACAAGAGAAAAGGTAGAGGCCTGAATGGCCTGCTTCTCAAGTCAAGTCACAGAACTTCTACAACAGTGACATAGAGTACAACAAATCTACGTTTTAAGCCACTCAGAGACACAGGAGGAAAAGAACCCTAAAGTTTGCAAACACAACTAATTCAAGACCACTAACCATTCAAGAATGGCTCACTTGAAGCTCACCAGCTTAAACATTTCAAATTCAATTAATTTACCTTAACTACGGTTGCCTGACCTACCTTGATAGATGACAGAGCTGTTTTTTCTGGGGAGACTTCCTCATCAGAATCATCATGATTACCCCGTTTCTTCTCCAAGTTATTTCTGCGATGACTCTCGGAGGGCAGCAAGGACCTAAAAGACTTTTCCTCAATCTCATCCTCTGTCATTGACTCATCAAATTTCAAGGAATACTCTGTTGCAGCAGATGCTGAATCTGAGAGAGAAATCGGGGAAATAGCTTCATGTTCTGATATGTACAACAAAAGCAGTTTTACTCTGTCTCGTCTCAGTAAAGTTAAGGGGGCAGGAAAGACAAGGAGATAACTGCTCTCATGCAGAAAAACAGGCATTTAGAAAAGAGCGACCTTGAGTTAGAGAACATCATAGAACACTGTTATCTAGCTTTAAAAGACATAACAGAATTCGGTACACAGGTATAAACACATTTATGGGGCTGCTGAAACATTTGGTATTCCGCCTGCATAATCAGCAAGGGAATATCCGGGTACAGCTAGGACAGCAGAAAGTATAAAGGTCCACAGACTCCCCCACTGTGATGTGCAGAATTTCAAAGATTCCCATCTCTCGGTGTCATGAGCTGTTACCTCTTAAGAGGCTACCAGTTCAGCTGGGGTTCTGCTTTCTTCATGTACACTCTATTTATTTCAGGAACTAACTCAGATTCACCTCCTTCCCCTGCCACCACCTTTAAGATTCATCACACACATACAACCCAGCTAACCTTTTTCATCTGGCAGAGATAAAATACTATCACTTGGCAAGGAATCATCCACAGCAGTGTGAGCCTGATCTTCAATACTGCCAGATTTCTTTTCATGATGGGAAAGCTTTTTCTCTTTCTCCTTAGAAGATGGGACTGAAGGACTCTCTTGGCGGCTGCTCATACTGCTGTGTTATCAAGAGATAATTTTGTTTAAAAACTATTTTGCATGTTTCATAATATTTATATTACATTACTACTGTACACACCCTGATTCACATCCCAGCAATAATCCACATACAGAGAGTTTTGTTCTGTTTTTAAAAAAGCAGTTTGGCTACTTTAAAACTTCAAGCCTCTTCAAGCTGCAGACTGATAGTAGAACTTGTTATTTTTATTATTCTTCAGAATGTAGGTTGTTCATAGGCATGCACACCCTCTACCTAGCAGTGAGCACTGATGATAAACCATTGCAAAGATCTCAAAGATACAAATTTTTTAAAAGGATGAGAAAGATACTGCTTTAAACTGGAACTACAGAGGACAAAATCATTCCAGTTGGTCGAAATCAGAGACAAGATGTGAGACCTTATGAAAGCTAACTAGGTCAAGTAAGTGACCATAAAACAAAAAGTTACAATTCAGTATTAAACACAAGAGGGATACAGTATTAAACACAAGTGAAGCAGACACTTCATGTAAAATCTTGAGCCAGTAGAAAGGCAAAGCAAAAATCCTAACGAAACAGCTAGATACATGGAGAAGAGAACAGAAAGTAACACACTTCACAGAGTAGGCAGCTCTACAGGTCCCTGCAGTGCATTTTCAGAACGTATGTCTATGTTCTAGTCCATTTCAAAGAGACACCGAGCAAGAAAGGGCACAAAAAGCACATACTTAGGAAAAAAGACTCAGAGACTTAGCCTAACTTTTAGAGAACAGAGGTGAAGCAATAGAAGTATGCAATTAGGCCACAGGACAGAAAGCAGAATCATTTCAGCGCAAGAATTTCTGAGGGCACTTCATCAAACCAAAGTGAAAGCCTCAGCCAAGTTCTGAACACCTGCAAGTACAAAGGATCCCACAATCTCCCTGCACCCCTAATTCAGTGTTTGACCACTCTTTTCACAGGGAACTATCTTTTTTTCCAGTGATTTTTCCCCTTTCTGGAAGGTCACCGTTGCCTTTTGTCACCTCACCGTGCACCTCCAAGAAACTCTGGTCTCATATTCCCTAACAACTCACCCTTAGGATACAGAAGGTAGACTCTTCTCTCACTTAAGTTAGTTCAGTTCTTCAGCCTCTCTTCTACATCACATACTACAGCCTCCTAACCTTCTGGGTGGTTCACCACTAGACTTGTGCCAGTATGTCAATGTCTTCCCTTTACTGAGGAGTACCCAACTGGACACTGTATTCCAGACAGTCTCACAGAAGCCAAACAGAGGGGAATAACCATTTCCCTTTACCTGCTTACTAGACTTGCTAATTCAGATGAATGAGAAAGCAGAAACCCATTGTTTTGAAGTTAGGAAAGATAAAAGCATCCAATTGGAATAAATTCAGCAAATTAAAAAGTGAAGATATTAACACACAGCATACTATTGTACTGTGGAGCAGTGTAGGAGGATTTTTAATTAAAGACAAAGCAAACTGTGGTAGGCACTTAAATCTGCAAGCTCTGGAATGTAGGGCAGGCTTACTCATTGAACGCTTAAAATGGACTTTCCCTCTTTTTAAAGTATATAACGAAGGCAGTATCTTGATATTGCTTTATGCTTTAGTTCTTATTGATAGTAAAAAGACTAATCTAAACTGTGTAATCTAAACTCGTCTTACCTCTGACCATAAACCTTTGATCTTGAGGACTCTGAAAAACTATCAAATCTTGTTGAGTATGTCTGGTTTGAGCCACCTGGCTCCTCTTTACCTTGTGATATGGTGGCAGACTCACATTTCCTAAGAAAGGCAAGTGCTTTGGGTAAATCTGCATTGTCATAAACCAAAGAGTAATAGTTTTCACAAGCTTTCATCAGTTTACTAGAAGCAGTAACAGTTAAAATTTCTGAAAAGGTTACTTAAAGGTAACCTTTAAGTTAAATTACCCCACAAAAAATTTAGAGCATGGTTTTCTTCTCCTTTATATAGAGCTTCACAGAACCATTTAATGTCACCCGTGGTGTACACTACTAAAGGTAGAATCTAAATTCTTCTTAGATGCTCACTCATTATGACAACTTAGAATTTTCTTCAAAAATAGGTGAAGCAAAACCTAACAAATCTTACTTCCCCCTTCCTAAGATGTCAAACATTATGCAAAACCTGTTTGTATCACTTCGGGCTCTCAGTTGTTTCATGAACTCTGAATGATGCCGTTGCTGGTGGTCAAACAGGGGGGTGACTGGAGCAGCTGTAGCACTGACCGTATCCGAGACCTGTGCTCGTGCTAATTCTGTCATCTGAACACAATAAAAAACAAAGGGTTACACTGTGCTTATCAGCATCAAGATTTTTTTATGCAGTGAAAATAGTCATTCTTGCAGGCAGTTTACTGATTTATTGAACAAATGTGTAAGATGTACATAAGAAATTATGCTTTACATCCAAAAATATTCAAAGCACGTTGGCGACCATCATTTCCATTGCTGCATTCCAGTTAAAGTAAATGGCTGTTCAACTGAGCATCAGAAGTCACTTATGAATATGGATGGAAAAGCAACTCTGCTAGCCCAGCATCACTGACCAGGTCACTACCATCAGCCTCTTCATTAGCACCTCTTATTCTCTGACTTCAAACTTGAAGTGAGGCAAGAGATCAAAACCCTGCACCACATAGAAGCTGTTCCTTACATACAGTTTAATTGGCTCTATAAAATGCAAATGTTTTTTTGTTTTCATCCAAGACTTCACTGCCTGCAACAACCACTCAGATGCGTGAGTTTTTCTGCTCCCTTAACCTAACCCATTTTTGTCTATTCAAAAATTATTTAAGCTTCACATATTTGGTGAAGTCCAGAACAAGTACATCAGTATCATTCTGCAGTCCAATTACCCGTCATAAATACAGCCATGCTGAGCACCAGTGCTGCACGTGTCCAGCAGCTGTGAAGAAACAGTTATGTTCACACCCATAAGGCTTAGACACTCCAACCCATCCACAGCCATTACAATTGCTAAACTATGAAGAAGCAAAAGCATCTTACGGTTACTGTGTTTCTGCCCTACATGTGAAGCAACTGATATATAAAACTGAAAATAATAATAAATATTCTTTATGCCACAAGAAGAATGAAAAGACTCAAAAGAGGAAAATTTCAAGTTCAGTACCAACTTAAGACCTCTGCTGAAGATCCTCCCCCCTCCTTTGTTTGTTGGTCTCCTACCTTTAAAAGTAAAAAAAATTGCAATTTTGCTTTACTAAGTTATTTTGCACATAAAACAGACACAAGATCAATCCCTGATGGAGTACAACTCTTTAAAATTAAAAGTATTGTGTTCACTGCTATCCATCTCTGCTGAACAACAAGCTTGTTAACAGTTCATTAACTGGAGATCATAAGAATTCTCTAGAATAAGGATGCAAGATTGCTGACTGACTTCTAAGTACAGATGCCAGAAAAACTCCTTTTAAGTCCTATCATTTGTTACATTATGAAGGTGATGAAGCTGCACTGAACAGAGAACAACCTAGAGTTGTTGTACATTTTTTTGTATTCAAAGTAATACTGAAATTAGAACAGTCTTCCTTTCACTGAGAACCTTACCTCATGGATCTGGTGAGCTGCATCTGTAGTGAGAAGTACACTTTCCACCTGTTTGGCTGCAGCCTTCCGTGGCATTTCTTTTAAAGCCTCCTGCCGTGACTGGGTCAGACGCTGCAAGGACTCTGCATGGACCTTTGTAAAAAACACAGCCACTTCAGCTCTTCAGAATTTTCTGATACAATAACTACAGTTATATTTCCCAAAATCTGGACGAAAAAAATTTTCAACTAGCCCCTAAGAGCCACTTTTCAGCTATAATAAACCTCTTCACCACGTCCATATGTTTACAGCCTCAAATTAAGAATACTTGTAGGCACAGATTTACTTACAGCATTTTGCCTCTTACAGATGCCACATTTTTTCAAGGACAGCATTACCTGAGCTGCCTTCTGCCTTGCCTCGTCCAGTTGTCTCTGACTTTCTAAAGCTTCTTGCTCAGCCTTGATTTTCAAAAGGGCCAAGTTGCGTTCATGGTGGTGCTGCTGTGACTGCACGTCAGGAGAGTTTGAATCACATAAGTTAAATGTAAAGAACATTTTTCCTTAGCCACTGGCAGCAACTACTTCTGAAAGATCTAGACCTACTCTACTGGTGGTACCTCTTGAGTAAAATTTTCAACCCACCAAATGACCCCCTCCCCTTTCTAAGTAGACAGTGCACATTGCCCATACTCTTCTACTCTAGCATAGAAAGAAAGAGGATTTAGGAGAACAGTTGGTTCAATAAACTAGAAAAGCAATTCTGTCAACATAAGGAAACTTCAACCAAAAGTATCGTTTTCATGTAATAAGACAAATGATCCAGCCTGAACAACTACACTGCATGACATTGGGATTCAACATCAAATCCAGTAAATAATCAAGTTTTTATCTACTGAAGTAGACAACCAAAGCTGTGATTCCAGTTAATGGTGTATGAATGACACATATTCTAGAGTCCCCAGTGCCTTAGTGTCAACTTAAAATAAGATGGATAACAGAAATCCTAAGATATGGATCTCATCAGAGATGGTCCATCATGTCCATTATTATCTCTCTGCATTGCTAACAAAAGTATAATCTGCCCTAATTTGACTAATTTTCTTGCAAAATATATATATAAAAAAAGGAAAGTTAAGACGATGAAGTATTTTTCCATTACCTTTAGAATCCGAGCCAAAGAAACACTCTCCAGATGGGCAAGTGATATGCCTCTCACTCGTTCTATGTCTGAAAGCTGTCGCACGGTCTCCTCAATAACACTGAGGTAGCTCAATTCTGCTGATAACTGACGCTGAAGACTGGCAGGGCAGGAGAGCATACGTTCTGCAGGATACGATTTATATAGTCACCCTGACTTTAGTGCCCCCCATCAAAAAATAAAGAAAAAAACCTCAACTAGTCTGGGATTATTATAGTTTTAACAAAAAAAACTCACCACTTGTTAAGGATGCTCCTGCTACAGACCTGCTAGGTCCCAAACTTAAGTCAGGGTAGACTACGTTAGACTCCATCCCTGGTGATGTACTTCCAGAAAAGCTTGCAGGTGACTTGACTCTTTCTGCTGTATTGCCCATAGAATCAAACTGCAACATTTTTGGGGAACTGGGAGATGGGGAAGAAGTTGATGTCTTCTGGGATCTTCCCTTGTCTGAGAAACTGACAGTGAAAAGAAAAGTGGTCGATATTCTCCTAAGCCCAGGGAAAAATTTTCTGCATGTCTATCTTACTGATATTTGAACATTTCTGTTAATTTCCCTTTGCATTTCCAAAGACATAGCCGTTCTTTATTAACATGCCCTAACACTTCCAAACTTGGTTATATTTGCATACAGTCTTCTATGGATCACATTACCTCAATGGGGAATGCCCGGACAGGTTTTCTAATGTGCTGTCCATATCTGTGTTCTGCTCATGATCTTTACTATAAACTCTGCTGCTTGATAAGGACTTCTTTGTCTGTTGGGATCCCCACTCTATTTCAGATAGCTTTTTATCTTCTTCCACAGGGAAGTGGTGAGAACTTCCACTGAAGGAGTCCGACCCTAAGAAGAAACAACATTGCAGAGAGTTTAGGTTTGGTATTCTGAGTATTTTAGCCATCAGGACACCACTCCAAATAACTGGGAACTTTTTTCCCCACAAAAAGATGCCTTTGAGTATAAAAGACTGTAAATCCAACAGTCAAGAAATGAAAATCTGGCCGCTTCCTTGAGGAGGTTAGTTTTCTTCTGCATATTGTGTCCACTGCCAACAAAACTATCACTCATCTTCCATTTCAGCACACTATCAGTTCAAAGAAAATAAGCATATGACTCTTCAATACTGATAATTAGAATAAAGACTATCTTTCTTTGGGTAAGCAAAAGAATTTTGAAAAAATTGGGAGAGAATTTGGTATGCCCAATATTATTTTTCTCATCCTTTTATTGAATTGAACAACAGCTTCTCCTTATGTCATCCATTACTTATGTCCTAAGAGTGTAACAAGTACCAAGTTCCTTCATGTTTTTATAATGTACAAAGAAGAAGTGTATTTATTAATTTGTGCACTTAATGAAAACTGTCTCCGATCCAAACATGAAGCATACAGGCAAGCTTGTCACCTTCATAAATGTGGCAATAACTCAGACTTCTCAGCAGCCACTTGGCATTTCCCCAGTACAGAATCTGAGTATAGTTTCTTGACGTTATTAAAAATTAAATAATTTGTTCAAAGACTGCTTTAGGATAGGAAAAATTTTCAATACTATTATTAAGCTCTTGCCTATTTAATTTCAGATTACTGCATTTCAAAGTCAGAGAATAATCAGAGTCAAGAAGAATTTAAGAAGCAATCACTGGAGAAACAAATAAATTCTCCTATCAGTATTAGATTACAGTTTCTAGATGCATAGGAAGACTATTTTTATAACAAGGCAACCTTAAAACCTCCTTAAAAAAAACACACAAATCCTATAGTCAAGTGCTGCACTTACGTTCCTTTTTCCCTCTCTTTTTAGAGGACACAGATGAGTGAGAAGATGCTGCAGATCGCAGTCCAGGTGAATGCTGAGAATGCTCTACAGATTGAGGTTCATGGGGAGACTTGATACTTGGAACTTCTTCCTGAATGCTTGAATTACTGCTGGCAGCAACACTAAAAAGGAGCACATGGACAGTGATTAACCAAGTACTTCCAACTCCCACATTACACTGTGCACAAGAAGTCCACCACATGTTAAATTACAGAGACATAATTAAAACTGCACTAATTAGTCCATCTTGAAATGCTTAGATTTTGAGATTAAAAACTATGTCAGCTAAGACAGTAGTAATTTTGACATGATATTGAATATATTGAAACATGCTTCTGATAATATGAAACAGTAAAAGATGCATAAGAACCATCCTTTCCAATGATAACTCTTCAGAGCTGTTTGACTACAGACTTGAAAAACCTAAGAATGACTCCAAATATGACTGCATTTTAGATAATCTCTGGGCACACAGGTATCATCAATAAACTGACAGAAATATGAGTGAGTTTCAATAAAGGATTACAAAAGTTTTGTAAATAAGGGGGTAATTCATCATATACTGAAAAATACTAACAGAAGACCTATCAATAAGTTTAATCAGAAGGAAAACATTTTTTGCAGCAAACATTTCCACTGTGTAAAGTGCCCTTTGCTGTTCTTTTTTCTGAGGTAAAATGCTAACAATATAAACACAGAACTTGTGGTCTTCCCCAGGGTGCCCAAAAGATGTAAATATAAGCCATAACAAAAGAGGTCTTAGGAAATTCAGGAAGCCACATGAATTCTGTAGTAATGTAGAGAGTCTAAGGTTTAGAGCCTTCAAATTTTAATCTGTACAAAAGGTTTAAAAAGTTCTAACAATTTATGTATTCATTACTAAGAATTATCAAACCCTTACTGAAGGCAATTACAGGCTTTTTACAAAATTTTGAAGTACTGAAAGTATTTAACACTCTCAAATAAATTTTCTTTTTCCTAAATTACAAAGGCTAGCCATTAAAGCATTACAGCAGCCACACAAACTGAAGAACTAATTTTCACCTGACTACAAAGGGTAAGAACCCTACCTAAAGCTATCTGCCTGACTAAACAACAACATAATTAGAGAACAGGAATACTTGACTCTAATCTTTATGTCTTAAATATGCTGTCTGATTTATTAATTTTAAGATCCTAAGGAAATCACTTTGACTAGTATTACAATGCAGCAAACAGAAAAGATACCCAGCATGTTATGAAACAAATTTTGCATTAACTATTTCCTGCTAAATTCTGCATTTTGATTTTCACAAGCAGTATAACACAGTTACCTGAGGTCACATGAAATCTTTTTGTCTGTTAAAGTGCTGCTTTCCTGGGATGAGGCAAAATCATCTTCATAAGAAACCACACTCTCTGGAGGGCTCGTAGCAGGCAATAAAGGGTACAGAAGGGTAGATCTTCCAGTAGACCTCTCATCAAACACTAAAGCATGGGTAAAGGAAGGAGAGAACAAAAAATATACCAACTAAACATGCATCAAACAGAAAATAAAGCTGCAGGAATAAAATGTTCCAAAGCACAAGTTACAAAGACTTCCTTTAAAACACAGCAACACCAAGCACATGACAGTAGAGCCATCCCAAGGCAGTTTAATACACATAACAAGCACAGTCTTCCTCTTTTTGCAAATAATTGAACACTCCATTAACACACTCCAGCTAAAACATTGTTGAAGACCACAGTGCTTGAAATCAGAGCCATCTGCAGAAAATTGAAATCCTATCAGCCTCAAGAGAAATAAAATGAAGGAAAAAAGAAACAAGAAAAACCACAACATATAAATCAACTTCTCAGAAAAAATTGCTCCTCAAAATGAGGAACTCAAGCAAGAGAAACAGTACTCATAAAACGAAGAGTAAATTTGTACAAAAAATGAAAATCAAATGAAGCATCCTGCATGAGATACTTGTGAAGCAAGCCCTTAGCTTGCTGAACACTTGAGCTCATTTAAGCAACAGACTTTCCCTACACTGCTGTAACAAAACTTCCTCAAAATCCAATATTGTTACCAGAGTTTGCACTGCTTGAAACATTACTGAGTAACCCATATGAGCAGAGATAGAAAAGGAAAGTCCACACTGTTCATCCACAGTAGGTACATGTTTCTAATAATCTAGTAAAGCTGTACTACATTTGTGTAGCCAAAACTCAGTACTTATGGAAGCACTGCTGTTTATGCCATGAAGTGCTGCATAAAGCATGCATTTCATCTTTCTGCTGTAACTGAAACAGGAGTGAAGTGTTATTACACACTATGTGGAATGCATATATAGGAGGAGGGTGCACATTCCAAGCTAGAGGGTGTCTCCTTCTGGAGAGAATGACGTCCAAATGCACTCTGGGCAATACAGATTTCATGCGCAATTTTGGATACAATGTCTGTAAACTCTACATTCACATTCTGTAACTGCTGGTATCCTTCATACATGTAATACAGCATATGAATTAGTTACTGATCTCAAAATGCAGAGCAATCTAATACAAAAAGAAACTTAATCCAGCCCAAAATCATGGAGCCTTAGATTGTTTCCCATACCTTCTATTGCTTCTGTAAGGAGAAAAACAAAAAAACAAACATAAAACCAAAAAAACCCAAACAAAAAACCCAAACAAAAAAACCCATCATATAAAAGCAAATTGAGAGAGCCCTACAAAGATTCATGTTTGAGACCTCTAAAAGCACATTCCTTACCTGTGAAGTATAAAGTGTAAGGAGTAATAAGTCTGGGGAAACAGTAATTCACAAGAGCTTCAAGAAATTTTTCCATTTTTACCTTTTCCATGAAGCTGGTAACTTTTCGCAAAGATGTTAATGACACTGTGGGGACTTCCCTTCACCAGTTCCTCCCATAGCCCCTTGCCAGGTGAGCCACTTGTCTGACTGAAAAGTGGCAAACACTTGTCAGCTTCTTTCTGAAACTCCTTTATGGGCTCAAAAGCATTTCTCTCCTGAACACAGAAATCCCTCTCTTTTAATGTCTCCAGCATTTTCCGTGGCAACTGCTTGTGCTGGCCTCCTTTCTCCTCTGGGAGGCCTCCATCACTCAGGAGAGGTCCTTTGCTGACAGAGTCAGTGATGAACTCCTGAGGAATTACAGCCCTGTTGGAAGCATAAGCATGATTTTCACGTCCCGGGGAGTCCATCTGCCTCTTAGATAAATGTCCTCGTATCCCCTCGTGCCTCTTAGCAGAGGGGGACCTCATCCCAACGCTGACTGCAGCAGTATGAGGCCTGATTGTCTCAGGAAGCTTTTTAAATTCACTAAGGTTGCCTACCCCAGGAAGGCTGTCATCAAAGGCTGTATGAGACATGCAGGTACCAAACATTTTTTGAATTCTGGTGGAAAAAGCATCTTCATTTTCCTCTCTCACAGGAGGACTCACAACCTTTGCCCACTGCCCATCATCCCGGTTTCCTTGCATAAATTCACAGTCTGAGCTCCACATGGTACCATAATTCATACCAGCCCCAGCCAGCTTTTTGGCTTCACTTTCAATCCTGCTAGAAAGGGAAGCAGCTGTAGCTTTCAAAGCTTCAATGCGATCTAATTTGCTCTTATATTGGTTAGCAGTAGGTTTCACTGAGAGATTTTGCTGGGCACTGGGTGAATTCAGGTGTGGATGAGGCATCACAGTCAGTGATGCAGCATGCACAGATGCAGCATGGCTCCTCCTGCCTGCCATCATCACATCACACTCCTTTGACAAAAGGTCTGTCTGCTCCAGTCTCCAGTGTTGGGAGCAAAGGCCTCCACTTGAGCCCATGAGAGCTTGTGGCTGAGAAAGTTGGACTCTTGGGCTCAACCTGTCTGGCTGCACCCATGGAGGCTCCATCAAATCGCTCCTGAAATGAAAAGTCAACACTTAAGCTGATGAATTATACAAGCACTGCTGTTTCAGATTAAAGTATCAGTGGCACTGAAAGGTATTTTTTGGGAGGAAATACTTTTTTTAGTGGAATCAGAGGTGCAGTGAATGGCAAAATGAAGAATTATAGAATGTTATTTTTAAAGACCCAGCACCTAACAGTACCTTCCAAATTGTAAATGCTGCTTATAGTGTACTGTGTGCTTTAAAGTTACAACAAGCTAAGTGTTTTAATATTCAGCAGTAAACTAAGTCTTTCCCAAAAGTCTCCTGACTTCAAAAGGTAGGAAACTAATATTTTTATTTTCTTTTTCCATTTCTTACTCCCAGCCCTCCCCCTCTAGCTGAACCCAGACCTTGGTTCACTTAGGGTAGGCATGAAGAACACTCGGAGAAAAGGAGCACTGGAAATACACATGTATGTTCATGTTTATTTCCAGATAGCTTTCATTTTCTTGACAGGACCTCTGTAGAGACCTTCCTTTGATAATATCACTTGCATGTACTATGAATGCCAGAAAACTTCCATAATACACTGAATAATTACAAATAAAGAAAGCAGCAGGGAAAGGCTAGTTCAAAGCAGAAGCAGAGGAGTTTGGTACTTGAGAGACAGTAACTAAATGGCTGAATGCAAGACAGTAGATGAAATAGAAACACGGAACAAATCAGATAAGAAAAATCAACGGATGCGTTAGTATGAGCTTCTCTTGCCTGAGGGCAATGACAGAGGAAATATAGACTCCCAATATGAAATGCACACCCCCTTAATGTCAGCAAAAATCAGCAGCAATCACAGTTCACTTTATCTACACACTCACTTAAAAAAGAGCCAAAATTTTCAAATGCTTTTCTGCACCTGCTTCCTCTTTATTTCGAGGAAATGCTGTAGTTGCCATAAAGACAACTAATCTCACTAGAACGTGCACTGAAGAGTTTAGTCTATTTTCACTTCTCAGAGATAAAAACAAGCATATTTTCCACTCTCTCAATAGGTCCACAGAGGCTCACCTCAGTAGTGGCTGCTGCGGTTCCGAGAGAGACATGTCACTACTTGACGATGCACTAGGAGGACGCTCTTGAGCCTTATTTTCTTTGTCAGATTCCCCAGATGGCTGATAACCAGGTTTGGGCTAGAAATGAAGACAACCAGAAAAATGCATTTTCAAAAGCCCGCAGGTGTTTAGAGCCCGCAGGTGTCTCATTAGAACTGAAAAGGCTTACATTTCTCAGTGTAGTATGACATCTTTCCTACCACACAAAGACTTAAAACCACAACATTTAACTCACTGATGATCAAGTATGCCCAACAGCCTAAAGCAATCTCAAATGAAGCTCTTCACAGTTTGACTGATGTTTACATTTTTGTAAGAGCCAACCTTCACAGCTGCTGTTAGATAACACCCAGAATTATAGTTCTATTTATAACAGAAAATTATTTCCATTCACATTTCTAGCAGGTCTTGCTGTGCCAAAAAGTAGTCAACAGCAAAGAGGCTCAGCATCAAAACCACTCTGTTTAAGCAGAAGTTACAAAATTTTCTTTGTAAACATCCGCTTAACAGATTGACTAGGACAGCTCAATACATCCTTCCTAAACACATGGCCTTGCAAGACAGTTCCTGCAAGCAACTGCAACCATGAAGTTAGTGAATCAGCTATACCTGGGCTTCCGGCACCATAGGCAGCTGAGGTGGCTTTTCTAAAAACGTATGTTCCAGCAAGAGTTTAGAATAGGTTTCCTGTAACCGTTTGGCTGCTGAAGGCTCAGGAACAGGCACTTTCTTGACTTTTACTAAAACCTCCTTCTGCTTTCTGTAGAGTTCTTGGAGCCTCTTGTTCTTCTGTTCTGTTGCCTCTTTCTGTGCTTTCTTCTCCTCATGCTGCTTCTTCTTCCTCTCCTCTTGCCGCCTGACAATGAACCGACGAACCTCATCGGTGTTATAGTGACGTTTCTTAGAGATCACTTGAGGCTCCTCACTGGCAGCTATCTTGTCTGTTTTCCTTTTGGTTGGACTTTGGCTCCTGGCATTCTGAGTAGGTGAAAGAGATGTCCGATTCTGCTTTTCCACATCTTTCTCTTGCTTTGTACTCACAGAATCCAACTGCAAGTCATTGAGAATTCCACATATCTCCACAGGCAGGAAGTTCTTATTTACAGAGGCATGATCTTCTTGGTTATCGTCTGGAAGAGCAGCTTCCAGTTTCTTCAGGTTATTCTCAGACTGTACTTTACTCTTTGACCTTTCAGAACTCCTTGAAGAGATTTTATGGGTAATATCCAGTCTAGATTCTGAACCAGTATTTGCAACACAGCCTGCTAAAGAATAAGACATGTTAAATGTTTCCGGTAAAAATCAAATCTGAGTATGACATGCCATCACCGAAAGAGCTGCAGAAGGAAGAATGAGGGACTGCAGATCTCACTGTAAATGTGCTTTTGCTTCATTCAGTGTCACAGCTTGAACACAGCAGCCTTTGCTTAGACTGTACTTACACCCTTCATACCCTTGCGAGCCTCACCACCTCACAGGCATAAAAACCACAACAGCTACCACCTTCCCTTATTTGCCCTGTCTGAGATTGCTGATAAATTCTGAAAAAGGATGGTGGAGGAACGAATTAAGATTTATGATATACATGATGATATTATACAGTATCTGGAAGAACTACAAGTCCTGTAAAACGGGGATGACCAACCAGAGCTTACATATTATATGCAGGACATCTGGAAAACTCTGCTGGCCTGTGAACCCCTTCTAGCCATTCCTTTCCCCACTAGCTTCAGGAAGCAGAGACAGATTAGAGGTACTCCATTTTTTTGGTTGCAACCTATTTTCCACCTTTTCCAGAGCTTCTGAGCACCTCTGCAGCATTTACTACCCCTCAAGTTACAAATACAGGGCAGGCTTCCTATGACAACAGAAGAAGTTCACAATTCACCTGGGAAGAGAGGTTGCGCATCCTAAACATGAATGAGAAAAATTCTCCCTCCTCAAATCCCATGTTAAAAAGATGAATTATTAAAATAAAGAAACTTACGACATTCTATCTCAGAAGTCAAATGTGCAGAGTCACATAATAAATCAAGAACAATGAAACAATTCTAGTGATAAAAGTACAACTTACCAGAATCGGCAGCTTGCTGTCCTCCTGTTCTGTCACTAGACACAACTCTTCTGTCCAGTTCTATTCTGGGAGCTGGACCCAGTATCTTATTTGCCAGCTTTTGTCCCTCCCGCCAGGAGAATGGAGTTATTACACAGTTTCCACCTGCAAAATATGTAACAAATAAAAGTCAAGCACTAGATGGATTTTCCACCAGATCAGAAAGAAGTATTTACTGCAGCTGTTAATCATTTCTATATCATTTAGTTCTGCATAAGTGGAATGGTTGCAGTTACACAAAACAGTCATGAAGACACTCAAAAGTTGAACCACACAACTATCATTGCTTCAAGCCTACTCATAATGCAATGTAAAAATCAAAAACATACTGTAGCACATTGAAGCCCTACAAAAACTGATTTAAAGCAAAAAGGGTTATGCAGGATTAAAACATACAGGCAAACATTACTGGGGGAGAGAGGAAATTTTTGTAGAGGTGTGAGAAGCAGCTGTGGGAGATAAAAACCAATTCCTCTTAACATTAAAAGAATCTTATTTGATATTCTAGAAAAAAACCCACGACTTTAGAAATTTTTACAGATAATTAATTGTTGAGGCAGGTGTCTTCTGAGGAAGCTAAAAAACACCAAGCAGCAATTTTCATATGCCAGTACTGGCTCACTGTTCTCTAAGTGGGATTTTTGTACCATGATCGAAAACAGTTAAACTAAATCCCATTAGTTGATTAATTCAAGAACAGACTACCTTGCAGGTAACAGAAGCCCAGCCAAAATGTTATTAGTATTAGTTTTTCACCCTAGATATAATTAAATTATAAAAACTGGGTACAATGGCACCTTCACCTAATAGTGGTTAGATTAAATGTTAGGCTTACTCAATCCACCTTTCATCCCACTAATTCCCAATATTATCAACAGCTGTTTTGAAATAATGACCCTAAAGAGCTTTGGAGAAAAGCATCATATACAAAAGTATTCATAAACTAATTCAGACCAATTAGCAGTATTTTACTGTTAGAAAAATAACAAGAATACCCAACTTGCCATTGATTTCTAACTATTCGGTTTCAGCTTCTACCTAATAGCACTGCCTAAACAAACCCAGGGACTGCAGCAAAAAACCAACACAGCCAAACAAAGAGGGACCGTACTCTGAGCCCGACAGGACTTTGAAGACATGGAACTAAAGCAACTTCAAGTGAAATCCGGGACAGTAAACCAACAGGGTTTTGGCAATCTCAGCCCCCAGTTGCCATCTCACCTTCTTTTCTTTTCGTTATTTTAAACCAGAAGGAAACTTGAAGCCCACTATTCAATTCATTTACTAACTGTACTCCTTGCTTGTACTGTAAATTCTCCAATATTTTATAAATCTGTTCCTTGAAACACATCACTACGAGCCTCTTAAAAGCAGTTGTATCAGCCAAGACTGTTCTCTAGCTGAACTCACTGCACTCAAATACTTGTGTGTGCATTTAAAAAGGCAACATAAAGTCTCCCATTTCAAGTATGCTGTTTGAGCTATAAGAGGCTAACAGATAGGAACATGAGCTGAGGCTATTTATAGCCTTGGCAAGCAGTTTCTTATTGCTATGACTGGAGGAGGACAGACCATCACAGATATGCTACTTAGATCTGGTGCTTATCTTCTAGGGATTTTGAACCATCATTCTCCTCACATTTTATCCATTATTAAGAATAGCCATTGCCATTAAAACTTGCAGCAATCTCTGTGCTGCTTCCCCACTTCAAAATGTCACAAATACGTACACTAGTTTAGTCTAGTTCCTTAATTCGGAATTCATCAGGATAAGAAAAAACAAAACCATACTTATCACTTACTTTTAAGTATTAGAATTTTTATCACAAAATATTCAAGTGCAGCTTCACGAGTTACAGCATCCAGAAGTGTATATTCACTGTCTAAAAAACCCCTCTGTAATGATTTTTAAAGATGCTTTTTTTTTCTTCAAAGTGTTTCCCAATTATGGCGCACCATACTTAAGAAGAAATTTAAAATATTAAAAGGTGCAGGAAATGTCTAACTTTGCATGTATTTAAAAAAAACCAAAACAAAACAATTCTCCTGTAGTGTTGCAGTTATAACTACCTGCTTTGTATGAAAATTAATATTAACTTAGAAGCATATGTGGAAGTCCTCCTCATTCCTTTGCTCCAGACAATACCAGAGATTAGCATTACTAGAAAACCAAGAAGCACTGGCAGAATTCCACTTCAGTTAATTTAATTTTCCACTATAAGGCACTGCTCTACAGTAACCTGTTGACATCATCTTCTCTACATACTTTGATTTTATTTAATAGACAATGGAAATGTCAGGCAACAAACTCATCTCTGAAGGATATGTGATAGCCTTCCCTCTATAGTCACCTTGTTTGGACTCTGGACTTGATGACTGCGTCAGTTTGTGCACTTTCCGCACTGGTCTGCTTGCTTTTTTCTCTTTGTTTCTCTCACTAGGTTTTCCTTTCACTGTTGGATGCTCTAAAAAAAACCCAAAAGCTGTTAAGTGATAACCCACAGGAAAGAGAACACAGAAAAACAACTTTGCTTCAACATTTACCTTGAAAAGCTGGAACTCAGAGAAATACGATAAAATTCACTGATTCACCCAGCTAATACATTGAGATAACTTCTCCCAGTCCGGCATTTTAAAATTCTCATTGGATGAAAATTCTGAATCAAGTGCTATTTACCTATACACCAGAAGGCAGGGAACACTATAAAAATCTTTACAAAGCTTATTTTCAATTTTAAAAGTCATGTTGATAGTTTGACAGAAACAATTGTTGGTTCTTTTCTACTATAGCTACTAAACTTCAAGTATTGATGTGCCATGAGAACACTTAGTTCCCTTCCTTCTAAGCCACGCAGGCTCCTTCTACACATGACAGCACACTCACTCCATGCTGGAGCATAGAAGATGAGAAGACTCGTGCTCTACTTTCTGCACAACTTGTTGCAGAATTCAACCAGTGATGCAGAGTTACTCTGTACCATTTAAGCCCCCATTTAAAAGACACCTAGGTTTGAGGCTCTAGAGATGCCAGGAACACTTACTAAAGACAAAGTAATAGTTTGCCATGTTTTCACATTAGGGTGAAGAACAAACAGAACCACCGCCTAAGCTGTATATACAGTCTCAGCGGTCTGCACTGGATATTTTCAAAGATTTTTTTAAAGCATATTTAGGTTACATGTCTTGAAGGCACTCCTTTCTTAATCCTAAAAGTGAACAGTAGATAAGGAACACCAGGGCCACTATTACCTCTGCTTTTCTGCTCCTCTTTGTTATCAGTCAATGTAAAACCACTAGGGTGCAATCCTCTCTCCATGGACAGATCTGAAGCTTTATTTAGATGCCAATACTAACATTTACAGCCCCTAATTTCAGCTTTCTGAAACATACTTATAGGTAATATCAGACACAGAACAACAGGTTATATTGAAGGATGAGGGACTGAAATTTTAAGTCCTTCTTCCCCCTAGCATCCTTTCCTTACAAATTTTCCAGTGTCTTTGAGGCTGACAACAAGTGCAGGGAAGACAGAATCAATCCCTGAAGCTTCAGTGACTACATTTGCAGAAATCTTGCTTGCCTCCTCACCTCTTCCAGAGGCAAACAGTTCCTTCCTGATCCCATGAAACTGAAGGTTGCTTCCCACTCACTCTGTTCATATTTCAGCAATTTTGTCCTAGCAAGGACAATCTTGAATGTCTTTTAAGACAGAACTACTGGAAGCTTGGGCTCCATACAATATGCCTTAGCCTGATTTCTAACCAAAGATAAAGACATTCTGTATGGTCTACAGTTAAATATACAGTTAAATATAAATATTGTTGCAGTAAAAAAACAATGTTTTAGTAGATACTAGAGATCTTAGCTTATCTAGCTTATTTTAGATAATTAGATTTTATCTAGCTTATAAGATCTTAGATCTAATCTAGCTTATTTTAGCACTAGAGAGCATGGAACAGTTTTGATACAAGTGCACAAATCCAAAACTTCACATACTGTAACTTTAATACAGAATTAACACATGGATAGATAATCCAACAACCTAAAAATACATTTACAATATATATTATGTGCAGCACTAGCATTTGATTACTTGGAATCAGCAATTCAATATAATCTTTCAGGTCAGAAAGGAAAGACACTTTACAACAGCTGTTCTACACAGGGCAGCAGGACAGGCGCAGGGCTGAATACACACACAGCTCCTTCCTTTTGTAGGTAGAAGTCCACTGAACACATGATCAAAACACCTTTTTAATTGGACCTCTTCAATGAAACTTGTAAAAAATATGGATTTCTATTGAGACCTCATGAATCACTTATATTATGCTTGCTAAAACTGGAAAAAAAAAAAAAAAAGGACTTGTGTAAATGAAAAGTATGGACAGATGCTGATTAGGGTATCTGCAAAATAATTTTATTAAAAAG
Organism: Calypte anna; assembly: GCF_003957555.1. Taxonomy (NCBI): domain Eukaryota; kingdom Metazoa; phylum Chordata; class Aves; order Apodiformes; family Trochilidae; genus Calypte; species Calypte anna. Next base: position 81,575 of record NC_044254.1, on the reverse strand, counting down.
AAGCTGCTATTCTATGATTCTAAGCTGCTGTCTTTTCTGAATATTTTTGAGCGATTCCAGAAAAATTCCTTAGCACCTCAAGTTCTATTTGTAAAAAAATCTGCTATTTATTTCCACACCAACCACTATTACTATCAATATACAGAGGTTCACATTCTCATCACATTTCTTCCAGTGTTAAATATGTTTTGATCAGTGAGAAAAGCCAACTCTTTGGCTGCGAAATAGAGTTTCTCAAGGGAACCTTTTTCCACTCCCTTCCTTTTTACTGATCTGATCTCTTCCCCATTCCCCAGCTCAGTCAGTCAAAAGCAATTCAGCCTTACAGTACCAGCCTAGCAAATCAAAGAGCAGACTTGGCATGCTATCCTAGATCACCCAGAGGAAAGAGCTGCCAATGGTACTGCAGTTTTCCAGAGGGAAAAATGAATAAAGATTGGGTCTTGGAGCAGAACATTTGAAAGCAAAGCATGTTTTACAGCTTAGGTCTTTTAGAAGAAGACCTAAGCTTTGCCAAGCAAATACAGAGCATTTAAAAATAATATTTGTTCCTTATTTTAAGCAACAGAGTACTATGTTGCTAAATGAGTTCATCACCTAAAATAGACCTTTTTTTCCTGTGTTGCCATTTTGCAACAGACATTTAATATTTTTCAAAAGACCATCAAGAGGAACAAGTAGCAGTTTTCTAAGCTTTCAGCATTTAACATTCTCTCCTGTATCTTCATGTGGAGTAAACCCCAAAGGTCACATTCCATTCACTCACCAATGTCAAGTTACAGAGTCCTCCTTCCTCCCATATCCTATCCAAGCATTACAATACTGAAGGTACAAGAGTTATAGAGGAAATAAAATCTGGATTATTTAAAAGATTTCTTAAACCATCTTCTGCTCTACCTGTTCTCTCACTCCTTGGGGAACCCAGGGAAGACCTCAAGAAAAAGTCCTTGTGTTCAAATTTCTGGGACATAAATTTCCCTAAGAACTTACACTTGAATTATTCTGATACAAAGCAATAAAATTTTACAAGTTCAGAAACAATAAACCAACTTAATGCCATATAATCTTGCCTCCACCACACACACCTGAAGGCAAACTGCCCTTTGACAGAAGGCTACCTACTACATTTTAAATAAGTATTCCCAGAGACTTTCCAAACCAGATGTCCCCCACCTCCCCCTTAGCAACATATACATTCCAACTAAATAACCAGCAATTCCCACCCCAAAGTCAGGACCTAGACTTCGGTAACACTGTATCAAAGGAAGCAGAATTCAGGCTTCAACAATGGTGCCGGAATCACTTCACTGGAGTTAAAAGATGGGAAAAAATCATTAAAATTCCCATGAAATAATATAGGTTTATCAAAACCAACAAGTGGATTGTTTCTGCCCTTTTAAATAGGAAATTGCATTCATTCACACAAAAATGTATAAAGAAGTTATAAAATTAAATAAAAAATGTTCAAATGAAGCCTTTTTAAATTCCTGTTTTCAAAGCAAAGCCCTCATTTAATTCTTTTCAGCACTGACTTTCTATTAAAAGTATTTTAATGAGGGAATGAAGAGTTTTTTTCCTTCTAGAGTTCAAGTTACTCTTCCTGTGGTGAGAAATACAATATATGTAACACTCATTGCTTCCATTTTTTGTTTCCATGACTTTCTGGATCTGTACAAACTAAACTTCTCCAACTCTTTGAGAAATTTGTGTTTTAATCAGCTCAGTTTTTGTTTCACCTGTTAATTGGAGTTCTCTGTCTCTAGACACCTCCTGAGTGTCAATGTGCAATTCTTCCCGATGCCAGATTTTTCCATCTGGAGTGCAAATCTTTTTTTCAACAGGATTGAAACCTGAAAGCAAACAATTTAAGAGTTTAAAATATCTGTGCAAATGTTAATAAAGTTTTTTAAAACTGGAAGTGATGGGAAACTGCCAAAAAAGGAATTACTTGTATTTCTAATGCTAAATTAGAAGAAAGCAATATACCAGTTTGCCACCTGCTCACATCTGAAAAACAGCAGATCGAGTGCAGAGAAGAATATTAAAAATGTGAAATGTTTTCTCAATCAAGACAGTGTTAACCTCTGAGACCATTAACAAAAAAAAAAACCCAAATGCTAGTACAGTCAGCCTTTTTATAATAATTTGTAGAGAAGATACAAGAAGAATCTTAAAAGAATCCACAATTCTGTAAACTGACAAGAGTTTCTTTTCTTTCTTGTCCATAACTGTGCTCAAACTATGGTATGCAGTCCTGCACTGCCCAAACACAGCCATGACTCATGTCCATACTTTGACATGTTGCTCTGGTCTTTTACCACCTCCATACCTCTGTACGATGGAGCAGCAGGTGCAGCTGCCACTTTCCTGACTTTGGGAATCACGGTATTCTCCATGTTTGTGATCATGACAGGCTGTTCAGCATATCCCAAGTGCTCCCCTCTGCCACCCAGCTCTTCAGAATGTCCCCACTGCTTTCGAATCTGCTCCTTCAGCTTCTTAAACTTCGCATCATGATGTTGTCGTTTCCAGATCTCCTGCCTGTGAGCACTAGCAGAATTACTCGTGGCAGAAAGGGAAGATGTTTTCAGTTCACTGTCTTGGGATGCATTACTCTGAGGAGTTTTTGTGCTAACCTCATCTCCTCTGGAGCCACTAGTTTTTTCCTCTTCCAACCTCAGAGGTTTTGAGACCTTAAGAAATACCTCATTATTCTGCAAGGCTTCAATTGCTGGTTGGTCATTTAAATACCTTACAACAGTTACATCTGCAGCAGCAGAACATGGATTTTCAAAACCTCTGCTGTATAAATCCTGCTCATCTCGGTCATGTACTATACAGCCTGTTGAATCAGTCTTCGCTTCTGCTTTACAAAGGTCCAAACCAGAGAGCAGTTGTTGCTTGACCTCAAGTTGGCTAGAAGCACAATATGGCAAAGAACTGCATATAACCCTGGTGAAACAGAAGAAAAAAGAAAGCCATCAGCAGTGACTGTGTCCATTAGCTAAAAGAACAACTTCCTATACCTCATCTCCACTTTAAAGGCAAGTTCCTTTGAAGTTGATAACCATACATTTAATAGTGCAAGTCTGATGAAACTGAAAAAGGTTTCTGTTAAACAATTCATTTTATGTACTCTTTAGTTGAACAAGACTAAACATAAAGTTAAGTAACTAAGGGCATGTAGAAAAATAAACCAGCAGTAATGCCACTCTTCAATTTTAAAAAGTTTTAAACTAAGACCAAGTGTAAAACTTGAGAAGCATAAATAATATGTTGTCTAAAACAAAGCAATGCACAAATGCACAGCTCCTCAACAGTCCATCCATCAGCTCAGAAAACAAATAAATTGCACCAAACCCCCTGCCCTGCATTTGAGCACTAAAAAGGCAAGCCCCTTGTTAAGAACTTCAGAGTGAACTGGCTGCATCGCAACAACTGCAAAGCATACCAAGAGGTTAGAAATGCAACAATTGTTTTTTCTCAGAAAAACAGATTCTGTATTTAAAGAGTCTCACAGCATGTAAGTTATCGGAGCAAAAATGTATTTAATATTTTTACCAAAAAAGAGGCTGAGAGGCAGAAGCTGTGAAAATCCAGCACCTAGGCTACTGGGCTTGTTTCTTAAGCAAGTATGTCTAAAGAACTCATTTAAGCCAAGTCATAACATTGTACTTGTAAAACTGTCTACCTCTCTTTCTCTAGTAGCACATTCTTGTTATATAGTGTAATAATCACTACCAATCAAGACAGAAGCCAAGTGGTTTAAAAATAAATTAGAATTGTTTTTGTTGGAAAAGACCTTTAAGATCATCAAGTCCAACAACAAAATCATAGAATTTGAACAAAATTTCACCAAAAGTGTGTGTGGATTGATCTAGATATTATTTTGGGTTTTTTTTCCCTATGTGTACTTTAAGCACTAATAAAACTGTTGTCAGAAAAGGAGCAATGTGTTAATCCTCAAATTAATCTCCCCAACACCACAGAGTCATCTTACTGTAAGAAAGCTGTTCTTTTCAACTGGATATAATGGCATGAATCTAGCTGCTCTTATTTTTGTCTTTACCCTGGAGTCTCTAAAATTTACTACATGTATTTAAAACAAGTAACTGATGCAAGTCAGATATTTCAGACTGGGTAGACAACAGAGTTGTTCAATTAATAAACCGACTCGAGGTCACAAAACTGATCTGTTCCAGCACTAACCTGTATGAAGGCAATGGTTCACGAAATTCCACACGGTTGCTTTTTTTCACATTGCTTTCAAGAGTGGTAGCTCGAAGAGGGCTGCGTGAGGACTTCTCCTTGCTTGATTTATTTTGGCTGGAGGACTGGGAAGCTGAAGCAGAAACCAAAGAATCCTCTGTGTACCTATCTCTCCAGAAAGAGAAGCTCTTGGGGCTGAACAAGTAAGAACACAGTTTTTCTTGGGTTCGAGTAGCCCACCAAACTAGCAGTTAACATACTCCATCTTTTTTTCAACAAGCTGATTTCAGCAGCTAGGAAGTAGGTGGTAGGTGCTTAAAACAATGGTCATGTTTAAATAGAGATACTCATGCTTAAACATTTACTGTAAGTAATTAAATTTGTGAAAGTTGAGTGCATTGCCACTAGAGGTCGATCTGTCTGTTCTTCTCCACTGTCACATTACCAGAATGGTCTGAATAATATTTAAAATGAGGGCTTATTTCTTACAAAGAAATGCTCTCCTCAAGGGAAATTTTAAAAAGCAGCAGATTTATCATTCTATAAGGGTATAAAAGTCGATTAACATTATAATAATATATACAGCTGGCCCAGTGTAAACACAGGCATACACAAGCATTGTCCAAAACCCTCACAGGAGTCCTATCACACCCTCTAACCAAGTGAGTACGATAGCACTTCCCTTCTACAGCTAGGGGAAAAAAACCACTAGTTTCTCCTGGGCAATTAGCATTTCATGCAAAAAGATCGTTAGCAGGAGATAATTTGGAGAAAGGGAGGAGAAACCAAGTTTTCCCAGAAAGCACTGGCTTTCCCCTGTCCTCAACAATACCTACCCCTTCTGTTTATCTTCCTGCTAACACAGGCAGAGGGCTTCTTGGCATCCATGACAGAATCAAACACAGCTGTGCTGGTGGGAGATATTTCCAATTTGTTTTCTATATGACATAGCTAGAATTTGAAGATAATGCAAATTAGAACATTGTTTCCACTTTCTAAGCTATCATCTTTTTCCCTCAATGTGACAATTTCTTCCTCATTTGCATAAAAATAAAACTGTAGACAAAAGCAACTTCACAAGGCTGATGTTGCAAAATTGTAAAGTCTCATGGCCAGAAACATGTCAGATTATGAAGCTTTGTTTAAAAATATTATCTAGATCGGGTTTTGCATAGTCTTGTTTCCCTGACTACATGTATTTAAAACAAGTAACATGTAGGATGTAGTATTTTCCTCTAAAAATATTTACTTTGTCAAGTAGGCTGCTGTGAAAAAAAAATAGTAAGATGCCATACAGAGCCTTAATGCTTGGTCTGAATAGAATACTAATTCCACTTAGTATAAATTCTATCATACTATACAAAACAGAGCACCACCCTTTGTAAAACCTCACTTCTCAGCTACTAAGTAAGAGAGGGACAAAGCTACATTAAAGAGCTGAATTCCATGAAAAGACATTTTCCATGAAAAGCTCTTAGGCTTCACTGAAGCCAGGTTTTAGAAATTAGTGTGATGTCTTAAGCACCTCGGTTACCATATAAAGACAGCTATTCCAATGCTCAAAGATGGAAAATTATGAAACACAGTGGTGGTGTTCCAGTTTCTGACCAGTTTGGATAAGAAGGGGAAAGCTGGTTTTACAAGTTTTCAGAATAATGAGAAGTCACCATTTTCATAATTAGAAAAGTAGTAGTAGACTTGAGACTTGTCAGGTGCTACTATACTCAAGGCTAAGCTTGCTGTGACAAGAATTTCTTCTACTGTGTGTGGAAAACCTTTTCCAAGATCCAGTGTTCAGCATGCACATACTTCAACTGTTTGCCCTATTTTCGCTTGTTTAACAGACAATCACTGAGAAAAATAATACTTTGGTTAAAGCTTTTGTAGCCATTAACTAATTCAAAACGGAGAAAGAAAAAAACAAAAAAGAAAAAAATTAGTACTTACAGCAGCCTTAGTCTGAGGAAAAGCAGCCTGTGCTGCAGTTCGATCTTAAAGAGCAGAAACAAAGAAATAAAATTTTCATTAGTACATGGAAAACAATAAAATAAAATGTTGCTTCGGAACAATTTTCATGGGCTCACTAATCAAGTTCTTTTAATGACTCAGTTGCAGCCTGTAAATCTCTTCCATGAGATGCTGTTATCAGTCAACACTCATCTTAACAGAGCAATAAAGTATTTAATGAGTTCACAAAGTTAGGTTGAGTGCATTATTACACTTGAAATACAATATACCACGCATTACAGAAGATGTTTAGGAGATAAGATTAAGCTGGTTATCTACACCAACACATTACATTTTTCCATTACACTATAGTTTAACTACTACTTTTTTCCCTTCCATTTTCTTCTCCAGTAAACTAGGCACGAAATCCAGGGTCACTGAAAGACTCTACTCAAAAAACAAGCTTCTAATTTTGGAGAGTAATCTTTTCAAACTGTACATGTTAGAAAAAAAATAGAAGCAATGTGAAGTAATGAGAAGAAGGCACTTACCAACTTCAGCCTTTTAATCTAAACAGATAGCCTGTGCTTTATGTACAAACCATTTCAGTAGGATGTAGTACTTTCCTCTAAAAATATTTACTTTGTCAATTTCCCTCTTCTTTTGCAATCTAATGGTTTTCTTCTAATCTAATGGTTTACACAACACCCAAAACATTAACATGCATCAGAACCATGGAGAGTACTGGTAGCAGAGAGAGTATTAAAACAATTATCTTCTCCTTCTAATAAAAAAGCTCCCAATTTCATTTTAGGTAAGATGCAACAACACAAAGGAAGAGGCTTAAGCGAGGAAACAACTTTGCTTTGACTTTGAGAAATGGCACTACTGCAGAACACCTCAGTTTTACAAGGTAGGTAATTTTTAAAGAATCTGATCCTATCACAGGAAGCAATCAGCAGTAATGTTATAGGTAAAATAATAATGTGTCTCTGCTTTGAAAATAACTTCTGGAGTCCGGTTTTGTCACAGTGGATATAAAACTGACTTTGAACCACAGAATTAACATGCCACTCAACTGCCCTGTAGACTGGAGCCTTCTTCCTCTCCAGCATGTATTGTAATTATTAATATTTTAAATACTGCCCCCCCTCCTTTGTAGTTCCTAAACTACAAAGTAATCAAAACAGTAAAAGGTAACAGGATTTCTCCAGTTCAGGGAGAGAAAAGTGCTGCAAGTTATCTCAGTAGCAAAGTACTGTTGCTATTCAATTGTCTTTAGCTCTTCATGACTTTGGAACCAAGCAAAAGTTGGGAGCAACTGCTTCTGAGGCTCTTCTTCACCTCTTTCAAGACCTTATAGTTCCCAGTTTCTGTTCCTGTACTGCTCCTCCCCCTTCACAGCACTGAAAAAAAATCTGTCTCTGAGCCACCTTGGCAACTGAATCATTGGCTGGCCATTCTTTGTGCAGATCAGCAAATATTCTGCAGATCAGAGTATGAAACTGTTGTCTCTGCAAAAAGGAAGACATGTAACACATGGTCTTAGCTTCCAAATGGAAGCAGGAGAATGCTTTCTGTAAAAACTCCACAAAGTTTTAAACTTATAATAAAACATCTTCCAAAACAGGCAATAAAACAGAAAATCCATACCTCTAGTAGAATCCTTGATTTGGTTATGCCTCTCATTTTGCAGAGGCACCTCATTTGACGTATTACTCCACATTGTGTCAATTTATCTAAAAAAAAAGTCATATAAGAATAAAGGAGGTATAAAGTAATAACAAGTTTATCTTATACTAAACAGAACATAAGCCTGGTCACCATGATAAATGTTCACTTCATTTGATGATCTCTAACTCCCATCACAAACAAGATCAGAAAACAAGCACCAAATCACAAATGTGTTTACAGCTTGTAGTTTTCAGAAAACATGTTAATTCTGTGCATAAAGAGGGGTTTGCTTTTGCTCCTATTTGTTACAAAGAAAAGTGGACTTGGTAAAAGGAAACTCAGAGGTTGTACAATTTAGATCACAGTAATAAGTATTCAGCTTGTCCGAAGAAAGCCACATGGACAATCTTCACATGAAGGAGTAGAGGCAGCACTATGTGGCTTGAACTCAGAACAGGGTATATTTTTACCAAGCATTTATATCAATGAGAGACAAATATGTGACCCATTTCTGTTAAAGGAAAAGGCAGAACAAAACTCTGCAGCAGGACACTAAAGCCAGGAAAAAAGACAGCATTGGAGCTACTGTTGTTCTCCTGTGAACATCAAAGGCAAGACTCAACAGTGAACCTACAGAAGTGTGAACTCTGAGTAACAAAGCAGGCAGCCACTATCACCAAATTATTTTTCTGTGAAAGAGAATAAATAAAAAAGGATTTTCAATGAGGAATGGTATTTTTAAAAATAAAAGGTAAGTTTTGCAAAGAGTTATTTCTCATTAGTTTCACCACAAAAGATGTAAATGTGTAACAGACTTTAAAGAAGTGTTAAATAAGAAAGAAGTAAGTCTAAGAGACCTAAGAGGAGCTCATACAGCCAACGAGAACACTGATTAGTCAGTACTGCAGCTACCCTCTCAGCAAGGTACTCCTCTTTGGTGACATGTGCTCACTGAGTTCTCCTCGTAACAGTCTGAGAACATATTTGTAAGGGAAAATAAAAGTTAGGTGACCACAGATTTCATACAGGAAGTTCTGGACCTGTAAAAGAGTCATAAAGGCACATTTACTTCTCCCATGTCCTCTCAGATATCATCTTTCTTATTTTCTCGATTTCTGAAGACTTCTTTTATTTTCATTTCCACACATAGTGTGCCACATGAGAGGGCATTGAAATATAAAGGTCATTCTTCTGATAAGAAGTAACTGAACATTCAAAAAAATAACAACTACGTACTACTTACAGGAAGAGAAAATTGCCTATATAATTTGTGACATGTTTTTTTTAATCACATATGGTTTTAAAGATACCCAGTGATCAACAGTGAAGTTTGGTCCTCACATTCAGATATATAACTTGCATTTATGGCAGTAAGTTATCCCACAAAACTGTTCTTATGCCACAAGAAAGACTATCCATAATTAGAACAGAGCTCTTCAAAAGACCTTTACTCTCCCTTTCTTTAAAAAAACAAAACAAAACAAAACACTAGAAAAGGTGTGGGAAGAGTATGTGAGCTTATGGATGTAGTTACAGAAACATATATTAGTGAAGTCTCCAACAACACAGAAATTCTAGAAAGTGCAGGAGTTCCATTTTGGTTTTTAAGTATCTAGTTACAGGCAGTGAGCCAAGGCAAGTTAGCAAATTCAGCTTCTAGGACAGATGCTGCACAGCTCATCGATGCAGAGCCTCGACTTCGAGCCACACCTCATTCCTACTGTAAATCATAATACTACCCTGGCCCTAAGGCCATCCAGCTGATCTTCTGTATCACTGAAGCACAGAGCCACTTCACTAGAAAAGCAGAAAACAAGTATTAATGAAAATAGGGATTTTTCCATGAAGAAACAATTGGAAGAGCGGCTGGAAATGACATATCATATCATTATCAGTTTCTTGCCCAAATATAAACATAATAAAAGCTATTCAATACATAAATTTAGCATAAGAGAACTTTTGAACAAGCAACCATTTCTTAAGAGATTAAGTATATCTTTTTATGTAGTTGCTTGGAATTTGTTCTTATGATTAGAATTATTACTATAGATAGAAGAATTTAGCCAGGGACTATAATTGTTCTCCTAACTATACACACACAAATCTGTATAGTTTATCTTCTGATGCCCCTGTGATTGTCCTACTGTAACATACTCTACGTATTCCTGAACTCTACAAGAAGTACAAGATCAATTAAAAATGCTGCTTGCTATACATTCCATCCTAACCCTGAAGTAAAAACTGTCAGTCCTTTACCTGAGCTGTACAACACGACAAGTCAGATGCACAGTGAGCACCCTATCAAGAACCCCTCAGTTCTGCTATTAATTGACAGATACTTGCTGATGGTCACTAACAGTCAATAATTCTGTCACAAGGCCTTGGTTCAGAAGTATATGATGCCCCTCTCTAAAAGGCCTCTTAACCTCTCCTCCTTTCTATTCCAGCTCAGAAGCAATCACAAAGCATACTGCTGAACTTAGCCTAACAAGTGCCTGCAGATGTATGGTATGATTCTCACTGGCTTCAGCAAAGCCACCTGAGATCCACTGAGCAGTTCTGCTTAACTTAGGTTCCTGATGTTTGGAAAAAATAAGACATGTAACAACTGAGAATTCTGGAGTGGTCTACAGTTTCAGAAAGCCAACACTACAGTAGCTTTCAGCCATGATATGATCCTCATAAGGGATTAGTTTTCAGATATCTCCTCTCCCGTCCTTTGGAAGGGCGGGAGAAGTTTATCAGCTTTTCAAAACCTACCTACAAATCATATTGATTCCCACCAACCTTTGAGTTCCCACAGATTAACAGAATAACTTCTTCCTATTGTCACACCTTACATGAATAGGCAGCAAAACACCAGTACTTTTATAATTCAATACCCTGCCTCTGCCAGAAGTTGAACCAGAGAGGACACTTTAATGCTATAATGACAACAGCTAAGAGGTGAGACAGGAAAAAGAAAAGACATGATTACCATGTCTGTTTATAGGATTTGCATGCAGAGTGGTGGACTACTTAAACATTAAAATATACTGGATCTAATAGTGACTAGAAAGTAATAGTATACTAATTTATGCAAAGAAAGTTTAAATTATATTTGTAAACACATTTTACACCAACACTGCATGAACAACTTTAAGAAGTTGTTTAAGAAGACTGCTTCAAAAAGATTATTTTTTATTTTGCAAAACTAAATGATCCATCGCTATTTAATCCAGAGCTTAAAGGAAAGGAGACACAAAAAGCAGCTCAACAGATAAAGCATAAAAAAACTTCTGAGGAGATAGTGATGGCAAAAGGTTGTCTGCAGGCTGGATAAGGCTATGGGGATCTTAAGTTTGTTGTAAAACCCATGGAAGACACCAGCATCAACAGAACTGATCTCCTGGTTATTTGGTTGCTCACTAGCAGACATAGACATCCCACACAGGTTCATTTAAAGTTGGTTTGCCAATCCTGGCTTTGAGCGAATAGTTAAAATTCCTTGTGTTCTGACATTTCAATCCCATGTCAAATGCTCATCTTGTTCTCTACTCCCTTGTCCAAGAGGAAAAAACCCAAACACAATGCACAGCAGAACCGCTGTAGATGAGGGCCTAAATGTAAACTACCAAGGAAAGGATATACTCCAGACTCCTGGAAGAACCTGGGAGACACCCTCACACACACACTCTTCCATGAACACTGTTCCTTTGGGAAGACACTAAAAAGTACTGACAGACCAAGAAGCGTGTGAGAAAAAAGAAATGGGCAAAGAGAAAAACACTGGCATATAGACAAGAAATTAAAACCTCGCATTACCTTTACTACCCAGCATAACAGATGCCATTGAAAGGTACAACACATAACAAAGTAGCAAGTCAACAAGGAGATCAGCAATTAAAAAGGAATTGGAAGGTATGAAAGTAGAACATGCTTAGCAAAGGCACACAAAAACATCAAGTGATTAAAAACAGAGCTAAGAAAAGAGAAATAAAAGTGGTAAGAGACACAGGATATGAAAGGATAATGGAGAGACAGATTGAATGGACTTTGGGAGAATCAGAGCAGAGAGCAGCAAAAAGTAAGATAAGAAACTGGTATGTTGGTCCAACTGCAAAGTTTTTCAAGTATGATTTTTTTCTTAGCAACACAACCTCAATAAGAAAGGGCACAAGGAAACTCAAGAGAATTTATGGCAGCAAAACAAAGAAATAGGAGAGGAGGAAACTGAATCATACAGGTTCAGAGAAGGCAGAGAATGTCAGCAAGAGATTGCCTGCTGTAACTCTAACTAACATTTAATGGTTATAAAAAACCCCAAACCAGTATGCACAGGGAGCAGTATTCCTTAAGACTTTATTTCTTATAAAAACACAAAGGATACCAAATTAAAGGGATATCGAACCTGAAAACATAAAGCTTTGCTAAAAGCAGAAAGAGAAACAAACTATTCCGATTGACTTCTACAGGATCCCCAAACCAGGTTTCTGCTACAAACTGGGTACACAGTGTGAGGCCATTAGGTTCACACACTTCAAGCTACAATATGCCAGCAGTGTCAATAAAACAAAGCCACCTTTTGCTTCTTTTATACCCTGGTTTCTCTTGCCTTATTCAGACAGAAAGTCAATGGGATTATGTGGCAAAGCAAATCAGCCTGGGAATGTGGCAAGTACCGAAAGAAGCTTTTTTTGTTATTTCTATTTTATTAGCTTTAGCTATGTCATACCATGAGCTACAACCTCCACGCAAGCAAAACAAGAAGGAAGAATCATGGACCAGCCAGATCAGTACCAGCCCTGTACTAGCTGTTTTCACATCATCTACAGTCATTCCCAAGAGTAGATCCTCGAAGCTGCTATGACCTTCACTTTGAGGAGAGTGAGTGGGACTGGGGAAAGCAAGAGCCATTCCCATCACCTTCTTCCTAACAGCACAGATACCACTAGAACCTATACACCCTGCTCCAGTGTGTCCCACTGCACCTACACCTCACACAGTGGAGAAAACTTATCCTTGGGGTAAAGAGGCAGAGGCAAATAAAAGGTCTTAGGGATGTCTCTTTCCTGTTTACCAAAATATTTTGAGTTTCCATGTACAAATAGTCAGAAGTTGACTTCTGCAGCCTAATGACCATCTGGAGCTCCTGTCTGTGCTGTCTCAGTTCTGCATTACTAGCAATGACAGACACACACAGGTGGACAGACACAATCAGACCTAGTCAAGGACTATTTCTCAACCCACTAAAAGTGACTGCATTTCTATATAAAGATGCTAGAAACACTTTCTATGTCTCCTCGAATCCCCAAAAATACAATTTATGATGATATGATTTAGTCTGGAACACAAATACCTTAACTACTCATTTTTTCTGAAATCCGAGCTTTTAACAAATACCATTATCCTGTTAAAATAAGAACTAAGAATACCCACAATACATTGTTGTAAGACTTCTTCTAGTTATGCTTATAGGCTTTAAAAATGTTGGGGGTTTTTTAGACAAGAGATTTTTTTTTTTTTGCCCCAATATATTTTGAGAAAACTTTCTCAAATTAAACGTAGGCGATTTAGTGACCTTCCTCACTCTTGAGAACAAGTTCCAGGAGAACAAATTGATGGCATGATCACAAAAAACGCAGCACATCTGCAGAATTTAACTGGCTCTACAGAATCAAACTAATACTCCCCCCACCTTCTTTTAATGTTAGTTTATATAATAAGCTTTCAATTTCAGGGGCCAAGGTTCTGAAACAGTCATATTCAAAATCCAAGTACAACCCTAATTATCTTCACAGACATAAAGTTCATTGTAACACTTCTCTGCCACCTTGAGTCTGCAGTCTCTGGCTTGCTCCTCCAAAATTAGTTCTGCTACAAAGTTAGGGATTTTTCTTCTCATGATCTTTAGGTGGCACAGAGCTAGAGTCAATGGGTACAAACTATTCAGAGTGCCTTCCTAGGCAGTTTTGCCGGTATTTAATCTGACTGGCTGCTAACGATATTTGACCTAGAAATAGCTTTCTGGTCCAGGTTGCACTGCACCCCACAAGTGAGCAATGTTAGGTAATGGTTGTCAGACACAGTTGTGTAAAAGAGGATGCAAGTAACACCAGCAGTACCCAAGCAGCTTGTGAATGCTAGCTGCTCTGAATGTGTAAAATTCTAAATAGTAGTCAGTATTTTTGTAGTGCCAACAGTAAATATACCAAAATAACTCACATTCCAATCATTATGACTTTGGAAAACAGTAATTAAACCAAAAACCAAAAAACAAAACAAAACCAATAAAATCTGACCTGCCTTAAGCTATACAACATAAAAACACACCACCACACACTTGCAGAAATAAAAGCAGTGAACGATCTCAAAGCAAATGTCACCACCACTACCAGTTTACCAGGAAGATAAATGACATCAACAGCCATGTATCCATCAAACATTAGAAAATAGAGTAGAAAAATATGACTGTTTCATGAGATGAGCTCTAAGATTAAATCACTGGTATCAGTCAGCTACTAAATTTGCATCCAAACTACAGCAAAAATTCTTCTATAAATGAAACACTGCTGAATATGATTCTATCTATATGCTGCAGATGGGCATTTCCAACACAATCCTGCTATGAGAAGACTCAGCAGCTTGCAAGTGTCCCTGCTTCATAAGTAATGTCATTAAAAGCCTTAAAAAATGGATTAGTGTTTTACTGAAAGTAAAATGCACTGAATGTCTTACACCGCTGCATCACATGCTAGGAGTTACTCTGAGGAAATCCACTGAAATTAATGTTTTGACAGCTAGCATAACTTGATTTATTGTTTATGAAGAAGTCAGAGTACAAAGGAACAGAGAATACAACTATTTCTTAAGAAGATGCACACAAGGGCTTCTCAATCCATTCAGAAGCTCTGTTTTTTTCTCTAACTTCAAAGATCTTTGCATTTATGACAGAAAACAAGCTACATACCCTAGTTTCAAGAACAAATAAAATACTCCTGCATTCATTCCCTTGGTCTTCATAACACAAGTTCACTTGCTTCACCTCCCCATATTAGAAGATTTCAGTTCTTGCAACAGATAATAGAATCATAGAATCATAGAATTGGCTGGGTTGGAAGGGACCTCAGAGATCATCGAGTCCAACCCTTGAACCACTGTTGCGGTTGCTAGACCATGGCACTGAGTACCACATCCAGTCTTTTTTTAAATATCTCCAGGGACGGAGAATCTACCACTTCCCTGGGCAGCCCATTCCAATGACGGATCACTCTTTCCGTAAAGAAATTCTTTCTAATATCTAACCTAAACTTCCCCTGGCACAACTTAAGTCCATGCCCTCTTGTCTTGTTGAAAGTTGTTTGGTAAAAGAGCCCAACCCCCACCTGGCTACACCCTCCTTTCAGGTAGTTGTAGAGAGCGATGAGGTCTCCCCTGAGCCGCCTCTTCTTTAGGCTGAACAACCCCAGTTCTCTCAGCCTCTCCTCGTAGGGTCTATGCTCGAGTCCCTTCACCAGCCTGGTTGCCCTCCTTTGGACCTGCTCCAGAACCTCGATATCCTTCCATTCAGCAGAAAATGCTGAAATTTTTCACTAAGTCCTGTCTTGAAAAGGTCAGCAACCACTATCCTTCATCTCATAAGGAACACTCCACTGTGAGGGAGTCTTGTCAGAACTTACAGGCAATTCTTTTGGCCAACTGCAAGAACCAGACCTGCCAATTCTGAGTCTAAGACAACAGCTTTCAACTGCTCAACAGTACCAAGGACACAGAAGCAGAGCAGAGCAGCAACTTCATCTGCAGCTGTGTCCAGACTGACTACTATTTTCTTTCAAAGCAGAATGAATTGCATGAAAACCTAAGGGAAAACATTCCGAATGCTATTTTCCAAAGTTTGATATTAAGTGCCTAAACCCTCGATCCAAACTTTTCTGTTTGGACAGAAAGGTGATGACAATCACACCTGATGTATTTTGTTATTAGCAAACATAACACATTATGTTTAAATGGCTGGAAAACATCAGAAAAAGGTAACTGGTTTTTAAAATTTTACTTTTTTTTTTTGCAATGGATCAGACTCAGTGTGAAATTATACCCTCAGTTCTTACAAAACTAAAACACAGCCAGAATTTCTGTTGGTATTCATAAGTTTAAATTGACCTAGTATAATTGATTAGTTAAATTATTTGCTCTATTCCTTCTCCAGCATATTAAAGGTTTCAGACTTATACATACAAGCAATTTTATTCTTGAGTGGTCCATTACAGTCTATTATATCATTAACACAATGATACACCTTTATCTTCCACGCACTTACATCTATGGAAATTTTTACTCAGATATTCTGACCCAGCCACATGCTGGGAAAGTTTTCTCCCTGCACTCAACTACCAAGATTTTCCTGTAATCATTATTATACCACTAGACCTGTTCTCATATTGATTTAAATAGCATGAATTATATTAAAGTACACCAGTTCAAACAGTGCTGCTGTACTGACAAAAGTCACACTCCTGATGCAAATTTCTGAGGTAGATTTAGCAACTCAGCAGTGATGAAGAATGCGTATATTCCTCTCTACCTTCCCTAGCAATCTTGCCAGTCCTCTGTGACAGATGCAGTGCTCATCTGACTGCATCACAAGCCAGTTCAGCTCTCTAACACAGCGGAAAATTACTCACATTTCGGGTTTTTATTAGCTTAGTTTTATACCAGTTTCTCAAAATGGATCAGGCTGCTGCATGGTCAGCAGTCAACGCCATAACTGGTCAAAGTGAGGGAAAAGAAGCAGTAGCAAAACATCAAGCTTGCTCCCCTTACTTTGTGAAGCTTCAACAAACTGCCATAGATATGGCAACATAAATTACATCTAGCACTACGTGCTCCTGATTTCAAACACACGCTTAACTTTAAAGGCATTAACAGAGCAACAGCCTGATCTAGGCACACTAAGCCAATGAGATGAATCACATTAATGGCTATATGCACAAGCATCTTTGATACAACCCAGCTTTCTAGAAGAAACAAGCAGTATGTCTGGTAAAGGGGTGCAAAGAGATGCAGAAAAATCACTACATCTAAGTCAACAAAAACTTCAGAGCAGAAGTAGCAATTCTAAAATTAGACTCTTATCCATTTAAGGGATTCTTTAATAATGGTGGGTGGCACACACTACTGATAAAATTATTTCAAAACACAAAACAGACTGTCCACATGAGGGCTACTATACCTGTAGTCTTCCCAGTGGTACAGTGGCAAACTCAACTATGCAGCAGCTCAGTAAAATAAATACATGCAAACAAAATGTTTTATAGTTTTAAACTCCCATTCCTTCAGTTGCCACCACAACTAGCTGAGGGAGTCTACCAGAAGATCTACACTAATCAGCAATAAAACTTCTGCAGTACAGTGGCCCCTTGTAGAAATAAATATGTCAGTACTACATAAATAATCCTATTTAGTGGAGATGTTTAAGGTAGCGACACTCACAGAAACTGAAGCCTTCCGGAGTTTGCCGTTTGTATGGCCACACCTTCAGTTCCATTTAATTACCTGAAGTATTACCTAATGAAGCTGTTGTAGCAACTAGGACAGGAAAAAGTGAGCAGTGCACAGTACAGCCTGTCCATGCAGCCAGCCTGACAGCACACTTTGAGCTCACAAGCAACACAACCAACAAGCATCTGACTGCTCTCAGCTCCATACACCTGTGTCCCTCAAGCACACTTCTGGCTACAGTGCACTCTCCAAGGTGTTTTCGAGCCTGTTTGCTCTGCAGCCCTGAGTAGTTTAAGGTGATCAAAACACAGAAGTGATTGGTCAAGTTGAAAGTTTACAAGCACAAGGCACTGGAGCCTTCGTCTACACAATGAAGCTATTACATGTAACCTCGCACATGCACATCCGTACATGATGTGCCAGGAGACGCTTCGATGCTGAAATACAGCATATACCCAAAGACAGGAGAGAAACTATTCCAGAAAAACTACATTACTGGTATTGTAGCACAGAAAACTGCATGCACAGGAATAAAGGCCACAGTCACACGAGTATAAAAACCTTTATGAGACCAATAGTACGAAAGAAGTCAGAAAAACCTTGGAGCAGCGGCTAACAGGGGTGTAAGAGACACTTCCAGCGGGAAGACACGGAGTGATCCCGGTCCTCTGCCGCCAGCCCGGCAAACCCCGTACTCAAGGGCGGGGTGTCCGCAGCCCAGGCACGATTTACCGAGATTTACCCTTTACGCGAAGCTGCCAAGGGAAGCGGGGCCAGGCCTGCACTGCCCGGGATCGGGAGGTGGACAGCGAGCCGCAGGCAGCACAGCTCCACGGAAAAAACCCGGTTTCGGCGGGTTTTCCATAGAAGGCGAAAGACACCAGTGAAAACAGAGCTTCCCGACCCCCTCCATTTCCCCGCCACCCCCGGTACAAGAAGCAGTATAAAACAAATTAAAACTAAACGGAGATTTAGCGGGTAAGGCGGGTGAAGCCGAGGAAGTCGGATGCCAGCGGCGGCAGCAGAGGCCGGGCCGAGTGACAGCCGGCAGCACTGGCCGGCCAAGCCCCGCTACCGGACGAACGCGGCCGGGTCACGGCTCCACCGCGTCCGGCGCCCTAACCCCAGCGGGATGGCAGCCACCGGCGGCGCCGGGCATAGCGCGGCCTGGGGCGGCGGCACGGGCCGCTCCCGGCGCCTCCTCACCTGGTCGCAGAGGCGGCGATCAGTGCCCGTTGCTCCAGGGGCGGGTCGCAGCGCATCCTGTCGTAGCAGAGGGACGCGGGGGCAAGAGCTGGAAGCTTCCTGAGCTCGGCTCCGCTGCCCACACAGGCGCAGCCCCCCCAGCCGCGCCAGCCCAACGCCGTTACCGGCCAACGACTGACACGGAACGGCTGCGGCGCGACGCAGGCCGGGAGCTACCGGACAAATCTCGCGAGAGCTGGCGGCCGAGGACCTCCCCAAGATGTCGGCAGCCTGCGCTGCCCTTCCCCTTCCCCGACGGCGGCCATGTTGAGCGCGGCGGCGGCCGCCCGCTTCAGCTCCGCCGTGCCGGGGGCTGCAGCGGGTGCCGGACGCCGCATCGCGCTGAGGTGAGGAGGGGAGCCCGGCGCTCCCGGTGCACCCCCGGGCGACAGGGAGGGCTCAGGGCGGCGCCAGCAGATTTTGTGGTGCCCGAGAAACCCACGGAGCGGCCCCTCTGTCCCCGGGCTTGGGGCGGGCTGGCTGCCCGGCGGGCCTCCTCTCACCGCACAGGCCGGGGAGGCTGAAGCCCTCGGACCGCTTTGGGCTCCAGACCCTCCCTCAACCTCAGGAAAATACTTTTTCCAAAGTTTTCCTCAAAGTTTTCCCACCACCATGGCTGTGCAGGCTTGACTTGCCTGTTCGGTCCCCATGCAAATCGCGCCGAAATAACGCGTTGCGGCGGAGCTCTGGGGTTTGATGCAAGACCCCGGAGTTGGCAGCGGTGCCAGCGCTGATGCTGGCATTCCAGGAGCCGCTCCAGCCGAAACTAGGGCAACCATTTTTCAGTCATTTGTTTTCACAGCTAAGTTATCTTTGTAATTTTTTTTTTCCCAAAATGAAACCGGCTCTGATTACAGTCTCCTAGTTGCCAAATTTATGTTTAAATAAACATGTGCAAAACTTCAGAGATGTCTGAGCATCACAAGCTTGCTTTCATGTCCAGTCATTATAAACCTGGAAAAGTTTCTTAATGCACTATTTCCTAGTGCATAAACTCCACCTCAAAGATCCATTTAAACCACCCACATTTCAAAAATAGGTCTAAGATGTTATCCCACTGTAAAAAAAATAATTTTCTCTGAAGAAGGAAAGTCATTAGAATAGGGGGAAAAAAAGCCTTCCTAGTTATTTTGGGAATGTCTCCTTCAGGGCTTGTCTACAAATTCACTGGAGTCTGGTTTGCAGTCATTATTATGAATGTTTGACTACAGATGCCAAATCTCTTGGGGAAGCTTGGGGGAGGAGAGTTTCCTACCACTTAAAGATCACTGAAACTGCTGGATGGTTTTTTGTTTTTTAAATTCTACCCCCCCTTAACTTAAAACGATTAAATATTTTTACATGGCCTCTCCTCTTGTGAATGGTCAACACTTTTGCACATAGATTATTCCAATATGGGAACAACTGTACCAAAACACTAAACACCGAGACAATGCTACAGGTGTAAAGCTTAAATAATGAAGAACTTAATCATTTCACAATTACAGGGAACCCATTTGACCTTAATTTGGCTGTTTTGCGTACACAAATTATACAGAGTATATTATCCAGCATAAAAATACCTCCTTTGAAACAAGGGGTAAGCTTGAGATGTCAGTGCTTAAACCTTGGAAAAAAAATTTGTTTTGACAGGTGAGAGGAAAAACAAAAAAACAAATGTGAACACCAAAATACAAGCACAGCTCGTTGGAAAAAGCCCTAAGTAGTGCCTCCCTCCCAAGTCCTTGAAGAGCAAACCTGCTCCTCCCAAATGCAGAAGACTGTAAGTAATAATAACAATTATGACAATTTCATCTAATGAAAATGGTATTACTAGTGTATGGGAGCCCTAATTGCAGACTAGGGCAAATTAAATTATTATATTCCCTGTCATCACCTAGTGTTTGCTTAAATTTACTGCTTAATATTGCTGGATTGGCAACTTATTTAAATTAGTCAGCACTTTTGTAATGCACTACCTCTTCAATTATGCTTTTAAACATAGTTTTCTTTTTTCTCTTGGAAGCAGTTAATCTAGTTTCATGCTCCTCCTTCTCCAGGCAAACAAGACATTGCATTAGGATTTTCTCAAACATGAAAATTATTTGTTTTCACTTAGTCAAAATTACAAGGCAATGTTGGTCTACTGATTTTGCCTCTATATGGCTTCTATTTATTATGTGTACCTGTCAGCTGGATTTGATTGTAAAATTTAAATTACTCTTTCAATGATTCCCTGCCAGTGGGAGAAAAGCTCTGGAAGGCAATCATCACATGAAAAAAAAAAAATTATAGAAAATGCAATCATCTCATTACATTCTTTAAGATTAAAATAAAGGAACCATTTACCTGCAAACGGCTGCAGCTGAGAGAAGAGGAAGAACTGAACACTCCAGTTTGGTGAACTGCTCACTAAACTGGGAAGCAATGGAGATAACCCCTGCAAACACTGGAAGTTGTGGATGGAGACAGAGCATAAGTTCAAAGCAAAGAGCCACAATCTCTTTTTACACTAACTCAGTTATTTCAGCTTTAAGAGAGGTTTGGAAAGTTTTCCACTCCATACTACTCTTGCATGCCCCTTCTAAAATTAGAAAAAGGCAGCTGGCTGTTGCATCCAGATCAGCTCAAGTCCCCCAGACTCCCTCCCCCCTTTACTACATGTGGCATGGCTGCCACAAGCCTCAGAGGAATTTGGGGAAGGGTGCTTCCACCTGTTGGACATAGAATGAGGCTGTCCAGGCATTCAATTATAAACCAAACTGTCAAAAGCTGGCAATAAAACAGGACACAGCTGTGGGGACTACAGAACACCCCCCATCACCCCTACAGCCTTGCTGTTTGCTTTACAGCAGAAACCATGCACAAAGAATTGTTCTCTGCTTGATTTGGGCCCATAAAATAGCAGGGATCACTTCCGATGCATTCTGTTTTCCAGCTGTGCTACAGAGTCTTAGGTGCAGAATCTAGCAGGCTGTTTGTAGGTCATTACACACCTCCAAAACCAGGTTTTTTTTCCCTAAACACAGCATGCTGAGGATTGCACTGCTGTGTTCTGTACAGCAAATACTTCTGTTCCTACCTTTGAAGTGGAGCTTGCCTTTGCACTCGGTATGAGCTAAATCAATTATTAGTTCAAAACATTTTTTTTTAAAAAGGGTATGAAAACCAATTTTTTTTTTTCCCATTTGTGGAGAATGGCCGAATGCTTTTATTGGTGTGAAAAAATGGAGGGGAAAGATTAGTCTAACAAACCTGCTTAACATGCTCAAAACTCCACTTGTCATTGCAACATGACTCAGCAGGGTGTGAGAAACAAGGTAAAAACAGGCAGGGCTGCACGTTTTTCCAGGTCCCCTTTACAAGGTCCACTTCTAAAGGCAAAGTAGGTACCACCATCCTCCAGGGACAGGAAGGTGACAGCAGGAACAGCGGAAGAGGGGCCACCTTCTGCCTCAGCTGGCTACCTTCAAGGGGGCTCTTGCCAGGACCCGGTGTCTGCTGGCAGCCTAAGGAGCAATCTGACCGCATTTTCCAGTCCAGTTTGGAGAGTGCTGGAAATTCTGCTGTCAGAGATTTCAATTTGCTGAGCTGCTGTTGACAGTTATGGGCAGTTTAGCTTCACAATTTGTCTAGAAGCAGCCAAAATATTTTACCCAACTTTGCTGCAGGCAATGAAACAATTATACAAGGAGGATAGTAATCAGCTGCCTGTAAGCAACATAGACAGACATTACTCTCCACCTCTGGCTGAGGAGGAGTTACTTAATGAGATCTACATTAAGTACCTGTGGATGATATTTAATGAGAGTCTTCTAAGGACAAATCCACAAACAGCTACAAAAAAGACCTAGTTCTTCAACAGCAGGAACAGCCTGCTAATCCTGAGCTTTCTCACTCCTCTGGAAGGGGCTACTGTGACTGGTTTTTTACAGACTAAACACCACATCTCACTTCCCTTACAGTTAACGACAACAACAGAAACATGATTCTCCTTTGTCTTGCACAATGTAAGTAGAACATTCCCTTTCATTTCCAGGTACCTTACTATTTTGTCTTGAAAAAGAGCTCTTTAGTATTCCATAGTACAGGGGAGAGGACAGTTTTAAGAACCGAAAATAACCTGAATTTGTGTAAGAGCATGGTTATCTCCTGCCTTCATGTCATAACTTAAGTCTATTTTTGTGGTTGCAAATTCTGCTAATTATCTATTTTTTTTCTAAACTAGTTTTTATTGAGACTGTCCCTCCAGTCAGTTCACTAGTTTGCAACAGCAGAGACACAGCTAGAAACAGACAGCTAGGAGCACAGGAATGTGCTCATCCCTTTTGTCAGCTGCTGACTCTTGTACCGGATTAATGAAACAAATGAACCATATCTTATCATTAGTTCCAGCTGAAAGCAGAACTAGGGAATTAGTACAAGAACACCAAGTAAATTCAGAGCTATTAGAATTTCTTGAAATATTCCCTGAGAAAAAAGGCCTGATATTATAAAATACATGCATCTGCACCTGCTCCTCCACTGAAGTTTCTTAAAGTTCTGAATTCTGCAAAAGGTTGAATTTTAGGCATCTGTATTGTTCAAAGGTAAGAGGAACAACCTTAAACACATATAAATAATTGACCGCTTAAAACTCCACAGGCAAATCTTAAAGCAGCTTATAAAACAAACATGTATATTTATTTTTAATGATTACTAAAATAGTTTACATAATATACAATCAGATATGCTATCAAGGACACACTCGGGAATATGTCACAGTTATTTTTCCTAAAAAACATTTGTCCAGTGAAATGCCCAAAATGTAAATGCCAGCTTTTCCTTCCTGAGCTATTGTTAAACATCCAGAACAGCAGCACCTCCAAGTTTTTTTACTGCTTATATTTCTTCCTATTAAAATACAAAGCACTATCCATTGCTGGCTCCCAGTGGCTAGAACAAATCCACCTACACAGATCAGTCTCCCAAATTCTGTTCTTTTATACACTTTAAGTGATTTGGGTCCATTCAGTTTAACGCCCCAAACCTTTGCTCACACAAAGAAGCCAGAAGCTGCATCACCTCTACAAAGCTTTCCTCATTAAGAAGAACTTTTTGCAACAGGACAGCTCAAGGGGCTTGTCAATAAAGTGATGGGTCCAAGAGCCACTGATTAGTCAGCTGTTATAAGAAAGCATGTGATTAATCTGTGAGCAGTCTTCATACATTCCCTTCAAACTCAGTAAAACCAAATGCACACGGGCCACATGCATGCTCAAGAGCACACTTTCAGCAATGAAATGGAAGTGCTACAATTCACTTGTTTTGTACACAAAATACTTGCAATAGAATCAAGTACAAGTTCTTAGTCTGGTGTAAGGGATTCTTGGCATTAGGCACTCTAGAAAAGCATTTTAAAAACATGCTTTGCATATGTGTCCTTCACTAGAAGCTTGTACAGCAAGCAGTAGGTTATATGGAGACACATGAAGACAGGTTATTTTTCTGGGACACCAAGTACCTCAAATAAATGAATTCTCTTGATGCAAAAAATTATCTTGTTAAAATGAGAAATAACCTATGTCTTCCTAACCTATGCATTTCCTTTTTTTGGAAAGGAAATGCAACAGGACTTCAGTAGACATACAGGGCTTACACTTTATAATTTCCCCCCCAAATTTTAAGACTTTAAGAATTTTGACAAAAAGCTGAAAACTTCTGGAACCAGCAAGGCAAAGAAGTGCTGAAGGATTTTTTAAGTGGCTTCAGTGCTACTTAAGTTAAGCAAAGCTTTGTACCTCATCATTTTTCTCACTCTCCAAAACTGACTGGAGACAGATCATTTAAAGAGGAAATGCTTGTTGATAGGTTCTCTGCCAGCCACAGAGCTTCCAAGCTGTTTTGCCATTTCTAGAAGTCACCACAGACAGCTGACATCTGTTATCAGATGGAACAAGAAAAACCTGGTGCTTAGGCTAATATTACTTTATTACAATTTTCAGCTTCTGTTTTTTACTGGGTTTTTTGTTTTTTATGCAAGTTAGAAGAAAAGTAAGCAATTCTGGCAGATGACGGGGATATTTTTGTGTCCTATTATCTTGTCAAACACAGTATCAGCTTTAGGCACGACCAGAAATGGATCCTTATAGCTAAGCCGAGGCACCAAGGCACCTTCAGAAGCAGATGAGTGGTTCTGCCCTAGTGCACACTTCCTTCCAGCTCCAGGACACCAAGCCTGAATGAGTCACTGAACACAGCTTACCAACAACCAGCAAGTGCCTTGCTTACATTCTGCAGCTGATTTAGAGAAGTCCCAGTGACTTCAGCAGAAACAACCCTGCCAGCTGGTGGAATTTCTGTGCACAGAAATTCTTCCCTATTCAGCCACTGAACATGAATTTTATCTTCCTTCTTTTTGAGTTCTTTCCAGTAACTTCTATGTGCATCCCCCAACAGGGAGGCCCTTTTCAGGCCAAACAGGCAACACAAGATGAGATATACGGCTCCACAGTCCACTCAGCTTATCTGTGTCCATGCTATTGTAAGAAGTAGGAACATCTGAACTCGTAAACTTCTCCCAGAGGAAATCTCGGACTTTCTCCTCAACTTCTTGCAAAGTGAGGCTCTTCCTGAGTGAGTGATCATCCAGGAGAACTGTCAGCAAAAGAGCCACATCCTTAAAAGCTGCGTTCTCATGGTCACAGTACTTGTAAAAGATTAAGGTGGAGCCTGCAGGCAGTGACTCAAATCTGTGCACCACTGCCACCTTCTTGCCTTCTCCAAATCCCAAGCTGAGCTCATGATCTACCTCCAGCTTGACAACATCACTATCCAATATGGCTTTGTCTGCCCCGTTGATTTTGATTGCAGTAGCATTTTGGGAGAAGGCAAAAGCATCAGCAATCTCATTACTCAGGCACCTCAGCACTTTCTCAGCCTCTCGGCCAGCTGTGAGCAGTAAGACTGCAGGCTCCACATGCAGATGGGAAGCATTCAGATGTTTCTCAAGGAACACATTGGTTCTTTTCCACAGATTGGGATCCTGACTTCGGTAAGTATTTTTTAATTTCTTCATCTGGGCCCGAAATGCTTGCAGAATTTGAGTATTTTTACTTGACAAGGTTGAATCTGGCAGATTTAGCATTCCACTCCACAGGACGTAAGCCAACAGGATAACAATTAGCAAAACCAGTAACAATGTCCAGCTTTTGTGAAATCCATTCTGTGACTCACCATTACCTACGGATGGAAGAGCAAACAGGAAGAAAACAATGCTTTAAAAGGAATCCAAAGTCAACAAAGGGAAAGGAAAATAAGAAGAAACATTCAAACTCAATGAACTCATCCTACTCTCAAGCTACTGGTACAGTAATTGAAGACCAAAAAGAAGTTCTGGTTAAAACAAACAAGCAAACAAAACTCTGCACATCCTTAGCAACTTTGTGAAGTGAAAGAAGCTTTCCAGACATGACTAGGAAGTGGGACATTCTTCTAAAAAGGAGCTCTCCTGAAAGTTTACTCATACTCCATTCTATTTAATCATATCCAAACCAAGCTTAAAATGGTTCTGAAAAGGGTCAAGCTTTTTCCTACCTTCAGGCATTGCAAAAAAAGCCCTATACAAAACCTGGCATCACCAGAATTATTTCTGTATTGTTATTTATCCTCCTACCCCCACGGGGATAAAAATGGTTTCTGCAGCAGTATGTACAACTCAAACACTGCCGATCAACACTATCAGAAAACACTTGTGGTCTTTGTATCAGTCAGCTTTACAATGGGTACACATAGAAAACAATGCATATGAGATGAGGCACACAGAATATCAGATATTTTGGTTTTGTATTTGAGCAGTTAAATTAACACTTGTCTGATCTAGTATAAGCATAAGGCTCAATTCTGTTCCCAGTAAAATTAGCGACCAAATATACCAACCTTCCTGGAAACAGGAAAGAACTGCATACCTTATGCTACATTTTTGCACCCTAACATTTATCAGGACAGCAACACAACTGTTAACTAAGACCACCACCAGGCCTGCCTCAATTCTCATAATGCTACAGATGGAAGACCTTAAATTCAGGTGAAAAAGTTAGCCATTTTACAAAGACTTTCCCCCTTCCTTAGTGCTGAAAAAATGTGTCCTAGCAAGCAAGTTAAATATTCTGGCAAGGATCCTCGGTTTAACACAAGCTACCAGGAAATCTAATACTTGGACAGGCATGAAAATGGTTAAATGTAACAAGCACAAAAGAGAAGTGAAAGCAGAAGCCTTACTTTTGGCCAAAGCTTGTGATTGCTTCCCTGTATCAGGCTCATCTAGAAATTTACTTCTGCCTGTTAAAAGATCAGGAAAAGAAGATGAGAAAAATACTGATAACAATTATAACCAATCTTTCAGCAGAGCATTGAAACGTCGAAATCACAAAACAGTGCTATTCTCATCAAAAAGATGTTCTTAGTTTCACTTTCACATCCAAAATTCTACATAGCTTACAAGATGGTTAACAAGGCACCCTTGGTAACACCTTTTTGAAGCACAAGGATCCCACATCCCAATTAATTTTTCTGATTTTGCACCAGAATTTGAGGAACAGAAAAAAGAAGTTCAGTTAACACACACATTACAACAACAGCAACATAATGCAAGACTAAAGTAGCAAAAGTAAAGTCATACTTTAACAGCACAGTCTCATGTAGCTGGGGTCAGAGGCCTACTTTATCAGCTTTCAGTTTCTTGGGACGAACTGTGCTTTTAACGAAAAATTCCAGCTTTCAACTTCAAAGTATACTTTTGATCTATTTATTTAAATGGGCTCAGACAGGAAAGTGCAAAAGCCATTACCCATAAAAGAGTGTGATGAAGAACTTTCCCAAGAGACCAGTATAAATATATATATAGTGCAATTATTGGTTAGCATGTTTTCTGCATTTAGTCAGTTAATAAGATGCAAGAATTTCTGTCTCCTTGTGAACTACGGCAACTGATTCAAAGCTGAGGGCTCTTTAATAATAAAAAACCAAATCAGGATACTGTCAACGGTACTCCTGAGATTAAACTGAACACACGCACCCTGCAGTACTTATTTCAAGAACTAAAATTAATTCCTTAACCTTTCTGTATAAATCTAGTAACAGAGAGTGCTAAAAGCAGCTCTAGTTTAAGCCAGAGCTTAACTAGCTTAATAAACCATGCCATTCTGTAATTTCAACCTCCTGTCTCAAGAGGGCACAGACATGGAACTTGTAACTGGCTAAGCTTGTATAAGCCTTCTAATAATTAACAGATCAAAATCACCTCAGTTCTGTAATATTTTAAAATGTAGCCCTTGCTTGCAGAGACCAGGGTTTCATATTTAGTCAAAAGATGTGATTCATATCCTAAAGGAAAAAACTATTTCAATAAACAATGTAAAAACAGATCCTCTCCTGCACAAGAACCTTGCCTTTTTACAACACACTTTGCACCAGAACACGAAGTATATGATAACTAATTCAGTCTTAGCAGCCCACTATTGCTCTGGGAAAG
Organism: Calypte anna; assembly: GCF_003957555.1. Lineage (NCBI taxonomy): Eukaryota > Metazoa > Chordata > Aves > Apodiformes > Trochilidae > Calypte > Calypte anna. The sequence goes on along the minus strand of NC_044254.1, from coordinate 53,533 downwards.
GCTATAAGGGAAGGAAATGTGTGCCAATTAATCTAACATTCACTGCTTCCCAAAAGTGAAGGTTTTGTTCCCTTCCTCAGCTCACCCCCACACTGCAAGTAGTAAATGTTCTGCACTTACTGATTGTTCCATGACTCAACTCCATTTCCAAACACAGCAACAAAAGAAGAGAGGAAAAGGAAAGGAAAGGAAAAGGAAAAGGAAAAGGAAAAGGAAAAGGAAAAGGAAAGGAAAAGGAAAAGGAAAAGGAAAAGGAAAAGGAAAAGGAAAAGGAAAAGGAAAAGGAAAAGGAAAAAGGAAAAAGGAAAAAGGAAAAAGGAAAAAGGAAAAAGGAAAAAGGAAAAAGGAAAAAAGGAAAAAGGAAAAAGGAAAAAGGAAAAAGGAAAAAGGAAAAAGGAAAAAGGAAAAAGGAAAAAGGGTCTTCTTGGATCTGCCTCCCAGGCCCCTTTCCACCTTGACAAGACAAAGTGTCCCAGGGCACAAGAAAAAACATACATAGAGGAAAAGAAAATAATCCTGTTCTTCTCAATTACAGGGAAAGACTAGGTATTTTTTTTTTCTACTTACTCTGTGCTTTAGTTGACTGGTGCTCTTGATTTTTCTCAGGGAAGCCAGCCTTTCTTTCTGAAACCAAAGCACAAAAGACTGAACTTGGTATTCACATCAGAGGTCAGAATGACACAGACAAACCACACATTTTAGCTTTCTTTGAAATCTTCAAAGTTTATTAAGGAAGGAGCAGATGCTGTGCTGCCACACCAAGCCTCCTGGACCCCTCTGTACATGAAGAAAGCTACCATTTCTAATAAAAACTCCTTAATTTGGCCTGTCACCCTGCTTTTCCCGACACAAAATTATCCTATTATTCTTTAAAAAAATAACAATGCAGTAATGCATACAGTGTATCTATTTGAATTTACTCATACCACCTCTAATAACAAAACTATCTTCTGCTGAGCTAAAAATATCCTGTATTTTCTTTCTCATTCTATTTCCCTATTGCTTCTGTAACACCAATCAAGAAAAACCTTGAGCAAACAACAGCAAAAATGCTCCCCGACTTCAAAATCACCTGGTATTGTCAGCTTCCCCTGCTAAAGTCAAAAGTAACTCAAATTTTCAGAAAAATAAGTTTTGCTTTGTCTGAGGCAATGCAAGATCCACTCTTATAACAGTTCTTGAAGCAGGTGCAGTATTCCTCAACTTTTTGTTCTGCTTCTCAAAAAACAGATGGCTAGGTATTTATCAGTGTTTAAAACTGTGCTTCCCTAACTTAAGGTTTTGCCTTTTTCATCCATTCAGATTTCAATGCAAGAACTTCCCCTTTCATAACAGAGCTGAAAGAATCTTCATTTTAGTGCATTTAATCATTTGTTAAATCATGGATAAGGCAGTGATAAAGCTACTGTTGTTACCTTTTAGTGGTGCATAAATGTTTGGCTGATACACTGCTGGTTTCTCCACTTCGTTACTATCATAAGCCTTTGCTTTTTCCTTTATCAGATTCTCATGAGTAAAGCAATTTGAAGAACTGCCTGCCAAGAGGCAAAAAAGGAGAAAGTAAAAAAGAAAGCAAAAGACAATTAGTATACCTGCAGTATTTTGCTTGTAACATTATGAAACCAAAGGACCAGGACAGTCTCAGAACCCACACTCCCTCTTCAAATGTAACCAAAAGCAACTAAGACTTGAAAAGCTTATAGTAAATTTGAGTTCACCATAAATATAGCTGCCTACACACCACATGCATTTTTATTTTTTTTTTAGGAATGATTGGCTTAAAAACAGCTGGAAAAAAACCTGGACATCAAGACACTAAATGCTAAGAGCCAAGAGATGCTTTATGCTAAATGGATTCAGTGTAAACTAGTAAACACACAAGAATGGGAGTAAAGAGAATTTTTCCCAGTGCTTTGGGCACACAACAGACAAATGGTAATTGTGCTGTCCTCCATAGCATCAGGCAGAGGGGAAAAGAGAGAGAAGCAAATATAGACTAGAACTAACTCCCCTTTCTAAATGTGGTACAATCTATCCTTGATTTGGGTCTCTTTCTCATTAACCTTTATGGCAATCTTGGGCATCTGTGCTCCTAACTTATTTCCCTCAGGTAGATGAGAAGAATCTAAAGCAACACCTTTAGACTGCTTGCCAAATTACACAGCCTTTAAGACACTGAAAGCCAATTCAGTTAATGCTAGTCCCTAGAAAGAACAAAGCCCTGTAAGAGGGCAGGAGTCACAGAGCAAAGGTCAGGGCTGGAAAGCCAGTCAAAAGCAAAACACAGGGAGAAAGGGTTTGAAAGGATAAAGTGCAAAAAAAAGTTCAGGTATGGAATGAAAGCTGTAGTGCATCTGTGGGACAGAGACCATGTCACAGCAATAGAGCTGAAGGGCATAAGCAGAGCAAACAGCAAAGGAATAAACACAATTTAAAACTTTTGCTCTGTACCTTCACACTGGGCCCTTTTATTCTTTTAACAGAACTGGGTTCTCCTGGGGTCCCATGTGTTCTAGAGCTCTTTTACCATATATGCCAGGGCAACACAGAGTTGCCACGTAGTGTTTATTAATTTTACTTGAGAAAAAGAAAACAGCCTTTTTCTCATATGTTCTCCAAGCCTTAGCCTGCCACTGGTATGTTGAATTTACAAACGCGAAAAATATAATCAAAACAAAACCCAACTCACCAAGGGAGTGTCAAAGTCAGGAAAAAAAAGTTTAGAAAAGTTCTACACCAAGATATTAAGTCACAGATCCAACAGTGAAGTATTTACACATAGTGAGTGGGATCCTGTATTTTCAAAGCCATTTCAAAAAGTCATTAAATGACTGATTTCCCACCAAAATAAGACTGAAGGTACTTACTAAATTATCTGACCTTCAGGAATGCCAACCACCACAACCAATGGTGCACTGTGTACTGAGCTTTAGCAAGGAAAATCTCACGAGTAGTAGTGGCTAGTAATCACAAGACCAGAAAGATCTAGGAATCTGAAAAGTGCTTGTCCTGCAGTCTATACTTCTTAATTCTTTCCCCCTCCTTTGCATCAATCAGTATTCTTGTCTCAAAAAGTTCTTAAATGTTCTTGTAAAAAATATAAATATATATACTAGTTCATTTACCCCATTAAGACAGTTTGTGAATCAACAGTTTCTGTAACAGTGGGTTATCACCAACAGAAAAAGTATTAGTGCAGACAGCTCACATGACATCCCTCACAGAGAAAAAGTAAATTCCCCTTTGTAAAATTTACCTTTCCTAGAAATATATATTAATTTACATGTCTGGTCCAGACATGCTTTTTCCTTCCTTACAAGGCTTTAATCCTACTTCCCAAAGGATCATGCCTGCCTCCCAGGCAGCTAGTGAGGATTTCCTAACACACCTGAAATCTGCTAGCCAGCAACTTCCTACAGTCAGCTGCCAAGAGTATCTTCTCACTATCCCTATATCACACACCAGTTTAATCAAAGAAATTAGAAATCTGTGAGTTCAGAAACTACAGGTTTACAAACCAGAACACGAAGTCACTATTTTAACAGTGGAACTTGCTCTTTTAAGCCTGGTTCATATCTAGCCCAATGGGTTTAATAATTTTCTAATCAGAGATAAACCTGCAACACACTTACTGCAATGTTCCACAGCAAGTGCAGACAGCACAGAGTCGAGCACTAAAAACACCCAGTGCCTGCAACTCAGTTGTACACCCTTCTTGCATATTTTCACACAGCTTAAACAGAGGTTACAACCATGCCTCTTTAGCTCACTGATCTAGCAGATATCCGATTCAAGAAAGGGTTTGAAGATGCTTAAAGCTTTCTACCTCTAGAATCAACTTGCCTAATCTATATTTAAAACCTCTAAGCAGAAGCCAGAAACCAGTTTCTCTGTCATTTTGCTTCCATTCCGCTCTCAGGGAAGCAGGTACATTTCATCCTTATAAAAATCCACCCTGCTTGTGCCTGCATCCCCCCTGGAATGCCCTAAGCTCTTCAGAAATAGCTCCTGTAACAGCTACAGGTGGGAGGAGGAAAAAACTACTCCTTTGCTTCTATATAAAGCATTCGTGTCTTTTAACATTGTACTTTAACATCTGTTGTGGCTAGAATCAAATATCACTGCTGAGATCTTTGGGAGGTGAAGGGAGGACATCTCTCCTCCCAATCTCATTTTTAGAGAAATATAAATTAACAATAAAATACTCAGCTGTACCTCCAAAAGCAGCATAGCCACAAATAAATACTGAGCATGTCACCTATCAGCCACTGTTTGGGAGTAACAGCTTCCCATAGCTTTTTTTCCCATATGAACCTTTGAATTTTTCCAAAGAAATCTGAGTAACCTTCCTCTTCCTCCCTCAAGATAATTTTTTTCACACCTCCTGGGAATTTTGCTTCTAAAGCACAATAACTGGCAGCCCTTTATAAGGGCATTGCCACATAATTAAGGTCACACACTGCAGCTGTAAGAAGAACTTGGTAACAGCCCTGTCACAACACAGATCAGAATGGAGAATGGTCTCAGGTGACTCCAACTCACCCACGTGAGAACTCCTAGTCACAGAATGGCTGAGATTGGAAAGGACCTTGGAGATCATCTACTCCAACCCCCCTGCCATGGGCAGGGACACCTCCCACCAGACTATGTTGCTCAAGACCTCATCCAACCTGGCCTTGAACACCATCAGGGAATGGGCAGCTACAGCTTCCCTGGGCAACCTGTGCCAGAATCTCACCACTCTCATACTGAAGAACTTCTTCCTAACATCCAGTCTAATACTCTAACAATGTACACAGTCCACCTCAAAACAGACAAGCATACTAAAATGGAAAGAAGTCCAATCTGTTTGCAGTTTTCAGATGGAATGACAGGCCACAGCCATGTGACTCCATTACACAAAGTTAGCATTTCTTTAAAGTTTTGAGAAGAATAGATTTTTCATTAGGAAAAAAAACAACAAAAAAAACACCAAGAAGGTGCCAGACAATGCTAATAAACTTGCTTATTCAAGATCAAGCACCAGCGTGTGCTTGGTGCTTCACAAAAAGGGCAGGCAAGCCCCAACTATGCACTTCTTGCAAGCAGTGTTGGTTGCTGGGCAGAGCACAGTGATCTTCCAGCATATTAAGGTTCTTCACTTAAATTCAGTCATTTAAAAACAAAGTCGTTAGTAAAATCAGTTACTCTCCACTTTAATTCTGTGACAGAACACTATCCCAAGGGATGCACTATGTAATACAGCCATAGGTCTGGGCTCCAGTGTGCTCAGTCTATGCCAGTCCTTCAGGAAGGCCAAGCAGTGCTCCCCATCCCGTACCTCTGCCAAGAAAATCGCAGTGGGATTTCTTCACTTCCACGCCTGAGCCACAGTTAACCCTGCAATGGAGCTGTACCCCAATAAACCCCATTGCCTCGGGCCCTCTGCATTCCAGCACCTCTGCAGACAGCCGAGCCAGAACCTACCTGGCGACCTACAGGCTCTGATCGGGGGTCGAGTCAAGGAGTCCGGATTCCCCAAGTCTCCTGCAATAAGAAAGAGGTGAGTGGGGCAGCTCGCTTCAAGCCCACCACCTCCAGCCTGACCACCTTCCAGGAGCACCACGCAGCCCTTCGGGAGTCACCAGGACCACCCAGTGTCACCAGCGGCGCTGTCCGGGAGGAGACCCGTCCCTCCCCGCCACCTCCCGCGGGCTGCCCCGAACCCCTCAGCGCAGGGGGAGAAGGAGCGGGCGATCCCGCCCCACCGCGCCTTCAACCGCAGGACCCACCGCAGAGCAATGCGCCCGCCCACCCCGCTCACCGTCCAGCGCCCCTGCGGGGCCGGGGTCGAACTCGGCCGCGCCCTCCGCCTCCTCGGCCTCCTCCGCCCGCGCCGCCAGCAAGCGGGGACTCTTCCTCCTGCGCTTCAGCTCGGTGGCGTCCGGCGGCGCCTGCCCGTCGCTTCCCCCCACCATCCTGCCGCCTGCTGCCGCCACGTGCCGCTGGTGCCGGTCCCGGTGCCGGCCGCCCGCTGCCTCCCCACGCCGCGCGGTACCGGAGCCACCGCCTTCCCGCGGGGGGGGCAGCTCCGCGAACCTGACTTCCCCCCGTGGGTCGGTGCTGGGGTTCATCACTTCCGCTTCCGGCTGCGCGCGGAGGAGGCGCGCGGAGTCACGTGGTACAGCGGCCGGCCCGCCATGGCTCGCGCGCAGGGGCTCGGGTCTCGTTTGCCGCCGCCGCCGCCGCCGCCGCCGCCGCCGCCGCCGCCGCCGCCGCCGCCGCCGCCACCTCACCTCACCTCCCCTCACCTCCCTCACCTCCCCTCCCCCCCCCTCCCCTCCCCCCCCCTCCCCCCCCCTCCCTCCCCTCCCCCCCCCCCCTTCACCGCCGCGCGAAGGGGGCGGGGCCGGGGCCGGGGCCGCGGCCGGAAGCAGCTGAGGGAGGAGCGGGCTGCGGGGGGACGCTGCTCCGCGGCCCGGCTGCACGCCCAGGCTGCCCGCCAGCCAAAAATAGGAGCGAGCGCCCGGCGCTCCCTTCGGCCGCGGCCTCCCTTAGCCTGACGGGGCCGTGTGGGGACGGCCCGTGAGGGAAGGCTGGGCCCGGAGAGGCCTCCGGACGGGTCTGGGCCCGCTGCCGCGCTCGGTCTGCATATCCGACCGCACGGATCCCGCCGTTTCTCTCCCATAGCGGAAGGTCCGAGGCGCAGGCTGTGCCGCCGGGGCTCAGGGAACCCTCCGGTCCGGAGGGCTCGGGCGCTGACGCCTCCCTGCTGGGGCGGGCGGATGGGCCGAACCCCGAGGCGGGGAGGCTTGATACCGGGGCAGGAGCAGTTCGAGACCTGTTGAAAAACCCGGTTGATTTCTGCGTAGTGGAAAAAACGGGATTGAGTGAGACGATACTGAGGACCGCAATAAACCTGATGGGCGTGCCACAATGTCTAGTGCTGACCATCACATTTGTGACATTTCTTTTGCAGGGCAGTAAGCAAGGTAGGGGTGTTCGTATTCCATGTTCTCAACCAAGAACTATCCTGTATTTCAAAATAAGTATTTTAATGCTGTACTAGCACATTGTAGATGTCTGGTATCATCCAGAAGCAAGTGAATATTCGTGAAATGACTTAGAACATCTTCTGTACCAGCAAAAAATAAACACTACCATTCTTATAAGTTGTAAAAGCAGAATTCAGACATTAAGCAATGTTTTCTAAAAAACAAAAAGGGGATTTTTGATGTAACAAATGCCACATCAAGAAGTTTCAAAGTTCAGCCAAACTGTCTTTGCAGTTCAAGTAGAAAAAAACTGATTTCTGATGAGTCAGAACTACAGCTAGAAGCAGCATGAGTTAATTGGCAACTTTCTGAAGAAAGTTACTAAATGTTGACACTGTAAATATTTACATAGCTGCCCTTTGTAATTCCCCCTGTCACTGTTGATTCTTTTGCAGTTTGAGAGAAAATGTTGTTCTCGTTTAAATAAAATCCTCCATCAAACTTGCATTACAAAAAAAGACCAAGTAGGTTACAGCTCAACATCCCAGCCCACATCCTGTGACCTTCTGAGCACTTGGGGTAGAGAAGCCACATCACACATCATCAGCCTGCTTTTTGTAACAGTTTTGTGACGGCGACTGCACATCCCAGGCTGGCCAGTTAGTTCTCCTGCCAATCTGTATTTTCATACCCAGGTTAGTCAGCCTGCACAGGCTGAATCTACCCCCACCCCCATTGGTGGCACACACTGGCTGCTCCCTCTTCCACCACCAGGTTCATGACACATGCTTTTGTGGACAGGGTTGATGTCAGTTATCAGCTGAAGTAAGTAAAGTGGGAGAAAATCTCATGAGAGAACAAAGTGACACATAGAATTAAAACAAAGCAATACAAAACAAAAACAGCTTGTTCTCACTGAGACAAAATTGGAGAAAAACATGTTCCTAGTAGTCAGCAACCCGTCCTTGAGAAATGGATGTGTAAGATGGGTGACTGGGATGGGAGGGAGTACTCCCACTGGTAACTTATCTTGGTTATAGCCTTGAGCAATACGTAGAAAACACTAAATGGATTTGCCTATTGATATACTATCAGTATAGTAATACTGGCATTAATATACTATGAGTATAATAACGTACTATTGGTATACTAAAATACACACCCTTGGGCTAGAGAGACCTTTTCTTCCTGCTTCCCCAGTTTTACACTCTCTCCCACAACTGGTAAGAAGCTGACCACCATAAAAGAATGTGCTGAATCTGCCAGGGAGGGAGGTGGACCCTGTCCCCTCCCAGCAATTACGCACAGCGTGTCTTGGAGTTCACAGTGGGTCGCAACCACTGCATGGCTTCTCGTTTTGCTGATGCCTTTCACTGGAGCAAGTGTCCTGGGCAGAGGGGAACAGAGAAAGTGTTGAACCATACCTTGAACCATACCATACAGCAAGACACAGCATAATTTTTTTTGGAAAAGCATTGCCCAAATGAGGCCTGAAGCAACAGCACACGCTCCCTTTGGCCTCCTCCCTGTTGCAATCTCTGTACCCCACTGGAAGGGGAGCACTGTGGGGGTCTCCCTATCCTTTGCCCCTTATGCTCATGCTAAAGACACCCCATTTCACATCCCGCAGCTCCCTAGCCTCCCTCCACAGGCACCGTGTGACACTTCAGAGCCCGAAGCTTGCTAACTACACAATCATGATGTTTTTTCTTGTGAGACTCCACCTTCATAAATCAGCCCAGAGAAGTGCCCTCCTCGCTGCCGTTGCTTAAATCTGCAACGCCTGTATGTAACGCAGGAAGCCGACAGTCATCCTGGCTGCTGAGGCAAAGTCTGCATTACCTCAGAGTTTCAGAAATAAAGCCAAAAAAAAAGTAGTTACCATTTCCTGAACGCTCCCCAGCATGACTGCGGGCGGGGGAAAAGGGAAGGGGAACTACAGCTCCCATCAGCCTCTCCGTGCGCCCGAGGCAGAGCAGGGTTCTCCCTCACGGACGGGAGGGTTGGGTCGGGTGCACTGGGACGGGGGCTGTCCTGCCACGACCAGAGGCAAGGGGCCCTTGGGAAGGGCAAGTGGAGGGGCTAGCACTGACATCTTTTGTATTTCTTATCTGCTTCGCTTCGCTGCTCCGAAGACTCCGAACCTGCCTGGGTAAGTGTCGAGTCTACCAACCACTTTGCTCCTCTGGCTTCCTCCTTCTGCCATAGCGTCACCCGCGGGAGCAGCTCAGGGAGGGGAGGGACGAGAGCCAAGTAGCTGAGAGTGGCAACTAGACACCCCCCCCCCCCCACACACACACACAAATCCCCGGATTTGGATTTAGCAAGAAAACTGTGCCGTGGGGACAGCGCGGGTGGGGGTGGGGGGTGGGTGTGGTGCCCTCTGCGCTCAAGGAGCTGCCGGGAAGGATGAGCCTGAGATTACGAAAATCCGCACCGGCTGCTCTCCGACAGGGAAAATGTCTCGGGAGTTTTCCAGGAGCAGGCGTTGCACTCTGAAAGGTATCAACTTTCTCCGGCTACAGCAGCGAGCCTGGCTCTGTTCCGTCGGGCCGTCCCACTTCAGAGCTCCTGAGGGGGACATACGGCTGGGGAAGGGGACAGACGGGAGACAAGAGCTCTGCTCTCATGACACCTGCTCAGGGCACGGCTCAGTCCCCTCGCATGTAGGCAGCTGAGGCCATCCAGGTGAGAGCTCAGTGCCTAACCCCATCGGCTTGTCCTGAGATAACTGTAGTTTGCCTTAGCCCTTGGACTGCGTGTGCCTGCCAGGAAGCAAAATAGCAGGTAGCTCTCGGGCTGAAGGTTGATGGTTATCAGGGATATCCTTCCATTCTCACACCACCTTGTCAAGTGTGGAGGGAGGAGTTGCCCTCTCCTCCGTGAATGACTGCTCCCGTGTTCCTGCTTTATCAGGCTTACAGGCATTCAGTCACAGTTCCTTCGGCCAAGACGAGGTGGTACCCTTGAGGGGGCTTGGTCACTTGACCTCGCGAACAGACAACAAGGAAATACACCTCCTTATGACTGAAGGAGAAAGTGAAACAGAACAGAGCAGAAGCCAGAGCTCCAGGGGAAAAAGAAAATGGAAGAGAATCCTAGTGTGGAGATTTCTAGAGGTAAGTGAATCCTGTGCTTACTCCATCTACCAGGAAAATCTGTTTTCAAGAACATTTCAACAAGTGGCATGAGAAACCTAAGAAGCATTAAAATTAAATAAAAAAAGAATTACCTCTTTTCCAAGACAAAAATTCAAGTCGCTAGATTTATTTGAAGGGTGAAAGTTACTTTCAGTTTTGGATTCCCACTTGCAACATTTTTAGACTTTGTGTCCAGGATGGCAGACAAAAGGAAAGGCAACCATGGGGATCCACATTGGGAGAGCTTTCTTCCCTGTGGGCAGCAGCTTTGTAATGCAGGCTGTGGAGAGAGAAACATCTCCTGTGGGCCAGCTGCCAAGTGGAAGAGCAGTCTGGTAGAGCAGCTCCCAATTGCAGGGTTAAATAGAACCAGGGGTACAAAGCAACACCCTCAGGTACCAGCCAAGAAGGAAGCTCTGTTGAATGCAGGTGTCTCACATGAACCCATGAAGACACATTCAGATTTTATAATAGACTTCCAATGAATAAGTGAGTCTCATAGGGTTATATCTGCCTGGTGGCCGTGGGCCTGTTTTGCTTAAATACAAGACCCAAACTCTGCAGAGCCCAGAAATCACAAATGTACAGATGCTGAAAAAATCAGCCTGTTTTCCATCACCTGTGGACCTCTGCAGGAGGCAAGGTAAGAAGTGCTGGTTTTGTCCAGCTTGAACAGCAGGATGCCTCCCACTTCCTTGTATTTCAGTTTCTACCATGTACTTACATTCTCCGGGTGCCTTGTTATGACTACTACATGTGAGCATCTCAGTGATACCATGATGCTAGAACCAGCTCAGATCTGTTCTAGTGTTCTTGTAATACTCCACAACAGAGGCTGTAAAAATCATGCTCCTAAGGATAGCATATTCTGACATGACAACTGCAGCTTTTTCTCTATTTTCAAATTAGCAGGGGCTTTGTTGCCATTTTTATAAGTCTTCATATTAATCTTAGCGCAATTACTGTAGTGCTTGATCATTCATAAGCAATTTTTCCGCAAACAATGCCTGAAATTTGAGTTACGCTGCTTGGTATTCCAAGATTCAGAATACATTTCAAATGCTTGTATTTAGCCCCAGAATATCTGGCCATATGGCTATCTGAGGTTATGAACTCTCATTCTAACAGCTGGGCCAGCTCAAGGTGCAGTGGAGAGAACAGCTGATCATCCTGTGATCCAAGAGGCCCTCGAACAAACACTTGAGTACCAAGTGACAAGCAGGTGGCCTGGGACCTCCTGCAAACCAGAGGAGGACTCTCTGGTGTGTGAATCACCAGCTGCTGATGGAGAGATGGCACTGTCAGGTCCAGCTGGCCTCAGAGTAGAGGAAAAGGTTCCCCTGCAAACTGAAGAATCTGAGAAGAAAAGAGATGAGATCTCAGAAGGATCCCCTGGAGAAGAAGACTTGGATGAAGGTGAGTCTCTCCCTGTCCTTGTGCAGAGCATTTCCAGAATGCTGATAACCTGGGCCTTTGCTTAGAGGAGGCAGACTAGGACGCTGTTGGTTCTTGGGCTAAAAATACTAAGCATCGTTAAATTGTTTTCTCCATAGCCAGGCGGACTCACGATGAAATGGATGCCAAAGACAACATCCCTGCCTGCCAGGAGACACAGGAGAACCCAGAGATAAGCAGGCACTGTGGGGGCTCTTGCACAGCAGAGGAGGATGCTTCATCAAGAAGCAAGTCACTGAGCTCTGACGGTAAAATGTCACATTTGGATGTGACTGCTACAGAAAATGTCACCAAGGGCCCATTTGCAGAGAAGAGCACCACTGCCCTTCTCCAAGAGCAGGAGCCAGAAGAACACCTAGAGCAAGAAGCGCAGGAGAGCAGATCCCAAGGCACATTAAGGAACAGACGTGGGACCAAAGGTGAGCTGGTGGCTGCACGCTACTGCTCTTGCATCGTGCGCATATCTACACTTGAGTGGACATTAGGAAAAGAGTACAGTGATCTCTCCAGTGCCCATTGTCAGTTTTCCAGAGTCAAGCAGGAAAGAAGGTGTAGGAAATTAACTGGCATCTCTTCTCTCTCCTTTGGATACTGCCTTGCTTTGAAAGGCACAAAACCATGCTGTACCCTGAATCTTTTTCGTCCTTCCTCTGCCCAAAAATGCAGAGTGCCAAGACTCAAAGCAGTACCAACCCAAAGCAGTATTAATTAACCCAGAGCAGTATTCACTTATAACCCTTTCCTTCAGCTGGCAGCTCCTGGCAGCTCTTTCACTTTTTTCATTACTGTACAATATACCTGTTCCCTCAACAGTGAGCAGCACATTTCTTTCTCTTACTGTAGGGCACACAGCTCCAGATCCAGAGGCTCAGATGTTGACAAACTTCACCACCCAAAACACAGACCAGAAGGCCAAAAAGTCCCTCTTGATGAAAGGTGAGGAAAATAACTTTCCCTTGTTCATTACTCATCGACCAGAAGGCACAGATCCTCCAGGAATGAAACAGATTTAATTATTCTTCTTCTCCCTCAGGACCTTTCACAGCCTTTTCTGGGAATTTGAGGGAAAAAAAAATCTCCTTAAAATAGTTCAGTTTGACCCTGTAGTAGCAGATTTCCCTCCAGCTTTCCAGCCTCAGGAGCAGGGACACCATTTCCAACATGCTGGGAGCACTCTGGCATATCCTGGGGAGTCTGAAGCTGCTACCCCTTCTTGGTCCCTCTCTGTGTCAGGGTGCCCAAGCAGGAACTGTGATGCTGGTCTGCACCACACATTTCTCCTGGTAAAAAGAAACCCTGCTGTACCACAGAGAAGGAAGCAAGCAGTTGTGTCTGGACTCCACTGTCCTCCTTTTTGGGGCTGAAGCATAGTCACCTTTGTTCACCCAGCATAGCTAGGAGGGAGGCAGTGAACAGGACACCTTAGCTGACTCAGACACCTCCATATGTGGAGGTACTTGCTCCCAATGGCCACAAACCTTAAAAAAAAAAAAAAAAAAAAAAAAAAGGAGGGTGGAGGAGAAGAAGGCTTGTGGTCAGCTGCAGTTTCCTCAGGAAGTTTTGGACTGTTACAACAAAGCTCATAGCTTTGCCTCCATCTTTGGAGCTGTAGTCCTCCCTGGTTGGTGTGTAGACACTTGTTCTCACAACATGGGGCAAACAGCCACGTCACCATTTCTGGGCCTCCAGAGAACGTGCCAACCTGAACTACTCTCCTGGAGTAGTGGGGAAGGCCCAGGTGGGGAAAAAGAGCCCTTGTAGCTACTTTCTAGCATATCAGCTCTACTGCTGCTGACTTCTGTTGCCTATCTTGGGCCTTCTCCTTGCTGAACAGGGCTTATGGTGATGGCCATCATACTTTTTGTCTGCTACTTCTCCGTATTCTGCTTTGGCATCCCGACCTCTGAGTCCCAGCAAGTCCCCAGGAACCCCATGGTGGAGGCCTTTGTGTCCCAGTTCAACCAGCTGCAGGACATGTTTCCAGGGCAGAGTGCCCAGCTCTGGCTTCGTGGGCGCAAGGTCCTGCAGAAGCACCTCAATGCATCCCACCACACGCAGCCGGCCATCATCATCTTCACAGCCGCCCGCAGGGGTGAGCAGACCTTGCGATGCCTTAGCACCCACGTGGCTGACACCTACTCATCTGCCCTGCATGCCGGAACGGTCCAGATTGATGGGAGGAGTAAATCCAGGCTCCAAAGTCACCGTGCCAAGCTAGAGGTCGACTCAGAGCTGAGCTCAGCTTTCCAGGGCGGGGACCGTGCTGCAGTGATACACCACTTTGAACTGCTGCCTGCAGGGGCTACCCTCATCTTCTATAAGTACTGTGATCATGAAAGTGCTGCTTTCAAGAATGTGGCCTTGCTGCTGACTGTGCTGTTGGAGGATGAGATGCTGGAGACCCACATCAGCCCCAAACAGGTGGAAGAGAGAGTTCATGACTTCCTCTGGGACAAGTTCACCAGCACCAGCGCTCCCAGCTCATACGACCACATGGACTCTGACAAGCTGAGTGGGCTGTGGAGCCGCATCTCCCACCTGGTCTTACCAATCCACCCAGTGCAGACCATCGAGAGGGGGGGCTGCAAGGTCCACACCAAACCGTAGGGACAAAGGCTCCCAAAGGACAAAGCCAGAAGTCCAGGAAGGGTTGGAAAGACAGTCCTGGCTGACCCTGGTGCATGTGTAGGCACACACAGTACTATTTCTCTTCAATTTGTTTCCCCTACTGTGATGAGTCTGACAGGAACAAGTAGATCCAGGACACTTGGCCAGCTGAGTCCTAAAGATGATAGGTCACACAATTCTTTCTGGCAGATGTGAAGAATGGATATTTTAAGCTGCTAATTGCACAGGAGAACTTCACTCTATGGGGAGGCATAAGGGAAAAGTGGACTTTACAGGTAGCATTTCTGTCAGGAAATACTCAACTGATGTACACAACTGGTACACCAGAAAAATTCTTCAGTTCATAGCTCTTTCCTTGCTCCCTGCCTGTCGGTTTGATGATGTCGTGTACATCAGTCTCACAATGTACTTTATCCAGTAGGTTTCTCTCTCTTTTCAGAGAGCCACTGGAACACAGGAAGGTCAAATTCCCCAAAGCTATGCTTCAGAAAGAAAAACAATTTGCTATTTAAGGGTTTGACCAATCTTTATGGAGTCCCACATGTACAGACAGACTGACACTCAGCAAAGATGAGACCCTAAATATAGGATGTTTAACCAAACCTGCAACTCAGAAATCTCCTAAACACCAATTACAAGAAATGTCAGGTTTTCAGTACTTAAACTGCACTCATGGGGGGATCCCATGTGCCAGAGAACAAGCTCCAAAGACAGAGAGCAATGAAACAGAAACCACCTTGTTGTTGCCTTGTTGATGTGAAGCCTCAAGGGATTGCACAGGTGGAAGAATGAGTAGTACAGTTTAATACTACCTTTAAAAAAAAAATGTCCACATTACCACCACAAGGCTATGATCATCTCTTTGAGCTGATGCATCAGCTTTGATTGTAGATGAGAGCTTGCTCTTCCCCTGATCTCCTACCTGTCCATAGGGCTGGAAGCCTTCTGCTTGCCTCTCCCCAGCTAGCTTTTATTGATGAATGCAGATGTTACTGTTGGCATTTTTTTCAAACCATGTAAGATAGCACACCAGGGTCTTTGCCCTCCAAAGGTACATTTGCAGCCCTGCCAGGCAGCTGCTGCTCTGGCATATGCTAAAGCAACAAGGAGCAGAGTTAGGATTAGCTGGTAAAGACAAAGTCTCTAGCATTAACACTAAAAATCCTCAACCAAGTAGACTGGTTTCTTACTGTGCCTCTTCCTGCACCCCAGGAAGAGAAATCCAACTCGTGGAAACACTGTGGTGCCCTCACATGCTGCCTTTCTGCAGGTGCTCTGGGGTAGAGCAGCCAGCTCAGAGAGCACCTGGGGAGGAGGTGCAAGTTGGGGTATCACTAGTAACCCAAGAGTCAGGCCCAGGTGCCAACCCCTTGTGCTTACAAGTGCCTGCCAGAGAAGGAGCAGCTGGAACACAGCATGGCTTCTTTCAATATAAGCAGCACAGACTCTGCATCTGAACAAGACACAAATCAAGAACACTCTAGTGTTTTTTACAAGCAGTGCATTTTAGGGCTCCTTGTGCCAACGCAACTCTGTTGTTGGCTGGAGAGATCCCACCAACGGTGCCTTGAGGGTCTGCCCCACCACAGCCCCTCACCCTAAACCCACAGCCTGACTCTTCTTACTCACACCGTGTGCCTTGCTCTCTCAGATTTTTTGCCATTAACTTGGAGGAGGAGACAAAAGATAAGGAAGAGGAGGGTGTTATGTGTTCAAATTCTAACCAAAGAAGATATTTTTTGTTTATCTGGGGACATAAATGCAAGACCACAGGGGTTTTAAACCTGAAAAAAATGAGAATTTCTTTCCAGAGTCCATTAGGGCAGCCTGGGGCATGGTTTTGTACAAGATGCAGGTTGCTTCCCTCCCTCCCATTTATTACTATACACTACTTTAGTAACAGAAAACACTATTTCTGCTTTGCACAGTTCAGTGCATCAGGGTGTTGATGTAAGAACCAGCAAAATGTTAATCATGATCAGTATCTCAAGGGAAACCTATGTTTTACTGTTATCTCACCCTTGGTTGTATGTATGTACTGTGTTTGTAATGCATAGCCAGGATATCCACGCCAGAGATATTTTTTATGACCTTTTAAAGACAAAAATATCTACTTGCTTCTGAAACAAGACTTCTATTTGAAAATAAAGAATGAGATTGTGAAAGAAAGCAGCAAAGACTTTGAGGTGAGACTGGAGTCTTACCATATTCTTGTTTGTAGCTTTGTTTGCTTTTTCCTAGCTAGTTTCATCACATTAAGCATATCATATTTTACAAAGTTTTATTTAGGTCAGGGGCTGTAGTTATGCAAACAAAGCGAGTATTTGCTTTTCCAGAAAAAACCCAAACAACTCTTCAATTGTTTGGGTAACAATTCACAGCTTTTTCAACTAAGGCAAAAGTAAAAACTAACCCCCAAAGAGCTGCTGAATTGGACCCAGTCTGAAACATACTAGATTTGCATAATACATAATGATAATAATTCAACTGAAATCCACTGGCAACTTAAATGTTTCAGAAGTATAAAAAGCAAATGCTTGTCATTTCAGCACCCTGAATCAAACCAGTTCCACACAACGTCACACCACCTCAGCACACACATTAATTTTTATGTTTGTGGTCAATTATTTTTCCCAGCCTAAGTAGAGGGCTGGGGGAAAAAAAAAAAAAAAAAAAAAAAAAAAAAGAGAGAGAGAGGATTTATTCTGTTATTTTGGCTTTTCTTCAGTCCCTGCCCAGGCTCTGGCAACCTAAATATTCCTAACATTTGCAATTATTTGAAAATAGATGTTAATGTGATGGATTTCAAGTTTGGAGCAGAAGGTTTAGAAATAAGAATACCTATGTTGGTTGTTTTGTGTTGTTCCAGACTGCACTAGGATATTTTTCCCCCCCCTCTTCAGTCATTTAAGCTTCTTGAGGAAAAAGTATCAAGGAGCTCTGCAATGCATTTCTATGATGTTTCAGACATACGACCATCCTGTAGGAAAGATACTGTGGTCACTTTCTGTCCCCAAAATGTGATACAAGGCAGCAGTTTGTGTAGAAGCCGAGTGTACCATAGGTTATACACCTGGGGCTGGATAGCTGGGATTTGTACTTTTAGCTGTAGTTAGAGCCTATATACAAGTCACCTGGCAGCATCCAGATGACTTGATTTCCATGGTTAGTTTAGGTTCTTTTCAGGTGCACGAGCTGTGTGCTAGAGCGCTGGGTCAAGGTGGGTGTGGGAGGATGGGGGGGGGTTGTGGGTGGTTCTGACTCACACTTATCTGGCTTTATTTTCTAGGTGTGAAGAGAGACACTGGTACTGCGGAGGACGCCGGCAAGGTGAGGGCTGCCTGGAGTGCAGAAGCAGCAGTTTTCGGGTGTTGCATTCTGTGGAGGGGTGAGCTGTGCAATGCACCAGTTACCTCGGGTGGCTTCTGTGGGGAACTGGCTCACAGGGTCGAACCTCCTGACCCAGCTCCCTGTGCGGATCCGGGCCCCTCCCTCCCCCTGTTGCTTCCCGTGCTGCGGGTGAGCGCGGGGCTGCAGAACGGGGCGGTCCGTGACACGGCAAAGGTGGGCGGGGCTGGGGACCGCACCCGTCCCTGTTCTGTGTGTGCATTCACACCGGCATCGGAGCCGAGCTCATTTTTTAATCGCGGCCGATCCCGGGTGCAGAGCGCGGGGCTGCGGCTGCGGGCACAGCGCGGGCACTGGGGCTCTGCGCGGCTGCGGTGCCGCTTTGGGCGCTGGGGAATCGTCACTGCCGGCGCGTG
Organism: Calypte anna; assembly: GCF_003957555.1. Classification (NCBI taxonomy): domain Eukaryota; kingdom Metazoa; phylum Chordata; class Aves; order Apodiformes; family Trochilidae; genus Calypte; species Calypte anna. Next base: position 35,572 of record NC_044254.1, on the reverse strand, counting down.
ATGCCGCGCCGCTTCCGGGGTGATGGCGGCGCTGCTGCCGCGCGGTTGCCTCTCGCCGGGTGCGGAGCCGCCGCCTCCGCTCCTGCCGCCTCTACCGCCCCTGTTGGCGGAGCTGGCGGGCAGGGCGCGGAACTCCAGCCCGGCGGGGGGGCGCCGGCTGCGGTCGCTCCGCCCGCCTCCGGGAGCGATCGAGCGACCCCCCCAACCCGGAAGCGGCGGGGGGGGGAGCCGGCGGGGAGTTTGAGCCCCGTCCTGTCACGGGCTGCCGCTCGCCGGTTTTGTCTGCTTTTGGCAGTAAATTTCTGGTGATGTGAAGGAATCGTGGAGCTGTCTTAAAATGCTCTTAGGTGTCGGCCGGGGAGGCAAAAAGTCTTGTGACGATTGATAGAGATGAGGGGGGCACCGTGTCAAATGTGTGCTGGACTCTGTGCTGGTGCATTTCGGCCCCGCAGTGTATTTCCACATGAAGCTGCTTCCCCCTGAACTGTTCATCTTTTGCTACACAGGTGACCTTGCCCCAGCTCTTCTTGCCACATCTGCTCCTGCCCCATTGCCATACTGCCAGTTAAGGAGGGAACATGGCCTGCATCAAACTATCAAGTTAAAAACAAAGTTAAAGACAAGAAGTTTGGTGGGTTTTCCTTTTAGTACTTGTTGGGGTTTTTTTCTCATTTTCAACAAGGTGTTGAAAGCATTCTGCCCTGTCCTGTCCCATACTCTCCCATCCTGTCAATTCCTGCCCTGCACTTTCCCGTTTCTGCACTTTCCCGTTTCTGCACTTTCCCGTTTCTGCACTTTCCCGTTTCTGCACTTTCTCTTAATTGCACATTCCCTTTTTCCTTTTTCCTTTTTCCTTTTTCCTTTTTCCTTTTTCCTTTTTCCTTTTTCCTTTTTCCTTTTTCCTTTTTCCTTGTCCCTTGTCCCTTGTCCCTTGTCCCTTTTCTCCTTTCTTTTTCCTTCCTGTCTATTCCTTTCCTGTCCATTCCTGCCCTGCTCTGCCCAGCTCTGGTGATGGAACAGTGCCTTTGGTCTGAAATATTTGGGCTCCAGTTTATGTCTGAGGGCAGAAAAATCAATGTCTGCTGAGCCCTGGAGGAGACATCTGAGGCTGCCTGAGTCTCTGCTTGAGTCCGAGAAGCCCTTGCAATAACTTCTCACTAAGTGTTGTCACATATCACATTCCTCTCCAGCTAAATAAAAGTGCTTTTCAAGTTCTGAAAATTCTTTCAACTCTTTGACTTCTGAAAGTGGAGAGGAACTTTTGTGGTGTTTCTTCAGGTACTCTTTCAAGTATTGAGAAAGACTGGGAAAGCCTGTACATAAGAAATAGATGCTGTGGCACGTGGTGTTTGTTTTTTTGTTTGGTTGTTTTGTTTTCTTTTTTTGTTTCTGTTGTTGTTGTTTTGTTGATTTGGGTTTTTTTGTCTCAACCACAAGTTTGTGGCTTTTTAGCATCAGCGTTATGACACGAGTCTGACCACTGAGGTATCCAGTGCTGAGTTGTTGAGGCTCCAGTTCTGAGAGATCAGCCAGTGTCTGGTAAATGGTTCTGATGGGCTAAAAACTTGTATGTTTTGCAGTAAGAATTTTTCCTTCCGCAGCTTGCAGCTCTTGTTTCAGAGGCTTTTGCAAGCACAAGAGCACAATGTGTGCCAGGTGATCAATTTTCATCAAGTTGTGGCTAAACTCCAGGGCTGATGAAAATCGGTCAGTGCTTCTATGACTCCGTGTATCTTGTCTCAGTCCTTTATAATGATGCATTTCAGGAGAGTAAGCAAGCTGGTAGCTGAGGTGCTTGTGATTTGTTTTCCAGTTCGTGGCTCATGATGCAGTATGTCGCTTTAAAAAAGCAGCATTAACTGGGAGACTGTCTCCCCGACAGTCTTTGATGTCACATTTGTACTGTTGTATCTTTTTAAGGAAGGCTTGGCTTTAAATTGTAAAGGGCCTTTTCAGAGGAGGGGTTCTGCATTTTGTGTCAGTAAGGCTGACTAAATGAGAAAGGGGAAATTACTAAATAATTTGAGGTCCCCTCTGTAATAACGCAGAGTCCAAATTCGCCTCTGCACTGGTGTGATGAAATTTCCTTAAATAAACACCCCTCCATCCCCCCTCCACCCTTCTGTGCCTCCCCAACCCCCAAGTTTTCCTCTTGTGGAAATTCGGATGGTGTAGTTGTGGCTGCAAGAAGGGGGGGGGTTAATTTCCATATGAGTAGGTGACCTGTTGAATGTCAAAGGTGGTGATAGCCCAAATGTTTTACCTGAATGGATCATATTTGGGTGAATTTTCTTCCTTTGTGCTCTTCAGACAGCCACTTGGGAGTCGATTGACAAGATGGGGAATGGTTTGGGAGGGGGAGGTGGAGGCAAACAGTACGGAATCTCTTTCAGTTTTCCATTTTTTCTTCTCGTTCTCCTTGATTCCTCATCATAGCTTCTGCATCCTTCTTATCAGGGTCCTGGGTTTTAATTTTTAAAAGCACTCTCTCTTTTTATCAGGATTGTGCCTATCACTTCCCCCAGCCAATTTTCAGTGACTCCAGGCAGCAATTGCGAAAGCCTCAGGGCTTCCCGCCCGTAGTTAGCTGATGCTTGGGTTTGAATCAGCATTCCCTGCTTAGCCCTGGCCCTTCCAGCTACTAGGCTGGGATCTCTCATTGCTATACTGCAAGCTGAACGACGGCTCTTGAACCTGTCCCCAGGTCTATTTCTGTCATTCTTCAAGAGAAGAACAAAAGAATCAAGACATGGCAAATGAACACCACATTCCCTCTGTCACTCAGGGTGGTTTCTCAAGGTATGAGAAACATACCAGCATACATAACTTGATCCCATTTCCCTTCTTGTCTTAAAAAACAATATTGACTTCTCTTGTGAGGCAGGTGACAAAGCTTTAGGTTTGTATTTCAGGTTGTTAGATTTCTCAAAAATAGTTGAGCTGAAATGGAGAATGCTGCTTTTGGCAGAGAGCTGGAGAAGTGAGTTCTGAACTAGCGAGGAGTTTAAATTTTGAGGAGACTTGCTCAGTAATGTATTTCAAGTTCTACTTTTGAATGCTTTGTGGTCATTACTGGTGAGATTGTCGTATCTGTAAAGGCGCCTGTCTTAGCAGGGCATACTGGTTTGAGTGTCTCTGAGTGAGGATGGTGCTTCCCAGAATGTCGGCTGTCGAGAAGCCATCTTCACCCTTCCCCCCGTGTATTTGAGGATGCTGTTTGAAGGGTGGAAGTCTGCAAGGTTACTGTTGGACATCTGCAGCTTCCTTGAGCTTGGACACCCGCTGTTTTTTCTGCCATCTCTACCAGCTTCTTTGTCATGTGAAAGCCAACCTGAGGGGCTGTGAGGGGATGAGGGTGCAAATCGGGAGGGGTTTTACAGTCAGTGTGTGCGCTGTGGACACAGCTCGGGACCGCGGCGGTCCCTGCCCTCGTGTGTGCATTCACACACACACAGGCAGGCAGGCAGGCAGGCAGAGACACCGGCATCGGAGCCGAGCTCTCTGTTGACTCGCGGCCGTTCCCGGGTGCAGAGCGCGGGGCTGCGGCTGCGGGCACAGCGCGGGCACTGGGGCTCTGCGCGGCTGCGGTGCCGCTTTGGGCGCTGGGGAATCGTCACTGCCGGCGCGTGATGCCGCGCCGCTTCCGGGGTGATGGCGGCGCTGCTGCCGCGCGGTTGCCTCTCGCCGGGTGCGGAACCGCCGCCTCCGCTCCTGCCGCCTCTGCCGCCCCTGTTGGCGGAGCTGGCGGGCAGGGCGCGGAACTCCAGCCCGGCGGGGGGGCGCCGGCTGCGGTCGCTCCGCCCGCCTCCGGGAGCGATCGAGCGACCCCCCCAACCCGGAAGCGGCGGGGGGGGAGCCGGCGGGGAGTTTGAGCCCCGTCCTGTCACGGGCTGCCGCTCGCCGGTTTTGTCTGCTTTTGGCAGTAAATTTCTGGTGATGTGAAGGAATCGTGGAGCTGTCTTAAAATGCTCTTAGGTGTCGGCCGGGGAGGCAAAAAGTCTTGTGACGATTGATAGAGATGAGGGGGGCACCGTGTCAAATGTGTGCTGGACTCTGTGCTGGTGCATTTCGGCCCCGCAGTGTATTTCCACATGAAGCTGCTTCCCCCTGAACTGTTCATCTTTTGCTACACAGGTGACCTTGCCCCAGCTCTTCTTGCCACATCTGCTCCTGCCCCATTGCCATACTGCCAGTTAAGGAGGGAACATGGCCTGCATCGAACTATCAAGTTAAAAACAAAGTTAAAGACAAGAAGTTTGGTGGGTTTTCCTTTTAGTACTTGTTGGGGTTTTTTTCTCATTTTCAACAAGGTGTTGAAAGCATTCTGCCCTGTCCTGTCCCGTCCTCTCCCATCCTGTCAGTTCCTGCCCTGCACTTTCCCGTTTCTGCACTTTCCCGTTTCTGCACTTTCCCGTTTCTGCACTTTCCCGTTTCTGCACTTTCCCGTTTCTGCACTTTCTCTTAATTGCACATTCCCTTTTTCCTTTTTCCTTTTTCCTTTTTCCTTTTTCCTTTTTCCTTTTTCCTTTTTCCTTTTTCCTTTTTCCTTTTTCCTTTTTCCTTTTTCCTTTTCCTTTTTCCTTTTTCCTTTTTCCTTTTCCTTTTTCCTTTTCCTTTTTCCTTTTTCCTTTTTCCTTTTTCCTTTTTCCTTTTTCCTTGTCCCTTGTCCCTTGTCCCTTGTCCCTTGTCCCTTTTCTCCTTTCTTTTTCCTTCCTGTCTATTCCTTTCCTGTCCATTCCTGCCCTGCTCTGCCCAGCTCTGGTGATGGAACAGTGCCTTTGGTCTGAAATATTTGGGCTCCAGTTTATGTCTGAGGGCAGAAAAATCAATGTCTGCTGAGCCCTGGAGGAGACATCTGAGGCTGCCTGAGTCTCTGCTTGAGTCCGAGAAGCCCTTGCAATAACTTCTCACTAAGTGTTGTCACATATCACATTCCTCTCCAGCTAAATAAAAGTGCTTTTCAAGTTCTGAAAATTCTTTCAACTCTTTGACTTCTGAAAGTGGAGAGGAACTTTTGTGGTGTTTCTTCAGGTACTCTTTCAAGTATTGAGAAAGACTGGGAAAGCCTGTACATAAGAAATAGATGCTGTGGCACGTGGTGTTTGTTTTTTGTTTGGTTGTTTTGTTTTCTTTTTTTGTTTCTGTTGTTGTTGTTTTGTTGATTTGGGTTTTTTTGTCTCAACCACAAGTTTGTGGCTTTTTAGCATCAGCGTTATGACACGAGTCTGACCACTGAGGTATCCAGTGCTGAGTTGTTGAGGCTCCAGTTCTGAGAGATCAGCCAGTGTCTGGTAAATGGTTCTGATGGGCTAAAAACTTGTATGTTTTGCAGTAAGAATTTTTCCTTCCGCAGCTTGCAGCTCTTGTTTCAGAGGCTTTTGCAAGCACAAGAGCACAATGTGTGCCAGGTGATCAATTTTCATCAAGTTGTGGCTAAACTCCAGGGCTGATGAAAATCGGTCAGTGCTTCTATGACTCCGTGTATCTTGTCTCAGTCCTTTATAATGATGCATTTCAGGAGAGTAAGCAAGCTGGTAGCTGAGGTGCTTGTGATTTGTTTTCCAGTTCGTGGCTCATGATGCAGTATGTCGCTTTAAAAAAGCAGCATTAACTGGGAGACTGTCTCCCCGACAGTCTTTGATGTCACATTTGTACTGTTGTATCTTTTTAAGGAAGGCTTGGCTTTAAATTGTAAAGGGCCTTTTCAGAGGAGGGGTTCTGCATTTTGTGTCAGTAAGGCTGACTAAATGAGAAAGGGGAAATTACTAAATAATTTGAGGTCCCCTCTGTAATAACGCAGAGTCCAAATTCGCCTCTGCACTGGTGTGATGAAATTTCCTTAAATAAACACCCCTCCATCCCCCCTCCACCCTTCTGTGCCTCCCCAACCCCCAAAGTTTTCCTCTTGTGGAAATTCGGATGGTGTAGTTGTGGCTGCAAGAAGGGGGGGGTTAATTTCCATATGAGTAGGTGACCTGTTGAATGTCAAAGGTGGTGATAGCCCAAATGTTTTACCTGAATGGATTATATTTGGGTGAATTTTCTTCCTTTGTGCTCTTCAGACAGCCACTTGGGAGTCGATTGACAAGATGGGGAATGGTTTGGGAGGGGGAGGTGGAGGCAAACAGTACGGAATCTCTTTCAGTTTTCCATTTTTTCTTCTCGTTCTCCTTGATTCCTCATCATAGCTTCTGCATCCTTCTTATCAGGGTCCTGGGTTTTAATTTTTAAAAGCACTATCTCTTTTTATCAGGATTGTGCCTATCACTTCCCCCAGCCAATTTTCAGTGACTCCAGGCAGCAATTGCGAAAGCCTCAGGGCTTCCCGCCCGTAGTTAGCTGATGCTTGGGTTTGAATCAGCATTCCCTGCTTAGCCCTGGCCCTTCCAGCTACTAGGCTGGGATCTCTCATTGCTATACTGCAAGCTGAACGACGGCTCTTGAACCTGTCCCCAGGTCTATTTCTGTCATTCTTCAAGAGAAGAACAAAAGAATCAAGACATGGCAAATGAACACCACATTCCCTCTGTCACTCAGGGTGGTTTCTCAAGGTATGAGAAACATACCAGCATACATAACTTGATCCCATTTCCCTTCTTGTCTTAAAAAACAATATTGACTTCTCTTGTGAGGCAGGTGACAAAGCTTTAGGTTTGTATTTCAGGTTGTTAGATTTCTCAAAAATAGTTGAGCTGAAATGGAGAATGCTGCTTTTGGCAGAGAGCTGGAGAAGTGAGTTCTGAACTAGCGAGGAGTTTAAATTTTGAGGAGACTTGCTCAGTAATGTATTTCAAGTTCTACTTTTGAATGCTTTGTGGTCATTACTGGTGAGATTGTCGTATCTGTAAAGGCGCCTGTCTTAGCAGGGCATACTGGTTTGAGTGTCTCTGAGTGAGGATGGTGCTTCCCAGAATGTCGGCTGTCGAGAAGCCATCTTCACCCTTCCCCCCGTGTATTTGAGGATGCTGTTTGAAGGGTGGAAGTCTGCAAGGTTACTGTTGGACATCTGCAGCTTCCTTGAGCTTGGACACCCGCTGTTTTTTCTGCCATCTCTACCAGCTTCTTTGTCATGTGAAAGCCAACCTGAGGGGCTGTGAGGGGATGAGGGTGCAAATCGGGAGGGGTTTTACAGTCAGTGTGTGCGCTGTGGACACAGCTCGGGACCGCGGCGGTCCCTGCCCTCGTGTGTGCATTCACACACACACAGGCAGGCAGGCAGGCAGGCAGAGACACCGGCATCGGAGCCGAGCTCTCTGTTGACTCGCGGCCGTTCCCGGGTGCAGAGCGCGGGGCTGCGGCTGCGGGCACAGCGCGGGCACTGGGGCTCTGCGCGGCTGCGGTGCCGCTTTGGGCGCTGGGGAATCGTCACTGCCGGCGCGTGATGCCGCGCCGCTTCCGGGGTGATGGCGGCGCTGCTGCCGCGCGGTTGCCTCTCGCCGGGTGCGGAGCCGCCGCCTCCGCTCCTGCCGCCTCTGCCGCCCCTGTTGGCGGAGCCGGCGGGCAGGGCGCGGAACTCCAGCCCGGCGGGGGGGCGCCGGCTGCGGTCGCTCCGCCCGCCTCCGGGAGCGATCGAGCGACCCCCCCAACCCGGAAGCGGCGGGGGGGGAGCCGGCGGGGAGTTTGAGCCCCGTCCTGTCACGGGCTGCCGCTCGCCGGTTTTGTCTGCTTTTGGCAGTAAATTTCTGGTGATGTGAAGGAATCGTGGAGCTGTCTTAAAATGCTCTTAGGTGTCGGCCGGGGAGGCAAAAAGTCTTGTGACGATTGATAGAGATGAGGGGGGCACCGTGTCAAATGTGTGCTGGACTCTGTGCTGGTGCATTTCGGCCCCGCAGTGTATTTCCACATGAAGCTGCTTCCCCCTGAACTGTTCATCTTTTGCTACACAGGTGACCTTGCCCCAGCTCTTCTTGCCACATCTGCTCCTGCCCCATTGCCATACTGCCAGTTAAGGAGGGAACATGGCCTGCATCGAACTATCAAGTTAAAAACAAAGTTAAAGACAAGAAGTTTGGTGGGTTTTCCTTTTAGTACTTGTTGGGGTTTTTTTCTCATTTTCAACAAGGTGTTGAAAGCATTCTGCCCTGTCCTGTCCCATACTCTCCCATCCTGTCAATTCCTGCCCTGTGCATTCGTGCTCTTTCGAGCTCTGCTCTGTCCAGCTCTGGTGATGGAAGAGTGCCTGTGGTCTGAAATGTTTGGGCTCCAATTTATGTCTGAGGGGGGAAAATCAGTGTCGGGGGGCCTTTTCAGTGGAGGGGTTCTGCATTTTGTGTCACTAAGGCTGACTAAATGAGAAAGGGGAAATTACTAAATAATTTGAGGTCCCCTCTGTAATAACGCAGAGTCCAAATTCGCCTCTGCACTGGTGTGATGAAATTTCCTTAAATAAACACCCCTCCATCCCCCCTCCACCCTTCTGTGCCTCCCCAACCCCCAAAGTTTTCCTCGTGTGGAAATTCGGATGGTGTAGTTGTGGCTGCAAGAAGGGGGGGGTTAATTTCCATATGAGTAGGTGACCTGTTGAATGTCAAAGGTGGTGATAGCCAGGTATGTCTGTTGAATGCTCAAACGTTTTACCATTTGGGAGTCGATTGACAAGATGGAGACTGGTTTGGGGGGGGAGGGGGAATCTGCAACTCAGCCAGCTGAAAAGCTGTGTGAAGTGCTTGACACTCTATCTACCAGGAGACAGCGAGGAATGATGATATTTTTTATGTGCTTGTTTTGTTGTTGTTTTGGGTTTTAATTTCCCCACAAAAAAAAAGAAATTGCTATTTTTTTTTCTTTTTCTAGGAAGCAGAACATCAAAGAGCAATGGAGAATGCACCCTTGAGATTCTAAAACTGATAATGAAAATGTGGTATCAGTGTATGCCCAAGGTGTGCTACAATATATCAAATGTATCTTGAAGCACGATTTGTATATTCTATGTATCACCCTTTTGCTTCATTCTGGAAAGAGGAAAACATTATCCTGTAAAGTATCATCTATGAAGGCAAGAGGGCTGTGTAATGCATTAGGAAACTGAAATGTTAATAAATATATATTTATACACAAGCAGATGCTTATAAAGACTGGTTATTGTGTTGCAGACAGTAGCAGCAAGTCTCTCTACCTCACTGTATGGTTGACTACCTAAGCAACTGTGTTCTTTAAGAAATGGTGTTATCAAGTAATTCAAAAGAAGAATCTATCCATTTGATGCAAAAAAGAGAAGACTTGGTTTAATAAAAAAATTATAAACGCACATCTGTCTGAACAGATGTCTCCACACTTTTTTTCGGCTGCTGCAAAGGGATTTCATTGCGTTTCAGGCAGCAGAAAGCAGCTCATGGATGGAAGCCTTTATCGTGGTGGCTGTTAATACCCTGGAAGCAAACGAAGCGGCTCCGGCAGTGTTTCCATGCTCAGGAACTGATCATCCGCCGGGCCGTGCGATTAGGGTGAGGATTTACGGAGCGCCACTGCCACCCTGCGGCCGCTCGGCGGAACTGCAGGGACTGTGGCGCTAAGGGCAGCTCGGGCGCTGATTGGCTGGGATAAAGGCTGGGCGGTGACGTGCTCTGCAGGCGCGGGAGCCGGTGCCCGTGTCAGGCACAGGCGCGATTGGCCGGTTCCGGGGATGGACAGGAACGTCCTCCAGTGGCACGGGGAGGAGGGCGGGGTGGGCGGTGGGCTCCAACGCGATTGGCTGGCACGGGTATAAAGGGCATGCTGCCTCGCGTTCCCTCAGCACGGCGCGAAGTGAGGTCCTGGCGTGAGGTGAAGCGGTAAGTGTTGAACGCGGGGCAGGGGAGTGGGGTGGGGTGGGGGCGGCGGCGGCGGCGGCGGCCGGTGGCCGGGGCCTGGGGGTACTCGGAGGGGGGTCGCTGGGTCTAATTACCCAAATTCGGTTTCGGTACCCTGTTCGCTATCGGCCGATCCGCACTCGGAGCAATAATAATTTGCAATAATATCCATTCCTGCGCTGTGAGGCCGTGGCCTCACCTCAGTAAGAGGTTCCTGGAATTCCAGTCCTATTTTATACCGAAAATGGTGAGAGGGAACTTGAAAATTACCCCATTATTCGCACCCGGGTTCGGTTAAACTATTCCTCGGTTAATAATGCCCAAAAGTTCCAGTGCGCGGGGTGGAGTTTCTACGCTGTGCGTGCAGACCCGCGGATTTTTCCGCGTGGTCCCGGAGGGGTCCGAGAGACCGAGCGGGGGTTGGGGTGCGGATGAGGGGGGGGGCGGAGGGGGGTTTGTATCACGGCATCGCGCGGCCGCGCGCATGGGTTGTCCGATGTTGGAGTTGTGTCTGCTTTGTACTCTTTGGGTGTTCTGAGTGACTTGTTGATATTTTAACTAATCCGATCTGGTCTGTACGGTGTGGTTTCCCCCCAGATCTTTTTTTCTTAGAAAAGTGTCGTTAATGCAATTAAAAACCACCTGTTTTAAACGCTGGTTTTGGGAGGGGAAAAAAAAAAAAAAAAAAGCGAAGGTTCCTAAAATGTCGGCGCGGGCCGAGTGGACGGACTGCCCCCCCCCCCCCCCCCCTCCCCCCGGGCGGCAAGGCTCGTCAGGGGTGGCTGAGGCGGTGAGGGAGGAAATGGCGGGGCCGCCATTTTAGGGAGGTGAGTGGGGCGAGACCGAAGCTCGGGGGGGGAAAAGGGGGGGACAAGATGGCGGCTGCGGCTCTGATCGTGTTACATTGTGTGACAGAAAAACGACAGCTTTGTGTCCAGAAGAGCGTGTTTGTAAAAATGTAATTAAATTTAAAATGCAATTTCCAATGTGTAACTTTTAAATCTATGTTTAAACGTAAATATTTTTTAAAATGCGTTTATAAGTTTTAAATTTTTAATGTTTTTAATATGTTAATATGAAATTAAAGTTTTCGATATTAAGATTTAATATTTTCCTTATTACTAACATATTACTAACATCAGCGTTAAATATTTATAATTATAAAAATTTATAATTATAATTAATATACTATATATTATTATGTATATTATATATTATTTATATTATATATATTATAGATTATAGATTACATATATATACTATATATTATAATATGCATTATATATAATATAATATATATTATGTAATATATATTATAATTATATATTATATATATTTTATTTACAATTATATTATATATATTTATAATTATAATAATCCCAAATATCAATAGTATTTAATGTAAACTTACGTTATACATAAACATACAAAGTAAATATATGAATATAAATACTTCATCTACAAAATATAAAAATAATAAGTATATAACATAACAATAAAACTTACATATAAAAATATGTAAAATATAATAAATTAAATATGTCAAGTAAATTTTTCTATTATATATTGTATATGTATTATATATTATATATGTTATTTATTATAATATATTATATATATTATATATAATTATAATATTTATATTATTATAATTATCATAATACTAAATATCAATAGTATTTAATGTAAACAACTTACGTTATACATAAATATACAAAGTAAATATATGAATATAAATACTTCATCTCTAAAAGATAAAAATATTAAGTATATAACATAACAATAAAACTTACATATAAAAATATGTAAAATATAATAAATATGTAAAGTAAATTTTTCTATTAGCTATTTCAATATTTTTATTTTAAATGTAATTATTAATATTAATAATTAACACTAAATAATAAAAATAGTTTTAATATTTATTTAACATTAAGTGCTTAAAATGTAATTTTAAATATTTAGAAAATAATATTTTTATTTGCTTTTTCTTTTTTAATCACTTTTAACTTCTGACAGGAATCTGACAGCTTTGTTTCCAGAAGATTGTGTTGCTTTTTAAAAATCTTAAAAATTTAATTAAATTTTAAATCGAATTTCCAATGTGTAACTTTTAAGTCTATGTTTAAACGTAAATATTTTTAATTGCATTTATGAATTTTAATTTTTTAATGTTTTTAACATGTTAAAATGAAATTAAAATTTTTTTATATTAAGATTTAATATTTTAATTACTAACATCAGTGTTAAATATTTATAATTTATATAATATCAATAATTAATTAAAACATATGTTATACATAAATAAAAATACTATGTTATATAAAGTAAATATATGAATATAAATAATTCATCTATAATTAAAAAATATATAATAAACTTATTTTTTACATTTATATTTATAAATATATAATAAAATATGTAAAGTATATTTTCTATTAACTATTTAAATAATTTTATTTTTAAATATAATTATTAATATTGATATTTAATATTAAATAACAAATACAGTTTTAATTTTTATTTAAGTGCTTAAATTGTAATTTTAACTATTTAGAAAATATTAATATTTTTATTGCTTTTTCTTTTTTAATTACTTTTAACTTTGTTTTTTAGATTGTGTAAGCTTCATTTCTAATACTAAAATGTTACGCAAGTACAATAAATTTTAGCTATACTTTTAACTATTTAAACATTTAGCTTAATTTTTTAAAGTTTGTCATAATTTCTCATGTTGGTTTTATTTTTTTTCCCAGATTATTGTCATGTCTTTTTTATTTTTGTATGGTTTAATTGTATCTTTAAAAGGCAGTATTTTAAATATAAAAGTATATTTTTTCTAGCTTAAATAATTCAATTTTAATAATAATTTTCATTTTAATTACCAGTGCTTATTTACAATAAATATAACACTTGGAATTAAAATCTTTAACTCGATTTTAACAATTTAGCCTTATTTTTAGACTTAATTTGTAATTTCTCGTTTTTGTAATGTTTATTTCTACTTGAAATATTTATTTTCTAATCTAATGTTTTAAATTATTTTCTTTTAATTTTAAAACATAGCTAATTTGTTTAATTTTAGTTTTTATATTTTAAAATCATTACCCTTATTTCAAATTAAAATTTATTTTTAATTAATATATATTTTTAATGATTCATATTTTATTTTGTTGTGAATAATTAAAATTACTTTTTAAATAAATGGGTTAAGTTTCAGGTAAATTTAAAACCTAATTATTAATATTTACCATGGACTTTTAAATTTCCATTAAAAAGAAGTAAAATTTTTTTAAAATTACTTTTTAAAATCTTAATTTTTAATTTTTTCTTTTTTTATTAAAAAAATTTCAACTCCCAGGTTTTATTTTCTATCCCAGGTTTTTATCATGTGATTTTTATTTTCTAAGATTTAAATGGTATTTTTACATAAAAAATTTTAAGATAATTTTTTTTTCATTTAAGATATTTAAATTTCAAAAATAATACTAAATTTTATTCTAGTTTTCAATGCTTATTTATAATGGAATTAAACATTAATAAGTATATATAATGAACAGTTTAGTATAGATGTATTTGATTATTAAGTTACATCATTATAACAATAATTATTTAAAGTAATTTTTATTAATTTAAAATTAATCTTGCAATAACATTTATTATTTTAATTTTAAAATTTTTCTTAAGTTTATTTTAAAACTTTGAAATGTTTAATAAAGTTTTTAGGAACAGCTCTTTCCAGGTGTAAAGTTAATGCTCATACTCTTCTTTTCTCCCCTAGGTTCAGGATACCAGTAGCTCTGCATCCCAGCTTCCAGGCTGCTCTTCAGGGCTAGGCAGGCACTGGTAAGTGGGATGGTGAGGCAACGTCTGGAATATTGTCTCCAGTTCTGGGCACCTCAGTTCCAGTAATAGCAGGAACTTTGTGAGAAATCCTGGTGTCTCCTGGAAGTGGTCATGAGGGATGTGGGTATGAAATAAAAATTAAAAAAAGGATTTTCTAGATGTCAGTTGTTCACCTCTTCTTCTCTGGGGATGTGCATTTCTTCAGTCTTCAGCCATGTTCTGTTTCTTAACTCAAGGTACTGTAATTCGCAGTTTATCAAATATATTTCCTTTAAAAAGATGAAGACGATTATAAATCAGAAGAGGGTCCTAAAAATTGACCAGGACACGTTAATTGAAAACCAATTAGAATCTATTAGCAAGCAAAAACAGCGCAAAAACAGCGCTGGGTGCTTGGGAGTCTCTGCTCCGACAGCACAGCACCGCTTCCTTAAAGTTTCTTAGGTATTTATAGTCCTGTATGGCCGTGTGAGCCCAATGTTGCTGGGAAAGCTCAAAATGTGTCGACGATACAAACTGTTCTTGAGCAGACACAGCCAACAATACTAATTCTTATGAACACATCTTGTGTTTGGTTAACCCTTTTCTACAATAATTATTCTTATGCAGACACATCCTGTGTTTTGGTTAACCCCTTTCTACAAAGGTTGTCTATAAGAACGTTTAAACATAATTACACAGCATTTTGTCACAATACACTTTTTCTTTCTCAAGTACATTCTGCAGTTAACATCCTTACTTTCTTTCGCTATTTCTATCTTGCCTAAATACACTAAAACTTTTCTACTTAGGTTAAATGAACAAACATAAGTTATTACAAATTGTTACAGTACCACTGTGTTTTTGGCATGTAATTTTGCGGTTAATACTTCTATTTTATAAACAAAGTTACATAGGTTAAATGAACAAATATAACTTTATATGTAAATAATTACAATCTCCCCTTTTCTTTTATCTGGGATTTTGTTCATTGAACCGTTGCAGTTCTTGGCAGCCTAATACCAAAACTTCTGCCATTTCAGATTTATTAGAAGGTATTTGTTCATATCTGGCACGCATAAGCATTAGATGGGCTGCTTCTAAATGACTCTTAACTATTGCAATTACTTTATTGAAAATACTAGGCCCACAGGTAAGTCCTAAAACAAATAGTATATTTATACATTGATTTAATATAGCTTTCACACAAAAATATATATTTTTATACATGTTTATATTCAGATGACCACATGAAAGCCTGAAAAAAAATACCTGTTTGTGCAATGCTCCTAACTAAAAGAAGTGTTACTCTGGAAAGAGAATGTTACGTATATGGCATTACAGGGAAAGCATCATTGAGAGTGAAAATTCACAAAAGGTCTCATGAGCAACTCACAAGCAACTCACACATTGTTTTGAAAAACACAGATGCACTTATTTGCTCAGAAATATGTTAGCAGGTAAAAATTCCTAATGAAGACATAACAAAAGTTGTGCGTATTTATTTTACCTGATGTGAACCTGTTTGTTGATTCCCATGCATAAAGCTTTGGCTTTAACAATTGTCACATTGTGCTTTTCATACTTCCTATTCAAAGCAGGACAGACCCAACAAGCTACCTAGCCACCTGCTGGTTATTCAGGATGCCAGAAAATCAATCTGTGTACATTAGAAAAATATTATAGTTCATTAAATAGTATTTTAATTGTCATCTGGGCATGGAGGAAGATTTTCCAGGAGCAGGACAAAAATAATATGCTTTTTGCTCAGTACAAGGTGCCATAGGATCTGATACTGGTATCAAATTACATAAGGGGGCTATAAAATCTGGAGCCCCTGGTGTTACCTGTGAGCTTTTCAAGGTATATCAGGGACCATTCAAAGGGTTGGTGGTGTTCATTTCCTAAACCTTCGGCCAGCAGGATTGAAGTGATCAAGGTAATTAATATTAGGTTCCCCATTATATGTCACCTCACACCTCGTACCGCTCTGCCTTTGCCTCGGCTGCCTCTTTGCAAAAGGCGCTGGGAGTGTCTCTTCTCAGCAGCAGGTAGTGCTCTTCAGAGGATGTGGGGGTTCTGTATTTTTTAGTAGGGACCCTTTTAGCACAACACTTGCCTACCATTTTTGTCCTGTTCATAGCCTGAACATGCTCCACACTTGATTTTACACTGTGCCACGCACAAACCAAATCAATATGTTCCTGATTTTCTAACAAAAAATCCCCCACATTATACCAGTCTCCTTCTGGAATCCCTTTTTCCATCTATCCATTGTTTTTGTACTATTCGTGCCCAATTATTGTAGCCAATTAATACCTCATTATCGTTTTCAATATATATCTTTTAGAGGGGTTAAGAGTAATAGCTCTTTTTCAATCCTTGTTATATTTCAATAAAAGGCTTTACAACTCCCGCAATAAGTTTTAACCCAACAATTACAAGTTGTATCTCCACATTCACAACCTTTAAAACAATTCCTTCTTAAACGGTTATAATTTAACAAACTTTTCCTACAGTTGCAATTAGTTTTCTAGATAATAGTAACACTTTATTATTATTATTTACAGTTCATAGAATCATAGAATTGGCTGGGTTGGAAGGGACCTCAGAGATCATTGAGTCCAACCCTTTTACCACCGTTGCGGTTGCTAGACTATGGCACTGAGTGCCACATCCAGTCTCTTTTTAAATATCTCCAGGGATGGAGAATCCACTACTTCCCTGGGCAGCCCATTCCAATGCCTGATCACTCTTTCCGTAAAGAAATTCTTTCTAATATCTAACCTAAATTTCCCCTGGCACAACTTAAGACCATGCCCTCTTGTCTTGTTGAAAGTCGTCTGGCAAAAGAGACCAACGTACACCTGGTTACAACCTCCTTTCAGGTAGTTGTAGACAGCGATGAGGTCTCCCCTGAGCCTCTTCTTCTCCAGGCTGAACAGCCCCAGCTCTCTCAGCCTCCTCATAAGGTCTTAAAAGCCAATAAGCTCTTGTCGACCATTAATCATCTCTTGATGGGTTTAGTACTACAAAATATTTACTAAGTATACTTCTAGCAAAATTCTTCCTCATCACCTTTCCCGGGATGCTTTAATATGTTCATGAATTTAACTTGCTTGAGTCTGTGCTCTTTGTTTCCAGTGTATGGACACAACTTCCTTTTCCAAAGAATGGCTTTCTACTTGTACATAGCTTCCTTTCCTCTTAGAATTTTTTATGTAAGTGGTGAAAGGTGCCTGTAAATAATCTCTCCTTTTATCAAAAGGTAGATTTTATGTCATATCCTATCCTATAATGGCTACCCAATGTAGAGAACAAGTAAGTAATTGATATCCTACCATTTACTGAGCTCTTCTGCACTTATAGACAATAGATGACCATCCAGGACTGGGTGATTAATAAAGTCCTACCCTGCACTTTCCACTAAGGCATGATATTTCATTCCAAAGGGATTATATAATGTCTATTTGTTGTCTCCTGAGACCCTACCAATATTTTTGAACTTTCACCTAAAAGACAGGGTATTCTATGCTGTTTGCCCTTCTGCATCTACCAGCTTTTACTTTAAAAGTCTAAAACCAGTCTTTCAGTTTAAAGGATGTCTTGAAAGTGTAATGAATGTAAATTTCACCAAAAGCAGTGATAGGTCGAGTGCATCCAGGATATTTTAATACAAGAGGATATGTTTTTACTTGGCAAACAAAAATCAAAATGATCGGCTACTGACAGACAAAGTCTTTTCTTCCAGAGAAACAGCCTAGACAAAAAGTAAAGGTAGTCTACAGGAATAGCTCCATGGTAATACACAAGAATGGCTGGTCCTTCTGGTAGGTTTTTCACACCATGCAGCTCATAACCTGTTTGGGATGGAAATGACAATAATAGCTATAAAACACTTGGCAGTTTAAAGAAAATTCTTTACAGCACTTTGTTAAATGACTTCTGGAGAGTTGTGAAAGCCTTTGTGAAAGCTTTTAAAAGATTTAAGTTCTGGATTGAATTTTTGGTCAATAGCAAACTCTTCAAATACCACAAGCTATCAATGGACATACTTGTTGGTCAGTTTAATTACTGGATTAGACCTAAATCTGACATTTTCCCCTGTTAGAGGACTAAATTAATTATTTCCCATTAGGATCTTTTCCAAGTCAAAAGTAAATTTAGGAAGAAGGTTTTTAAAATACTATACTAGTGTGAACCCATTGTCAGAATGAGAGGCAAATGAGCAAAGAAGCAGTCTTTCCTGAATTAATGGCAGTATGAATCTCTATTCTTTGTCAGACAGAATGAGATGGTTGAGATGTTTAAATCCAACCAGAATCTGTAACAATCCCAAAAAGAGGTTCTTTCCACAAGAGCTAAATGTATTCACTTCACAGTGGAAGGGCATTTCCTGACAGACATGGACTTGTTTAAATCCCTGTCCTGGCTCTTTCTAAGTTTGATTTGGATTTTAGGTGGAGCCAGACTAGAAGATGAATGTACACAAAGGCTCAGAAAAGTCACAGCTTCTAACAACAAAAATCTCTGTTCCACCTTGTCTGCCTTCATTTCCATCTCTGAGACAACTCCTATCATGACCTGTCAGAGAGGATGGGGATGGAGCAGGCAGAGTCCTAGGCAGATGTGCAGAATGTTTCATACTGTGGATGTTCAAAGATTAAGGGAAAAAAATTGTGAAGATGAAAACATAGATAACCTGTTAGTCTTCATCCTTTGGGCAGCAAAGTCTTCCTGATGGCCTTTAACTACATATGAGGGAAGAGCAAGAGCCTAGAACACAGCTGAGGATTTTCTTAAGGAATAGAGTGTTCTGAAAGTATCTGAAGGCTGAGTGTAATAAAACTGAAAAATAAGGTTACTTTAAAATTCTGCTACAGAACAAACTTAAATATGTTATCTAATTATTTCTTTGTCCATACAGATCTTGAAATTGTTTTCAATTATAACAAAAAGTAGCTTTTGCCCAGTAATACTACACTAATAACATTTCTGGCTAGTTGTGTTTTGGTCATTTATTAAGTGAGTTTTAAGCAGCTACTAAAATAAAAAATAAATCAGACATGTATCTCACAATTACATCACTAAAACAAACAACACTGCATTTCACTCTGAAAAGTGTACCTGCGTAGCCACCTAGGAGAAATTTACCTTATATATACTAATTTCTGCCCCTTATTCTGCTTATTTTATATTGCAATTAATCTTTTAGGCAAAAAAATTGGGTTAGATGCCATGTAAAGCATAGCAAATGTAATTTTTGTACATCAATTTACAGTTCCTACTAAGTCTTTAAATGAAGGTCTAAGTATTCTTATAGTATGGTGTTTACTCTTTATTTCCCTTTGCCTAGAGGTTTCATCAACTATCTCACATCAGTTTTTGATGACTTTTGTAAGATCTGCTCCTGGAATGGTCCTCCACTCCTTCACTTTAACTGGTCCCCTGACGTGGCTGGCATCTATCCATCTTCATTTGGAAGTTGGGCTGTCTGTCTCTGTAGTAAGCAAAAACAATAAAAAAAAACTTCCCAGCGAGAAGTCAAAGAGGATTCCTTCCAGGATTTGACTAATATTTTATCTCCAGTCTTTATTCTATGTATCACTAAACCTCGTGGTTGTCTTTGCACTACTTAAGCCCTTTAGCTCCCTATTGTTCCTGCCTACTCATTAATTGTAACAAATAAGGTTTAATTTTTAAATCTTTAAAAAAAAAAATGAATACATTTTATCTTCTGGTTAACAACTTTTGATTACTTGTATCTAATTCATTGCATTGACTGTCAGTCACCTACATGGTCATTAAGGCTATCCTTTTAGCTTCCTGATCAGCTATGTTATTATCCCTGATTATAAAACCCAGCTCCCTCTAGTGACCTTTTACATGTACTACTGCTATTCCTGCTGGTTCTCGCAGGGCTCGCAATACCTGTGTATAAGTCCCTTCCTTTGTTAATTAATTAGGCCTCTTTTTTCCCAGAATTTTTCAAAAAATATGTACTACATAATATGCATACTTAAGCCAGTACAAACAGTGCCTATTCTGTTCCCCCAACAACGGAAAAATTCCCAAGACAGCTCACAATTCACAAGCTGTCTACCATCCTCCCCCAAGTCCACTAAAAATTCTCCCTCCTGCTGCTAGGAACCAACTTTTTTTTTTTTTTTTTAATCAAAGGGCTCATTTGTTTCTCTGGTCCCTAGCAAGTAAAGCCCCTAATTTTCCTCAAACATCCTCTCATCCCTCTTCCTTTGTCCACAATCTCTCTTCATATGACCCTTCTTTTTGCAGTAATAGCAAACTACTACATTCTTAGTCCTTTCAAGTGGCCCTGGAGCTTTACCAGGCCTCTGATACTGTCCCTTGGGCTCAACCAGCTCCCACCCCACTGGCCTTTGACCTGCCGGTCTCTGACTCCCTCGCACAGCAGCAGCACCCATCATTTTCACTGCTCGCTCCTCTGCCTCTTCACCTCTTCGCACATACACTTTCCTTCTTCGCACTTTCCGAGCCTCCCTAAACAATTCATCCAGTCCCCTATCCTGCCAGTTCTCTAATTTCTTCAGCTTTTTCCTAATATCCTTCCGAGATTTAGCCACAAACTTGAGTTTTTAATACAGCTTCTCCTACTGGAGTACTGGGGTCCAGCCCTGAGTACATCTGTAAATTCTTTCTTAACCGTTCTAACCACTCAGTAGGAGTTTCATCTTTCTTTTGGTGTTCTTTAAATGTTTTACTAATATTCTGTCCGTGTGGGACGGATTCTCTTTTACCTTAAATAATATCGTTCTCAGCTCCTACATATGCCCCCTATGTGCTGGATCATGGTTAGTCCAGTCTGACTTTTGTAGGGGCCACTTAATATCTGCTGCAGGACTCTGCTGATGTTGCTCATCCCAAATCCTCATTCCTGCCCTCCTGATCATTCTTAAAACTGACTGTAGCTCATCACAGGTAAACACATAGGAGCCTAAATATTATTCTACCTATTCTGCTACTCCTAACAGATCTTCCAATAAATTTCTCATCTCTTTTTTAACTTCTCTAACGTCCTCAAAGTTAAGTGGCATGACCACATATCTCATGCCAGCCTGTGGTCCTCTAATTGCTATTTCTTGTAATGATTATAATCGGCCCACACCTTTTTTCTTAAATAACCAAATATAACTATATGTAAATTATTACAATGACAATGTAAACAATTCCTTAGATTCTCTTAAACAAGCATTCTGTGTTAGATTCAACCAGGTGTCAGTATCATTGCAAAAATATTATTAACACACGTTTTATATTAACCCAAACATCAATAAATAATTATATTGCAGCCCCAATCAAGAACACCTATACTAAATAGTTGTTAATCTATTAAAAAAAATTCTTAAAAACTAGACTGTGGTATTTTACTCACCTTATAAAAGTGAAGTACTGAAAAAAGTCTTAACAAATTGTTATGGCAAAAAAAAAAAAATTTCTCTTACACATGAGAAAGATCAGTCCTTCCTAAAGTGCGCTCCCTCTCTCTCTCTCTCATGCCTACAGACATACCCAGCGGATCCATCCACTGGTGCCAGGGAAGAGAAGTGGTCTCACGCTCCTCTTCTTCTTTGTTTCTCCCCTAGGCTCAGGACACCAGGCGTCCTGCACCCGCGCTCCCAGGCTCCTGTTCAACGCTGGGGGAGGTTCTGGTGAGTTGCAGAAGCCTCTGAGCTGAGGAGGGAGAAGCCTTTCCTTTTGGAAGAGGCTGGCAAATGGCGGGCCATCTCCTTGCCCTGGCGTCTTCCTGAAAGAAAACACGATAGAGCTCTGGGTGCCCCTTTGACAAATACTTGCTGTATTTTTTCCCCTCTGTGCCCAGGCTGGGGCAGGGGTGAGAAAGAAGTGTAAATCATGTGGGGCCTCCTGGGGTGTCTGCAGGCTCGGGGTCCCCCTGCTTGGGACAGGGGTGTTGAGCTGGTTAATCCTACCTAAACTCTCTCTCTCTCTCTCTCTCTCTCATGCCTCCAGACATCCCCAGCGGATCCATCCACTGGTGCCAGGGAAGAGAAGAATGATGCCATAAAACCTTAGATAAAGCCCCCGGGCTGTGCCCTCCTCCATTGCCAAGCCCAGCTCTGCCTTAGCCCACACCTGGGGTCCGCCCACCGCCCACGCAAATCTGTCTTGGCAGGAGTTGTTGTTGTTGTTGTTGTAGCGGTGTGTGTCTTTGGCGAGGACAGGGCGAGTTTGTCAGGAGGCAGCTTAGGGAAGTCTCCTGTGGAGACAGAGGAAGTGTTGGTGGCGGAGGCCGTTGTTGCAGGAGCCTTGAGGTAGATGTTTGCTGCAGCCCTTGTGCAGGAGGAGCAGGTGGCTCTGTGAAGGCTTTGTTGTGTGAGCTTGTGTCAGGGGAGAACAGGGAAGCGTTGTGGTGTTGGAGGCTGAAAAAAGGGCTGGTTTCTTGGCAGGTAGTTGTTGTTGGACGTGGTCAGGTGCAGGGCAGAGGCTGCAGCTGGCTTTGCCTGGGCGGTGTGGCGCAAAGGGTGCCAA
This sequence comes from Calypte anna, assembly GCF_003957555.1. Taxonomy (NCBI): domain Eukaryota; kingdom Metazoa; phylum Chordata; class Aves; order Apodiformes; family Trochilidae; genus Calypte; species Calypte anna. Next base: position 13,433 of record NC_044254.1, on the reverse strand, counting down.
GAGCGGATAAGGAGTGGGCTTTTCTGGAGGGCACTTAAAGCTAGGGATCAATCTGGCCACCACAGGCACGTTCCCTGGCCCTTTACGGGGTGTCCAGCAGCAGGGGCTGGTGAGTGGGGAGGAGCAGGGGCTGCTGCCTGGGCTTTTGGGCTTCTCGGGGGCCGGGAGGTGGGTGGGGGGCTGGAGGGGAGGGTGCAGAGATGGCTCAGAGGGGTGTCCTTGTGTCCCGGGCCCCCCAGAAGGAAGCAGCAACGGGCAGAGACCAAAGGGTGCAGCCCGGGCAAGAGCCTGGTGTAAGGTTTGGGCTCTTGGGAGGGGAGGGAGGAAGGGGAAAGCGGGCTTGTTGGTGGTGTGGGGTCAGCTCAGCTGCTGGGAGGGGGCAGGGTTGGGGTACAGAGAGGAGTGGAGGGAAGAAGAGGGCAAGGGGGGGCGGTTGGGAGGTTTCAGCCTTGGGACTCGGCCACGGGCCGGCACCAGAGGGTTGGTGTAGAGCTCACCTCTTGTGCATCTCTCTGGACAGGTCACGAAGGAGAAAGCCTGGGAGCAGAAGACGGCGGGGAGGAGAAGATGAGGACGTCGGGGGACCTGCCAGCGGAGGCTGAAGAAGGCGAAGAATGGTGAGGGACCCCTGGCTCCAGAGTGACAAAGGAAGCAGAGAGGGTGGCCACGCACCTGGGAGGGAAGAGGGAGGCAGTTAAGAGCTTGAAGAAGTCAAAAGGGAAAAAGAAGAAGAGGATGGCGGTGGACCCTCCGGTTCAGGAGGGATGAAGAAAGATGCAGGTGGTTTTGCAGCTGGCCTGGCTTCCCCCTGGAAGTTTTGCCCAGGGGCCCAGACCTCCCAGGCCAGGGGGCGTCCGATGGCCCGGGCCGAGGCTTCCTCAGCGCCTGGTAGTGAGCTGGGGGCAGGGCTCCTTCCTTCCCACTTTGTGCTCAGTGGTCTCACGCTCCTCTTCTTCTTTGTTTCTCCCCTAGGCTCAGGACACCAGGCGTCCTGCACCCGCGCTCCCAGGCTCCTGTTCAACGCTGGGGGAGGTTCTGGTGAGTTGCAACAGCCTCTGAGCTGAGGAGGGAGAAGGCTTTCCTTTTGGAAGAGGCTGGCAAATGGCGGGCCATCTCCTTGCCCCGGCGTCTTCCTGAAAGAAAAGACGATAGAGCTCTGGGTGCCCCTTTGACAAATACTTGCTGTATTTTTCCCCCTCTGTGCCCAGGCTGGGGCAGGGGTGAGAAAGAAGTGTAAATCATGTGGGGCCTCCTGGGGTGTCTGCAGGCTCGGGGTCCCCCTGCTTGGGACAGGGGTGTTGAGCTGGTTAATCCTACCTAAACTCTCTCTCTCTCTCTCTCTCTCTCTCTCCCTCATGCCTCCAGACATCCCCAGCGGATCCATCCACTGGTGCCAGGGAAGAGAAGAATGATGCAATAAAACCTTAGATAAAGCCCCCGGGCTGTGCCCTCCTCCATTGCCAAGCCCAGCTCTGCCTTAGCCCACACCTGGGGTCCGCCCACCGCCCACGCAAATCTGTCTTGGCAGGAGTTGTTGTTGTTGTTGTAGTGGTGTGTGTCTTTGGCGAGGACAGGCCTTGTTTGTCAGGAGGCAGCTTAGGGAAGTCTCCTGTGGAGACAGAGGAAGTGTTGGTGGCCGTTGTTGCAGGAGCCTTGAGGTAGATGTTTGCTGCAGCCCTTGTGCAGGAGGAGCAGGTGGCTCTGTGAAGGCTTTGTTGTGTGAGCTTGTGTCAGGGGAGAACAGGGAAGCGTTGTGGTGTTGGAGGCTGAAAAAAGGGCTGGTTCTTGGCAGGTAGTTGTTGTTGGACGTGGTCAGGTGCAGGGCAGAGGCTGCAGCTGGCTTTGCCTGGGCGGTGTGGCGCAAAGGGTGCCAAGAGCGGATAAGGAGTGGGCTTTTCTGGAGGGCACTTAAAGCTAGGGATCAATCTGGCCACCACAGGCACGTTCCCTGGCCCTTTACGGGGTGTCCAGCAGCAGGGGCTGGTGAGTGGGGAGGAGCAGGGGCTGCTGCCTGGGCTTTTGGGCTTCTCGGGGGCCGGGAGGTGGGAGGGGGGGCTGGAGGGGAGGGTGCAGAGATGGCTCAGAGGGGTGTCCTTGTGTCCCGGGCCCCCCAGAAGGAAGCAGCAACGGGCAGAGACCAAAGGGTGCAGCCCGGGCAAGAGCCTGGTGTAAGGTTTGGGCTCTTGGGAGGGGAGGGAGGAAGGGGAAAGCGGGCTTGTTGTTGGTGTGGGGTCAGCTCAGCTGCTGGGAGTGGGCAGGGTTGGGGTACCGGGAGGAGTGGAGGGAAGAAGAGGGCAAGGGGGGGCCGTTGGGAGGTTTCAGCCTTGGGACTCGGCCACGGGCCGGCACCAGAGGGTTGGTGTAGAGCTCACCTCTGGTGTGTCTCTCTGGACAGGTCACGAAGGAGAAAGCCTGGGAGCAGAAGACGGCGGGGAGGAGAAGATGAGGACGTCGGGGGACCTGCCAGCGGAGGCTGAAGAAGGCGAGGGATGGTGAGGGACCCCTGGCTCCAGAGTGACAAAGGAAGAAGAGAGGGTGGCCACGCACCTGGGAGGGAAGAGGGAGGCAGTTAAGAGCTTGAAGAAGTCAAAAGGGAAAAAGAAGAAGAGGATGGTGGTGGACCCTCCAGTTCAGGAGGGATGAAGAAAGATGCAGGTGGTTTTGCAGCTGGCCTGGCTTCCCCCTGGAAGTTTTGCCCAGGGGCCCAGACCTCCCAGGCCAGGGGGCGTCCGACGGCCCGAGCCGAGGCTTCCTCAGCGCCTGGTAGTGAGCTGGGGGCAGGGCTCCTTCCTTCCCACTTTGTGCTCAGTGGTCTCACGCTCCTCTTCTTCTTTGTTTCTCCCCTAGGCTCAGGACACCAGGCGTCCTGCACCCGCGCTCCCAGGCTCCTGTTCAACGCTGGGGGAGGTTCTGGTGAGTTGCAAAAGCCTCTGAGCTGAGGAGGGAGAAGGCTTTCCTTTTGGAAGAGGCTGGCAAATGGCGGGCCATCTCCTTGCCCTGGCGTCTTCCTGAAAGAAAACACGATAGAGCTCCGGGTGCCCCTTTGACAAATACTTGCTGTATTTTTTCCCCTCTGTGCCCAGGCTGGGGCAGGGGTGAGAAAGAAGTGTAAATCATGTGGGGCCTCCTGGGGTGTCTGCAGGCTCGGGGTCCCCCTGCTTGGGACAGGGGTGTTGAGCTGGTTAATCCTACCTAAACTCTCGCTCTCTCTCTCTCTCTCTCTCTCTCATGCCTCCAGACATCCCCAGCGGATCCATCCACTGGTGCCAGGGAAGAGAAGAATGATGCAATAAAACCTTAGATAAAGCCCCCGGGCTGTGCCCTCCTCCATTGCCAAGCCCAGCTCTGCCTTAGCCCACACCTGGGGTCCGCCCACCGCCCACGCAAATCTGTCTTGGCAGGAGTTGTTGTTGTTGTTGTTGTTGTTGTTGTTGTTGTAGTGGTGTGTGTCTTTGGCGAGGACAGGGCGAGTTTGTCAGGAGGCAGCTTAGGGAAGTCTCCTGTGGAGACAGAGGAAGTGTTGGTGGCGGAGGCCGTTGTTGCAGGAGCCTTGAGGTAGATGTTTGCTGCAGCCCTTGTGCAGGAGGAGCAGGTGGCTCTGTGAAGGCTTTGTTGTGTGAGCTTGTGTCAGGGGAGAAGAGGGAAGCGTTGTGGTGTTGGAGGCTGAAAAGGGCTGGTTTCTTGGCAGGTAGTTGTTGTTGGACGTGGTCAGGTGCAGGGCAGAGGCTGCAGCTGGCTTTGCCTGGGCGGTGTGGCGCAAAGGGTGCCAAGAGCGGATAAGGAGTGGGCTTTTCTGGAGGGCACTTAAAGCTAGGGATCAATCTGGCCACCACAGGCACGTTCCCTGGCCCTTTACGGGGTGTCCAGCAGCAGGGGCTGGTGAGTGGGGAGGAGCAGGGGCTGCTGCCTGGGCTTTTGGGCTTCTCGGGGGCCGGGAGGTGGGAGGGGGGGCTGGAGGGGAGGGTGCAGAGATGGCTCAGAGGGGTGTCCTTGTGTCCCGGGCCCCCCAGAAGGAAGCAGCAACGGGCAGAGACCAAAGGGTGCAGCCCGGGCAAGAGCCTGGTGTAAGGTTTGGGCTCTTGGGAGGGGAGGGAGGAAGGGGAAAGCGGGCTTGTTGGTGGTGTGGGGTCAGCTCAGCTGCTGGGAGGGGGCAGGGTTGGGGTACCGGGAGGAGTGGAGGGAAGAAGAGGGCAAGGGGGGGCGGTTGGGAGGTTTCAGCCTTGGGACTCGGCCACGGGCCGGCACCAGAGGGTTGGTGTAGAGCTCAGCTCTTGTGCGTCTCTCTGGACAGGTCACGAAGGAGAAAGCCTGGGAGCAGAAGACGGCGGGGAGGAGAAGATGAGGACGTCGGGGGACCTGCCAGCGGAGGCTGAAGAAGGCGAAGAATGGTGAGGGACCCCTGGCTCCAGAGTGACAAAGGAAGCAGAGAGGGTGGCCACGCACCTGGGAGGGAAGAGGGAGGCAGTTAAGAGCTTGAAGGAGTCAAAAGGGGAAAAGAAGAAGAGGATGGATGGCGGTGGACCCTCCGGTTCAGGAGGGATGAAGAAAGATGCAGGTGGTTTTGCAGCTGGCCTGGCTTCCCCCTGGAAGTTTTGCCCAGGGGCCCAGACCTCCCAGGCCAGGGGGCGTCCGATGGCCCGGGCCGAGGCTTCCTCAGCGCCTGGTAGTGAGCTGGGGGCAGGGCTCCTTCCTTCCCACTTTGTGCTCAGTGGTCTCACGCTCCTCTTCTTCTTTGTTTCTCCCCTAGGCTCAGGACACCAGGCGTCCTGCACCCGCGCTCCCAGGCTCCTGTTCAACGCTGGGGGAGGTTCTGGTGAGTTGCAGAAGCCTCTGAGCTGAGGAGGGAGAAGGCTTTCCTTTTGGAAGAGGCTGGCAAATGGCGGGCCATCTCCTTGCCCTGGCGTCTTCCTGAAAGAAAACACGATAGAGCTCTGGGTGCCCCTTTGACAAATACTTGCTGTATTTTTTCCCCTCTGTGCCCAGGCTGGGGCAGGGGTGAGAAAGAAGTGTAAATCATGTGGGGCCTCCTGGGGTGTCTGCAGGCTCGGGGTCCCCCTGCTTGGGACAGGGGTGTTGAGCTGGTTAATCCTACCTAAACTCTCTCTCTCTCTCTCTCTCTCTCTTTCTCTCATGCCTCCAGACATCCCCAGCGGATCCATCCACTGGTGCCAGGGAAGAGAAGAATGATGCCATAAAACCTTAGATAAAGCCCCCGGGCTGTGCCCTCCTCCATTGCCAAGCCCAGCTCTGCCTTAGCCCACACCTGGGGTCCGCCCACCGCCCACGCAAATCTGTCTTGGCAGGAGTTGTTGTTGTCGTTGTTGTTGTAGCGGTGTGTGTCTTTGGCGAGGACAGGGCGAGTTTGTCAGGAGGCAGCTTAGGAAAGTCTCCTGTGGAGACAGAGGAAGTGTTGGTGGCGGAGGCCGTTGTTGCAGGAGCCTTGAGGTAGATGTTTGCTGCAGCCCTTGTGCAGGAGGAGCAGGTGGCTCTGTGAAGGCTTTGTTGTGTGAGCTTGTGTCAGGGGAGAAGAGGGAAGCGTTGTGGTGTTGGAGGCTGAAAACAGGGCTGGTTTCTTGGCAGGTAGTTGTTGGTGGACGTGGTCAGGTGCAGGGCAGAGGCTGCAGCTAGCTTTGCCTGGGCGGTGTGGCGCAAAGGGTGCCAAGAGCGGATAAGGAGTGGGCTTTTCTGGAGGGCACTTAAAGCTAGGGATCAATCTGGCAACCACAGGCACGTTCCCTGGCCCTTTACGGGGTGTCCAGCAGCAGGGGCTGGTGAGTGGGGAGGAGCAGGGGCTGCTGCCTGGGCTTTTGGGCTTCTCGGGGGCCGGGAGGTGGGAGGGGGGGCTGGAGGGGAGGGTGCAGAGATGGCTCAGAGGGGTGTCCTTGTGTCCCGGGCCCCCCCGAAGGAAGCAGCAACGGGCAGAGAGCAAAGGGTGCAGTCCGGGCAAGAGCCTGGTGTAAGGTTTGGGCTCTTGGGAGGGGAGGGAGGAAGGGGAAAGCGGGCTTGTTGTTGGTGTGGGGTCAGCTCAGCTGCTGGGAGTGGGCAGGGTTGGGGTACCGGGAGGAGTGGAGGGAAGAAGAGGGCAAGGGGGGGGCCGTTGGGAGGTTTCAGCCTTGGGACTCGGCCACGGGCCGGCACCAGAGGGTTGGTGTAGAGCTCACCTCTTGTGTGTCTCTCTGGACAGGTCACGAAGGAGAAAGCCTGGGAGCAGAAGACGGCGGGGAGGAGAAGATGAGGACGTCGGGGGACCTGCCAGCGGAGGCTGAAGAAGGCGAGGAATGGTGAGGGACCCCTGGCTCCAGAGTGACAAAGGAAGCAGAGAGGGTGGCCACGCACCTGGGAGGGAAGAGGGAGGCAGTTAAGAGCTTGAAGAAGTCAAAAGGGAAAAAGAAGAAGAGGATGGCGGTGGACCCTCCAGTTCAGGAGGGATGAAGAAAGATGCAGGTGGTTTTGCAGCTGGCCTGGCTTCCCCCTGGAAGTTTTGCCCAGGGGCCCAGACCTCCCAGGCCAGGGGGCGTCCGATGGCCCGAGCCGAGGCTTCCTCAGCGCCTGGTAGTGAGCTGGGGGCAGGGCTCCTTCCTTCCCACTTTGTGCTCGGTGGTCTCACGCTCCTCTTCTCCTTTGTTTCTCCCCTAGGCTCAGGACACCAGGCGTCCTGCACCCGCGCTCCCAGGCTCCTGTTCAACGCTGGGGGAGGTTCTGGTGAGTTGCAAAGCCTCTGAGCTGAGGAGGGAGAAGGCTTTCCTTTTGGAAGAGGCTGGCAAATGGCGGGCCATCTCCTTGCCCTGGCGTCTTCCTGAAAGAAAACCCGATAGAGCTCTGGGTGCCCCTTTGACAAATACTTGCTGTATTTTTTCCCCTCTGTGCCCAGGCTGGGGCAGGGGTGAGAAAGAAGTGTAAATCATGTGGGGCCTCCTGGGGTGTCTGCAGGCTCGGGGTCCCCCTGCTTGGGACAGGGGTGTTGAGCTGGTTAATCCTACCTAAACTCTCGCTCTCTCTCTCTCTCTCTCTCTCTCTCATGCCTCCAGACATCCCCAGCGGATCCATCCACTGGTGCCAGGGAAGAGAAGAATGATGCAATAAAACCTTAGATAAAGCCCCCGGGCTGTGCCCTCCTCCATTGCCAAGCCCAGCTCTGCCTTAGCCCACACCTGGGGTCCGCCCACCGCCCACGCAAATCTGTCTTGGCAGGAGTTGTTGTTGTTGTTGTTGTTGTTGTAGTGGTGTGTGTCTTTGGCGAGGACAGGCCTTGTTTGTCAGGAGGCAGCTTAGGGAAGTCTCCTGTGGAGACAGAGGAAGTGTTGGTGGCGGAGGCCGTTGTTGCAGGAGCCTTGAGGTAGATGTTTGCTGCAGCCCTTGTGCAGGAGGAGCAGGTGGCTCTGTGAAGGCTTTGTTGTGTGAGCTTGTGTCAGGGGAGAACAGGGAAGCGTTGTGGTGTTGGAGGCTGAAAAAAGGGCTGGTTTCTTGGCAGGTAGTTGTTGTTGGACGTGGTCAGGTGCAGGGCAGAGGCTGCAGCTGGCTTTGCCTGGGCGGTGTGGCGCAAAGGGTGCCAAGAGCGGATAAGGAGTGGGCTTTTCTGGAGGGCACTTAAAGCTAGGGATCAATCTGGCCACCACAGGCACGTTCCCTGGCCCTTTACGGGGTGTCCAGCAGCAGGGGCTGGTGAGTGGGGAGGAGCAGGGGCTGCTGCCTGGGCTTTTGGGCTTCTCGGGGGCCGGGAGGTGGGAGGGGGGGCTGGAGGGGAGGGTGCAGAGATGGCTCAGAGGGGTGTCCTTGTGTCCCGGGCCCCCCAGAAGGAAGCAGCAACGGGCAGAGACCAAAGGGTGCAGCCCGGGCAAGAGCCTGGTGTAAGGTTTGGGCTCTTGGGAGGGGAGGGAGGAAGGGGAAAGCGGGCTTGTTGTTGGTGTGGGGTCAGCTCAGCTGCTGGGAGTGGGCAGGGTTGGGGTACCGGGAGGAGTGGAGGGAAGAAGAGGGCAAGGGGGGGCGGTTGGGAGGTTTCAGCCTTGGGACTCGGCCACGGGCCGGCACCAGAGGGTTGGTGTAGAGCTCACCTCTTGTGTGTCTCTCTGGACAGGTCACGAAGGAGAAAGCCTGGGAGCAGAAGACGGCGGGGAGGAGAAGATGAGGACGTCGGGGGACCTGCCAGCGGAGGCTGAAGAAGGCGAGGAATGGTGAGGGACCCCTGGCTCCAGAGTGACAAAGGAAGCAGAGAGGGTGGCCACGCACCTGGGAGGGAAGAGGGAGGCAGTTAAGAGCTTGAAGAAGTCAAAAGGGAAAAAGAAGAAGAGGATGGCGGTGGACCCTCCAGTTCAGGAGGGATGAAGAAAGATGCAGGTGGTTTTGCAGCTGGCCTGGCTTCCCCCTGGAAGTTTTGCCCAGGGGCCCAGACCTCCCAGGCCAGGGGGCGTCCGATGGCCCGGGCCGAGGCTTCCTCAGCGCCTGGTAGTGAGCTGGGGGCAGGGCTCCTCCCCACTTTGTGCTCGGTGGTCTCACGCTCCTCTTCTCCTTTGTTTCTCCCCTAGGCTCAGGACACCAGGCGTCCTGCACCCGCGCTCCCAGGCTCCTGTTCAACGCTGGGGGAGGTTCTGGTGAGTTGCAGAAGCCTCTGAGCTGAGGAGGGAGAAGGCTTTCCTTTTGGAAGAGGCTGGCAAATGGCGGGCCATCTCCTTGCCCTGGCGTCTTCCTGAAAGAAAACACGATAGAGCTCTGGGTGCCCCTTTGACAAATACTTGCTGTATTTTTTCCCCTCTGTGCCCAGGCTGGGGCAGGGGTGAGAAAGAAGTGTAAATCATGTGGGGCCTCCTGGGGTGTCTGCAGGCTCGGGGTCCCCCTGCTTGGGACAGGGGTGTTGAGCTGGTTAATCCTACCTAAACTCTCGCTCTCTCTCTCTCTCTCTCTCTCATGCCTCCAGACATCCCCAGCGGATCCATCCACTGGTGCCGGGGAAGAGAAGAATGATGCCAATAAAACCTTAGATAAAGCCCCCGGGCTGTGCCCTCCTCCATTGCCAAGCCCAGCTCTGCCTTAGCCCACACCTGGGGTCCGCCCACCGCCCACGCAAATCTGTCTTGGCAGGAGTTGTTGTTGTCGTTGTTGTTGTAGTGGTGTGTGTCTTTGGCGAGGACAGGGCGAGTTTGTCAGGAGGCAGCTTAGGGAAGTCTCCTGTGGAGACAGAGGAAGTGTTGGTGGCGGAGGCCGTTGTTGCAGGAGCCTTGAGGTAGATGTTTGCTGCAGCCCTTGTGCAGGAGGAGCAGGTGGCTCTGTGAAGGCTTTGTTGTGTGAGCTTGTGTCAGGGGAGAACAGGGAAGCGTTGTGGTGTTGGAGGCTTTCTTGGCAGGTAGTTGTTGTTGGACGTGGTCAGGTGCAGGGCAGAGGCTGCAGCTGGCTTTGCCTGGGCGGTGTGGCGCAAAGGGTGCCAAGAGCGGATAAGGAGTGGGCTTTTCTGGAGGGCACTTAAAGCTAGGGATCAATCTGGCCACCACAGGCACGTTCCCTGGCCCTTTACGGGGTGTCCAGCAGCAGGGGCTGGTGAGTGGGGAGGAGCAGGGGCTGCTGCCTGGGCTTTTGGGCTTCTCGGGGGCCGGGAGGTGGGAGGGGGGGCTGGAGGGGAGGGTGCAGAGATGGCTCAGAGGGGTGTCCTTGTGTCCCGGGCCCCCCAGAAGGCAGCAGCAACGGGCAGAGACCAAAGGGTGCAGCCCGGGCAAGAGCCTGGTGTAAGGTTTGGGCTCTTGGGAGGGGAGGGAGGAAGGGGAAAGCGGGCTTGTTGTTGGTGTGGGGTCAGCTCAGCTGCTGGGAGGGGGCAGGGTTGGGGTACCGGGAGGAGTGGAGGGAAGAAGAGGGCAAGGGGGGGCGGTTGGGAGGTTTCAGCCTTGGGACTCGGCCACGGGCCGGCACCAGAGGGTTGGTGTAGAGCTCACCTCTTGTGCATCTCTCTGGACAGGTCACGAAGGAGAAAGCCTGGGAGCAGAAGACGGCGGGGAGGAGAAGATGAGGACGTCGGGGGACCTGCCAGCGGAGGCTGAAGAAGGCGAAGAATGGTGAGGGACCCCTGGCTCCAGAGTGACAAAGGAAGCAGAGAGGGTGGCCACGCACCTGGGAGGGAAGAGGGAGGCAGTTAAGAGCTTGAAGAAGTCAAAAGGGGAAAAGAAGAAGAGGATGGATGGCGGTGGACCCTCCAGTTCAGGAGGGATGAAGAAAGATGCAGGTGGTTTTGCAGCTGGCCTGGCTTCCCCCTGGAAGTTCTGCCCAGGGGCCCAGACCTCCCAGGCCAGGGGGCGTCCGATGGCCCGGGCCGAGGCTTCCTCAGCGCCTGGTAGTGAGCTGGGGGCAGGGCTCCTTCCTTCCCACTTTGTGCTCGGTGGTCTCACGCTCCTCTTCTCCTTTGTTTCTCCCCTAGGCTCAGGACACCAGGCGTCCTGCACCCGCGCTCCCAGGCTCCTGTTCAACGCTGGGGGAGGTTCTGGTGAGTTGCAACAGCCTCTGAGCTGAGGAGGGAGAAGGCTTTCCTTTTGGAAGAGGCTGGCAAATGGCGGGCCATCTCCTTGCCCCGGCGTCTTCCTGAAAGAAAAGACGATAGAGCTCTGGGTGCCCCTTTGACAAATACTTGCTGTATTTTTCCCCCTCTGTGCCCAGGCTGGGGCAGGGGTGAGAAAGAAGTGTAAATCATGTGGGGCCTCCTGGGGTGTCTGCAGGCTCGGGGTCCCCCTGCTTGGGACAGGGGTGTTGAGCTGGTTAATCCTACCTAAACTCTCGCGCTCTCTCTCTCTTTTTCATGCCTCTAGACATCCCCAGCGGATCCATCCACTGGTGCCAGGGAAGAGAAGAATGATGCAATAAAACCTTAGATAAAGCCCCCGGGCTGTGCCCTCCTCCATTGCCAAGCCCAGCTCTGCCTTAGCCCACACCTGGGGTCCGCCCACCGCCCACGCAAATCTGTCTTGGCAGGAGTTGTTGTTGTTGTCGTTGTTGTTGTTGTTGTTGTAGTGGTGTGTGTCTTTGGCGAGGACAGGGCTTGTTTGTCAGGAGGCAGCTTAGGGAAGTCTCCTGTGGAGACAGAGGAAGTGTTGGTGGCGGAGGCCGTTGTTGCAGGAGCCTTGAGGTAGATGTTTGCTGCAGCCCTTGTGCAGGAGGAGCAGGTGGCTCTGTGAAGGCTTTGTTGTGTGAGCTTGTGTCAGGGGAGAACAGGGAAGCGTTGTGGTGTTGGAGGCTTCTTGGCAGGTAGTTGTTGTTGGACGTGGTCAGGTGCAGGGCAGAGGCTGCAGCTGGCTTTGCCTGGGCGGTGTGGCGCAAAGGGTGCCAAGAGCGGATAAGGAGTGGGCTTTTCTGGAGGGCACTTAAAGCTAGGGATCAATCTGGCCACCACAGGCACGTTCCCTGGCCCTTTACGGGGTGTCCAGCAGCAGGGGCTGGTGAGTGGGGAGGAGCAGGGGCTGCTGCCTGGGCTTTTGGGCTTCTCGGGGGCCGGGAGGTGGGAGGGGGGGCTGGAGGGGAGGGTGCAGAGATGGCTCAGAGGGGTGTCCTTGTGTCCCGGGCCCCCCAGAAGGAAGCAGCAACGGGCAGAGACCAAAGGGTGCAGCCCGGGCAAGAGCCTGGTGTAAGGTTTGGGCTCTTGGGAGGGGAGGGAGGAAGGGGAAAGCGGGCTTGTTGTTGGTGTGGGGTCAGCTCAGCTGCTGGGAGGGGGCAGGGTTGGGGTACCGGGAGGAGTGGAGGGAAGAAGAGGGCAAGGGGGGGCGGTTGGGAGGTTTCAGCCTTGGGACTCGGCCACGGGCCGGCACCAGAGGGTTGGTGTAGAGCTCACCTCTTGTGTGTCTCTCTGGACAGGTCACGAAGGAGAAAGCCTGGGAGCAGAAGACGGCGGGGAGGAGAAGATGAGGACGTCGGGGGACCTGCCAGCGGAGGCTGAAGAAGAACGAGGACGTCGGGGGACCTTCAGCAGTGGATGAAGAACAGAAGGATTTGTCCACGGGTTCGGGGGGGGGGGGGGAGGGAGATGATGCAATAAAACCTTAGATAAAGCCCCCGGGCTGTGCACTCTGCCATTTCCAAGCCCAGCTCTGCATTAGCTCACACCTGCGCCCACCACACATGCAAATCTGTCTTTGCAGGAGTTGTTTTGTTGTTGTTGGTGTTGTTGCTGTTGTTGTTGTTGTTGTGGTGTGTGTCTTTGGCGAGGACAGGGCGAGTTTGTCAGGAGGCAGCTTAGGAAAGTCTCCTGTGGAGACAGAGGAAGTGTTGGTGGCGGAGGCCGTTGTTGCAGGAGCCTTGAGGTAGATGTTTGCTGCAGCCCTTGTGCAGGAGGAGCAGGTGGCTCTGTGAAGGCTTTGTTGTGTGAGCTTGTGTCAGGGGAGAAGAGGGAAGCGTTGTGGTGTTGGAGGCTGAAAACAGGGCTGGTTTCTTGGCAGGTAGTTGTTGGTGGACGTGGTCAGGTGCAGGGCAGAGGCTGCAGCTGGCTTTGCCTGGGTGGTGTGGTGCAAATGGGTGTGAAGAGCAGATGAGTGGGCTTCTGCAGAGTGCTTTTGTTAAATAAAACCCCTTTTTGCTAAAGCAGTGTCAATCCAGATGTGTAAAATAAAACTTGTACTGTGTAAAATGTTTAAATTTTTCTTGGCTTTTTTTTTTAATTTATTTTCAAAGGCTACTTTTTTTTTGTTTTGAAATTCCACAGTACCTAATTTGAAGGACCAGGTACCGGCAGAAAGGGCTGCAAGTAGGGCTTTTAAAATGGGCTTTAAATGTGGCTGGCGGCCGTGGATTTGGTGTGTCCTACTGTGCATGTGCAAACCCGGAATGCGGTCTTGCCAGTGCACATGGGTGGGACTCCAAGCAGCAGTGCCAGGTGCAGTGCCCCTTTTCAGCCACAGGGCACGCAGCCTCACATAGCACTCCTTAGCCCTCTGCTGTCCCTCTGCTTTACACTGGAGCTGCCATTAGTTACTTGAGAATTTTTTTTATCAGTGCTAATGGAACCTGATATTGTTTTAGGTTGCTCCTGATTAGAGATAAAAATCTGGACATGTTTTGTATTGGCCTCTTTTCCCGAAGCCATGAGCATTGAGAAGGAGCCGGTCTGGAACAGAAATAGGAGATTTAAGGAGGAGGGCTTTTGCTCCTTATTGGCAGCTGAGAGGTTTCAGTTTCCGTCCCAGACTGGGGTTATTGCAGCTGGAGCTCACAGTGGGGCTTCAAGGTTGGTTGCACGACATGCATGTGACTGTCCATCCAGTAATCTCCCAGGATGATGAGGCCTCCCTTTTATGATTGGGTCTGTCCTCTACCCGAGTCCCCATTCACCATCAACCACTTCTCATCAGGATAATCCTTCAGAAGTCCAATTGTTCCAACTTAAGTCTCAGTGAATGCATCCTCCCACTTTACGTGGTTATTTTGAGTATTTACAGTCTACAAACTGCCATTATTATTCTAAGTGGACGAGT